>NC_041382.1:530356637-530527258 GCF_002162155.2 Triticum dicoccoides | reverse complement strand
CAGAGGCAGCATCGATCGGCTTCAGTTAGCAGCAGTAGCGAAGGAATCGCTCGATCGGTTTCAGTTAACAGCCATCGATCGATCGCTCGGGTTCAGTAACGCGTAGCCTGCAGTGCAATCGCTCGGGTTTAGTTAGAGCCCAACGCCTCGCTCGGGTTCAGTTAGAGCCAACGCCTCGCACACACATGCGTATGTGTACGAGAGAAGCGTGCATCGCTCGGCCCCAGACCTCCCACCGTAACCGGGAACTCCCTAAAATTTTCCTCGCCCTCACTTCTACCATGGTTTTTTTCCGTCATGGACGGCCCAAAGAATGTCATGCAGCTGCGTCTCCGGCCCTCCCAGGACGGAAAGCCCATTTTCTGTCATGATTTTTTGTCATAGAAGTAGGAGCCCACCACATCTATGATGATACCAGGTTTTGTCACAATTATCGTCATGGAAGTGTCATATGTATGACAGAAAAAAAATTCGTTCGGCCCAAAATGTCACGGATGTGTCTTTTTTTGTAGTAAACTGTGGTGTCTAGTTCTACTTATATAGGCCCCGGTCCTCTCTCCAAATATTGAGCGGGAAGGGAGCCAACAACGGCCAATTTGAAAGGGGACAGCTAGTACAGCTTATCCTGACAAAAGCGGTCTTCGCCTGCAAAAGGCTCTAGTGATGACGCCGTCTTGGGCTCTATGGTGACCTTCGTCTTGCCGTCCTGCTGGTCTTGGTCTCGTTACACCGATATGGAAACCTTTGCTTGATGCCTCGGTACTCCGCGCCTGCGCTTGCCCCCTTGGCACCAAAGAGGAAACAAGGATGCTGCGCGCGCTGGCGCCCGCCTGGTCTTGATCGTCATGGCTCACGTCATGAGAACCTCGCGAGGTTTGCCATGCCTTGATCTCTCTGCCCCTTGCAAGCCTACCTGGCGAGGCTGCTCTTGAGGAGGTCTTGCGTCGTCTGCCTCGCGAGGGTCTTGAATGTCTTGTCGATGAAGATGGGTCGTACGGGCCTGCTAGCTCAGCCACGCCGTGGGCCGCAGGCAGGCAAGTCTGGGGACCCCCGTTCCCAGAACGCCGACAGTAGCCCCCGGGCCCAAGGCGTGCTCGGGCATGGCTTCCAGGCAAAGCCAAAGGTCAAGCGCGAAGCGCCCCGGGCCCCAAAAGCCTGCGGCCTCGGTTGACGTGTGGCGGTTGATTGGACGTGGGCGTCTCCGCTTCCCCATGCTGCCTCGGCAACCGCCCGACTTGACAAGTCCCTGTGACATGCAAGGAAAACCATCATTACCTGTGATCGTGGGGGCGCTGGTTGGCCTTCCCATTCTGTCTGCTTCTTCTTCCTCTGCTCCACTTCTAGCAACAACTTCAATGGCGCCGATCCGTAGGTTTTCAGCCAAGGAGAAGGAAAAGTTTCCCCTCGACGTGCCATCGCTGCTCCCACCGAAGAAGAGGTCGGTCCATCGTCGCGACGCCGCGGAGATGCAGGCGGTGACGAGGCCTTGGTGTGAGCGGCCTCCTCCTGGGTATCCACTGCCCTTGCAAGCTCAAGCCGGGGGCTTTGGAGGAAGGAGCAACGAGCACCGGCGCGCGCATCGCGGCCAAGGTCGACGCGCTGCGGCAATGAGTGCTGTCGCTCCTGGAGTCCATGCCATAGACTCCTCAGGCGAGCTTGTGTTGTGGGCGGCGATGCCCCTAAGCTCCTGGATCCGCTTCCCGCGTTTCTTCTCTGACGTGATGCCGCCAAGGGGGCCTCTCGAACTCTGGTTGCAGCATGCCGACTGTGACGCTCCGGCGACTAGAGCAAAGGTTGAAGCAGTCTCCGCCGGCAAGATCTTCATGACCTGCGGCTGGGGCAAGGTCGCTCGGGTTTGTCGTGCAGAGGGCGCCCTCGAAATCCACTTCAAGTACGACGACACCTCCACGCTGTTCTTTGAGGTCTTCGACGTGGAGGGTCGCCGCTTGGAGTGTTGCCCCGAAGGGGAGCGCCAGGATGAGGCGCCCCCCGCTCGCGGCTGCTCCAGCAGCAGCAATTCTTGGGAGTCCAGCGATTCTCCCGAGCTCTACGAGACTCCGGAGACGAGCGACAACAGCTACGTGCCCCCGAGCTCTTGCCGCGCCCGTAGCAGGGCCGCAAATTCCAGCCGCCGCCGTCACTGATCTGGATGGGGTTGGCGCCGACCTCCTGCGGCCCACTGTTGATGATGGCATTGGCTGCGGGGGTGTGTAGATAGGATTCTCCTAGGTTCTCGTCTTTTGTTCCCTACGAGTAATCGAGAAGTACCCCATGGGGGCGTGTAAAGAGTCGACAAAGTTTTTTGTTGATGTTATCCCAATTATCGAAGCCTTGTGAGCGCAAGTCCTGTTTAGGCTCGGTCTTCCCTTTCCAATCTCGCGACATCTTGCTGCTCTACGCTGACAGGTCCCGGTCCCCAGGCAAGCTTCAGCCGTCGCTGGTATGCCAGGTCACGTACCGTGGTCAAGGCCAAGAGGTGAGCGGCCCGAGGTCCAGTAGGAGCTCCTGAGGTGCGATGCTCAGGGGGTCCCCTTTAGCGCTCAAGCAGCTGTGGTAAGATAAGAAAGGGAGGCGACGTTGCCGCAATAGGGCTGCGCCGAGCGTGTCCCCTAGGTCCCAATGATTAGTTGATCTGAGCTCGTGAATTATCTTGGCGATCCGGGGTTGATTCTTCGTGATGCGCCAGACCCATGCGCGAACATCCGTATCATAGCTAGGTTAGGCCCATACGAGTCCTCCCCCTTTCAATGCTCTCCTTTGTGCTCTACGTCCTCAGGTCCCGGCCCTCAAGCGAGCTCAGCCACTATTGGTATGCCAGGTCGCGTGCCGTGGTCAAGGCCAGTGGGTGAGGGCTGGAGAGCCAGTAAGAGCTCCTGAGTCGCGATGCTCAGGAGCCCCCTTTTAACATGCAAGCGAATTACTTGGAAGAGGTGGGAGCTCGCGGTGCCGCCTAGTGTCATCCTCGTGATATTCCTGCGAGCCAGCACAAGGAAGAACATGATCTGCCCTTATGGTTCCCAGCCCGCTGCTGGTTGCTCCGCGAGGGGGTGAAGGCACTGAGGGCCTGGTGAGGTGACATGCGCGGGGCGTGCCGCAAGCCAGAGCTCGACCACTTAGGTTTTTCGATGTGGCGGGGACGGACCCGTGCACCAGCTCGTGCCGGCGTGAGGAGGCCCCGTGGGAGACGACGATTGAGCAGGTAGTAATCATAGGTAAATCAAACATGAGAGTAGCAGGCTTATATAAATGCATGAGAGATACATGCCACTGGGTCAGGCCCGAGCGGCTTGGGGATGATGCAGCCCGAGGGGCGCCCCCAACAAGGTAAGCTAAATACATAAAAAGGGGTACATGCCACAGGGACGGACCCACACTGCCTGGGAATGATGCAGCTCAAGGGGCGCTCCCAGCTAAATGAACTTGGAAAATGTCACCTGGCTCTGTTGACGAAGGAGATATGGGGCAGCTGAAGGTGCACGGTGAAAGGGTTGCTCCTCACGAGCCACTGGGGCGCTGAGCCTCAGGAGGCTCTGGGGGCTCAGGTGGTTCCTTGAGAAACGTCTCCATCTCCATCAGGACGGGGTGGTGCCTAGCCTCCTGAGCCGCTAGGATGCGCCGCAAGTTGTGCTGGTAGGAAGATGACATGTTTGGAAGGCCAAAGGGCATGCGAACGTAGCTATGTGGTGGGCCCTCGCAGCGTCCCACACGTGAAGGCCAGAAAATCTCCCGAGAGGCGGCCCTATTGAGCCCTGGAACATCGATGCAGACACGCAGCCTGGCATCCTCACCTGGATGGGAAGCTGTGTCCCGCGAGCGGCGTCTGCCGTGCATGGCCCTTGCATCTTGCAATTCCTGGGTGGTCTTGGTGATGAACTCCTGAATGGTGGGAAATCCTTGCCCTCCTGAGGGAAACGTGACGCGAAGCGCGCCTTCAAGTGGTGCCCAAGCGCCTCCCTCGTGATGTGGGCAAGGTCTGACGCCTTTCAGAAGAAAGCCCCCGAGCCCTGCCCGAGAAGGGCACCGGGCGCGCCTTCCTATGCGATGGAGGGAGGCACCCTGCGAGCGGGCGCCGATCCTGACGAGACTCCGGCTGTGACATCACCCCTGAGGTCCAGCACGGCGCGACTGCTTCTGCTTCTTGGGGATGGCTTCAGGAGGGCCCTCGCCCTTGCTGTCGGGGTCGTCGATTGCTGTAGTTTGGAAGGCACGCTCGAGGGAGCACGCCACATCTCTTTCTTCACATGGGACCGTGATGATCCCGCCACTTCCCGGCATCTTGAGGACATTGTAGACGTGATGGGTCACCGCCATGAACTTGGCCAGGGCTGGATACCCGAGGATGGCATTGTACGGCAGACGGATCTGCGTGATATCGAAGTCGATGAGCTCGGTGCGGTAGTTCTTGCGTTCTCTGAAGGTGACAGGGAGGCGGACCTGCCCTATCGGTGTGGTGGAACTGTCGGTCACTCCTGAGAAAGGCTTGGTGGGCTGAAGCTGATCATATGGCAATTGGAGGCTGGCGAATGTGTCGGCGGACAGGATGTTGAGCCCTACGCCGCTGTCGATGAGGGTCTTGGTAACTTGCACGTTGTTGATGACTGGGGAGAAAAGCATCGGGAGTGCGCCAGCGGTAGTCGCACACTTGAGATGATCTGCCAAGCTTAACATGATGGGGCACTGGGACCATCTGAGCGGGCGTGTGGCCTCGAGCTTGGGGAGGACTGCATTTACTTCACAAACAAACTGCTTGAAGATACGCTGCGAGGCTGGGGCCTGGGCTCCGCCCAAGATGCAGGCGATAGCACGCGGTTCCTGGAAGCCCCCAGCCCCCTCGTAGTGATGGTGTTCGTCATTCCTTCTTGGTGGTGGCGGCAGTGGAGGGAGCCCAGCGTTGCCTTGAGGATGATCCTCACGAGGCTGATCCCTCCAGGCGCCCTCGTGGGACTGATCCTGCCAGCGGTCCTTGCGAGGCCAGTCGCGCCACTCCTGGCATGGGCCACGGTCATCCCAACATCCACCGCCACGTCCTCCTCCTCGACCGTAGCCCCGGCGCCGCGCTCGGGGCGTCGACCGAAGCGTCCTTCGCGAATGGCTCTGAGCTCTTGACAGTCACTGGTGTTGTGGGTGTTCAAGTTGTGGAAGGCGTAGAACGGACGACTGCTCTTGGATGACTCTGGTTGGCCTCTGCCACGCTTGGTGTCTGGTTCTGCTGCAAGCACGGCTGCTCCCTTGCGCTTCACGTCCTTGGCCTTGGCTTTCATCTCCTCCGGGTCTGCGGTTGGGAGCTCGAGGAGGGAGAGGCGCCCCTCCTTAGCTCTAGCACACTTGGTCGTGATGTTGAACAACTCCAGGGTCGTGCACATCTCTTCATGGATAGCGAGCTCCTCCTTCATCTTGACGCCGCGGACACCGTCAGAGAATGCTGAGATGATGGCCGCATTGGTCACCTTGGGGATCTTGATCCGTGCGCTGTTGAAGCGCTGAATGTACTTCTGCAGGGTCTCTCCTGGTTGTTGCTTGATGCGCGTAGGTCGCCCACGACCGGGGGCGGTCGCAAGTGCCCTGGAAGTTGGCGATGAAGCGGTTGCGCATCTCGTCCAAGGAGGAGATCGAGCCCGGTGGCAGGTTCAGGAGCCAGGAGCGGGCACCATCCTTGAGAGCCATGGGAAACCAGTTCACCATGACTTTCTCATCGCCGTTGGCCGCTTCGATGCTCAGCTCATAGAGCTGCAAGAACTCCGTGGGGTCGGGGGTGCCGTCGTAGCGAGGAGGCAGATCCGGCTTGAACTTGCCCGGCCAAGCAACACTACGCAGCTCAGGGGTGAAAGCGCGGTAGCCGGCTGTGGTCACCGGGGCCCGCCTTGCGGGTGGAGCTTGGTCTTGATGGGGTCCGCACCCTGCCGCTACAGGTGGCGCGCGGTCTTTCCACGGCAGTTGGTCCCCACGCGGTGGTGCGAGGAGCGGCGGAGCATTTTCTTACGGTCGAGGGACTTCTTGACAGCTTCTTTCTTCACGCGTGGGCGCGGGACGTGGTGGGTCGCGTCGTGGAGCCGCGCGCCTTGGTGCCAGAGCGCCGCTTGGGTCAGAGGTGGTGGAGGCGCTCCATGAGCTACGTCGTCCATAGCTGGTGGAGGGCGAGGCGGAGAGAGGGACGGCGCAGGGGAGCCTGTTGCGGCACGGACAAGCTCGGCGATGTGGTCGAGCCAGTCCTCGTAGAGGTCGTCGACCGGGCGGTAGCGCAGGAGCTCGTGCTCCATGAGGAGCGCGGCCCGTGCGTCCATGGGAGGGCAACGTGCATGGGAAGAAGAACCGGCCGGGGTCAGCGATGGAGTAGCTGTGCGGCCGTCCCGCCGCACAGAGGGGTGCAGCGAGGATGCTTGCTGCTCGTTCCCTGTCGGGCTGGTGGCGGCGTGGCGGTAGGTGACGAGGAACGATGAGGTGGCCCGCCGATGGGAGCCGTCTGAGCGACGCGGGCGGCGAGGTCAGCCCGGTGCTCAACACGAGCGCAGCGTGCGTCTGCCATGGAGACGATGGAGCAACGGGGCACGGAGCGACGGAAGGAAGCTTCGGTGCACCCCTACCTGGTGCACCAAATGTCGGATCACGGGTTCCGGCAAAACCCTCAAGGTTCAAAAACTAGGGTGCGCGCGAAGGTTTTCTCCCTATTGATCCACGCCCTAGCTCTCTAAGATCTCACGGACGAACTCGACGAACTCACAACACAGGAAGACACAATATTTATACTGGTTCGGCCACCGTTGTGGTGTAATACCCTACTCTAGTGTGGTGGTGGTGGATTGCCTCTTGGGCTGATGATGAACAGTACAAAGGGAAGAACAGCCTCCTGAGGTTGAGGTGTTCTTGTGTTTGGCGAACTTGAGTGGGTGAGATGATCTTGGATCCGTCTCCAATCAGTCCCTCTTTTTCATCATCCCTACTGTGGTTGCTAGTTCTACTTATATAGGCCCTGGTCCTCTCCCCAAATATTGAGCGGGAAGGGAGCCAACAATGGCCAATTTGAAAGGGGACAGCTAGTACAGCTTATCCTGACATAAGCGGTCTTCGCCTGCAAAAGGCTCTGGTGATGACGCCGTCTTGGGCTCCATGGTGACATCCGTCTTGCCATCCTGCTAGTCTTGATCTCGTTGCACCAATATGGAAACCTTTGCTTGATGCCTCGGTACTCTGCGCCTGCGCTTGCCCCCTTGGCAGCAAAGAGGAAACAAGGATGTTGCGCGCGCTGGCGCCCGCCTGGTATCGATCGTCATGGCTCACGTCATGAGAACCTCGCGAGGTTTGCCTTACCTTATCTCTCCGCCCCTCGCGAGCCTGCCCGGCGAGGCCGCTCCCGAGGAGGTCTTGTGTCGTCCGCTTCGCGAGGCTTGGCCCCTCGCGAGGGTCTTGAATGCCTTGTCAATGAAGATGGTCGTACAGGCCTTCTAGCTCAGCCACATCATGGGCCGCAGGCAGGCAAGTTTGGGGACCCCGTTCCCAGAACGCCGACAGAAACCAATCCGGGTTATCAAACTCCATATATGTTTAAGCATGATCCATAAAGATGAAGACTTCATGGCCTGAATTGTCTCAAGCCATATGTTAATATGGCGTAAATACATGACTCCAAAAAATGCTCAGAAAAAAGACAACGAATCAAAATCAAGAAAACAAGGCTTTCATAGGCCGCCAAGCCTAAAGCTCCAAGGCTTTCATGGGCCGCCAAGCCACTGAGTTAACCTAGTACACTTTGTGAATCCAGCCTCACATGACCGCTGATTTAACATTGACAAGTTTAGGGTCTATTTAAGATTGACTGTCAAGAGTTTGGCTTGTCATTCCGAGATTACCCGGGTGGAGTGGCAGTTTCTACAAAGCAAGATAACCCAGAAGGTTCTGGTGAATACACCTGGTGCTCCAAGCTAGCTCACGAGGGTAGTAACGCTATGTTCTCTTTGGTGAATACACCTATGTTTGAACAGGAAGCCCCCACGTGCTTTGTAACCATGGCGTATGAGCCATACCAAGAGGGATATTCACAGCTATGCTACAAATATGAGCAGGAAGCCCCCAAGTGGTTTGTGGAATTGAGCTGATCAAGAGGGATATTCACAGCTATACTTTAAATATGAGCAGGAAGCCCCCAAGTGACCATAAGTGTGGCATTGAGCCAGTCAAGAGGGATATTCATAGCTATGCTTCAAATACGAGTAGGAAGCCCCCAAGTGACCATAAGTGTGGCATGGAGCCGATCAAGAGGGATATTCACATCTATGCTTCAAATATGAGCATGAAGCCCCCAAGTGACCATAAGTAATGAAAAAAGACTCATTATTCTTTGAGATGAAACAAACAGAGGCCCTGTATTAGTAGGGGTGCCATCTTTATTATAATCATCATATTTATACATTGTCAAGATATGTACATTGTAAGAGCTAGCGGCTCAAGTGTAGTAAGGCCGAAGATGAGCAATATTCCACAGCCGACAGGTCTCCTCCTCCGACGTGTGCGAGTCCTTGTGGTCTCGAACATCGACAAGGTAGTATGATCCATTGTTTATATTCTTGCTGACCATAAAAGGCCCTTCCCAAGGTGGGGATAGTTTATGCATATCAGTTTAATCCTGAATAAGCCGGAGCACCAAGTCACCTTCTTGAAAGGTTCTGGTCTTAACCCGGCGGCTGTGATAACGACGCAGATCTTGCTGATAAATCACTGATCGAGCCGCCGCGAGGTCACACTCCTCATCTAACAGGTCAAGTGCATCTCGACGTGCCTTTTCATTATCAGCTTCAACATAAGCCTCCACACGGGATGAGTCATGACGGATGTCACTAGGGAGAACCGCCTCTGCTCCATAAATCATGAAGAAAGGTGTGTAACCCATAGATCTTTTGGGGGTAGTATCGATACTCCATATTACTGAGGGTAGCTCCTCCACCCAACAACCTGGCATCCTCTGCAAAGGAACCATAAGTCGGGGCTTGATGCCTCTCAGGATTTCTTGATTAGCTCTCTCCAGTTGACCATTAGACTAGGGGTGATCCACTGATGATACATCAAGCCGGATATGCTCACGTTGGCAAAATTCCTCCATGGCACCCTTGGATAGATTAGTGCCATTATCAGTTATAATATTGTGGGAAAAACCAAAACAGAAAATCACCTTTTTCATGAATTGAACCGTCGTCGCCGCGTCACATTTACTGACTGGCTCTGCTTCAACCCACTTTGTAAACTTATCAATCGCCACCAGGAGGTGCGTCTTTTTGTCTTTGGACCTTTTGAAAGGCCCAACCATATCAAGCCCCCAGACTGCAAATGGCCAAGTAATTGGAATCATCCTCAATTCTTGAGCCGGCACATGAGCGCGCTGTGAGAACTTCTGACAACCATCACATCTACTGACTAGATCCTCCGCATCAGCGCGCGCCATTAGCCAATAGAACCCATGATGAAAAGCCTTGTCTATGAGAGATTTAGACCCGGCATGATGACCACAATCCCCTTGATGAATCTCTCGTAGAATCTCACAACCTTCTTCAGGAGAAACACAACGTTGAAATGCCCTTGTGACACTATGATGATGCAATTCCCCATTGATAATAGTCATTGACTTAGACCGCCGGGTTATCTGTCTGCCAAAGTTTCTTCCTCAGGTAACTCACCCTGGGTCATATAAGCTAAATAAGGAACTGTCCAATTAGGAATAGCATGAAGAGTCGCCACCAGTTGTGCCTCCGGGTCAGGAATAGCAAGATCCTCCTCTATAGGCAATTTGACAGAAGGGTTATGCAGAATATCCAGGAAAGTGTTAGGTGGACCGGCTTACGCTGAGACCCTAACTGGCTTAAAGCATCAGCCGCCTCATTTTTCCTGTGATCAACATGTTCAACTTGATAACCCTTGAAGTGACCTGCCATAGCATCGACCTCTCGACGATAAGCTGCCATGAGTGGATCTTTAGAATCCCAAGTGCTAGAAACTTGCTAGCTACCAGATCTGAGTCGCCGAAGCATCTCACCTGGCTTAAGTTCATTTCCTTAGCCATCCGAAGACCATGGAGCAAGGCCGCATACTCAGTTGCATTGTTAGTACAAGGGAATATCAACCGGAGAACATAAGAAAAATTATCACCTCATGGGGAAGTTAAGACAACTCCAGCCCCCGAGCCCTCCAATTGCCTGGACCCATCAAAGTGGATAGTCCAATATGTGTTATTTGGCTTCTCCTCACGCATCTGCAACTCTATCCAATCATTGATAAAATCCACAAGTGCTTGAGACTTGATGGTTGTACGAGGCACATACTTTAAGCCATGAGGTCCAAGCTCAATGGGCCACTTGGCTATCCGACCTGTGGCTTCTCTGTTTTGAATGATATCCCCTAAAGTGGTAGAACTAACCACAGTGATAGGATGACCCAGAAAATACTGTTTCAGCTTCCGGCTAGCCATAAAAACCCCGTATACAAGCTTATGCCAATGTGGATACCTCTTTTTGGACTCAATAAGGACCTCACTAATGTAATAAACTGGTCGTTGAACCGGATATTCTTTGCATGCTTCCTTCCTTTCTACCACAATGGCTACACTAACAGCTCGGCTATTGGCAGCCACATATAACAGCAAAGGCTCCTTGTCAATGGGAGCAACAAGAACCGGCCGCTCAACCAATTGTTTCTTCAAGGCCTCAAATGCCTGATCAGCAGCATCACTCCAGACAAAGTGATCTATCTTCTTCATCATCTGGTACAGAGGGATAGCCTTCTCACCCAACCGGCTTACGAACCGGGTTAAGGCCGCAATACGACCTGCTAAACATTGAACATCATTGATACACGCTGGCTTAGCCAGAGAGTTGATAGCTTTTATCTTCTCCGGGTTAGCCTCAATGCCCTGTTCTGAAACCAGAAAACCCAAAAGCTTACCAGCTGGCACACCAAAAACACACTTGGCCGGGTTAAGCATCATCTTATAAACCCGGAGGTTGTCAAAGGTTTCCTTCAAATCATTAATCAGAGTCTCCTTCTTCCTAGACTTCACCACAATATCATTCACATAGGCATGAACATTGCACCAGATCTGATTATGAAGACAATTCTGCAAAAATCGCTGGTAAGTCGCCTGGGCGCTCTTGAGCCCAAAAGGCATAGACACATAGCAGAAGGCTCCAAACGGAGTGATGAAAGTTGTCTTCTCCTGGTCCTTAACTGCCATCTTGATCTGATGATAACCGGAATAAGCATCCAAAACGCTCAAACGCTCACAACCTGCTGTAGCATCAATAATTTGATCAATACGAGGGAGAGCAAAGGGATCAGCCGGACAAGCTTTGTTTAAGTCCGTGTAGTCCACACACATACGCCAAGTGCCATTCTTCTTAAGCACCAACACCGGGTTAGCCAACCACTCAGGATGAAAAACTTCAATAATAAATCCAGCCGCCAAGAGCCAGGCCACTTCTTCACCAATGGCTTTACACCTTTCTTCATTGAAACGACGAAGAAATTGCTTGACCGGTTTAAGCTTTGGATCAATATTAAGAGTGTGCTCAGCAAGTTCCCTCGGTACACCTGGCATGTCAGAAGGTTTCCATGCAAAGATGTCCCGGTTCTCATGGATGTACTCGATGAGCGCGCTTTCCTATTTCGAATCCAGATTAGCACTGATGTTGAACTGCTTGGATGAATCGCCGGGAATGAAATCAACTAGTTCAGTGTCATCACCCGACTTAAACTTCAAGACTGGATCATGCTCCCTAGTTGGCTTTTTCAAAGACGTCATGTCTGCCGGGTCAACATTGTCCTTGTAGAACTTCAACTCTTCTGTCGCACAAACAGACTCAACATAAGCAACATTGCCTTCCTCACACTCCAAAGCTATCTTGCGACTCCCATGTACTATTATAGTGCCCATGTGACCCAGCATTTTGAGCTGCAGATATACATAACAAGGTTGTGCCATGAATTTGGCATAAGCCGGTCGTCCGAACAGAGCATGATAAGGGCTCTTGATTTTAACCACTTCAAAGGTCAACGTCTCAGATCTGGAATCATACTCATCTCCAAAAGCAACTTCCAAAGATATCTTACTGACCGGATATGCCGACTTACCAGGCACCACACCATGAAAAACAGTGTTTGACGGTTTAAGGTTTCTGTCGGTCAACCCCATACGATGGAAAGTATCATAGTAGAGGATATTAATACTGCTGCCTCCATCCATGAGTACCTTAGTGAACTTGTATCCTCCAACTTGAGGTGCCACCACCAACGCCAAATGACCTGGATTATCAACCCGGGGCGGGTGATCCTCACAACTCCAAAAAATGGGTTGCTCAGACCATCGTAAATAATGGGGAACCGCCGGCTCAACGGCGTTTACTGCCCTTTTATGAAGCTTCTGATCCCTCTTACATAAACTTGTGGTGAAGACATGGTACTGCCCACTATTCAACTGCTCCGGGTTACTCTGATAACCAGATTGCTGCTGTTGATTCCCTTGCCCGGACTGTTGATGATAACCACCCTGATTGCCTTGATTGCTTGGGTGACCCTGGAACCGGAGTTAGAATCACCACCACCATAACCCGGACCATGAGAGCCGGAACCTGAGCCGTCGGCTGGCCCATGATTATTCTGGAACAAATTTGAATTTTTGAACTCCTTCATAATTTAGCAGTCTTTCCAGAGGTGACGGGACGGCCTTTCCCGCGTACCATGCTTTGGGCAAGGCTCATTGATCATCTGCTCAAGATTGATAGATGTCCCTCCTGCCCGAGGAGGTGGCTTTCCCTTACGATGCTGACCATTATTCTGTGTGCTGGTGTTGGCCACAAAATCTGAAATACCATCGGCCTTGCGCTTACCATTGTCCCCTGACTCACCGGGTTATAATGCTGGCCCTTGGTGTTGCCACTCTTCTTTCCCTTTCCCGTCTTTTCATCATCAGACTTGGGGCCCTTGGTACTATCAGAGTCGGCATATTTAATCAGAGCTGCCAGCAGCTCCCCCATGTCATTGCAGTGGCGCTTGAGTCGCCCTAGCTTCTGTTTAAGAGGCAAAAAACGGCAATTTTTCTCCAACATTAGGACCGCTAAGCCGGCATTGATGTTATCCGATGAGTGCAGGATGGCTTTGACTCGGTGCACCCAATGGGTCATTGACTCGCCCTCTTCTTGGGCACAGGCATCCAAATCCACAATCGACATGGGCTGCTTGCACGTATCTTTAAAATTCTGGATGAACCGGACCTTTAACTCGGCCCACGACCCAATGGAATTGGCAGGCAGTCCCTTTAACCAAGTACGGGCCGTCCCATCCAGCATCATGGTGAAGTACTTGGCACACGCAGCATCGCTGACCTCTAACAGCTCCATGGCCATATGATACGTCTCCAATGTATATATAATTTTTGATTGTTCCATGTTATTATATTATCTGTTTTGGATGTTTAATGGGTTTTATTATGCACTTTTATATTATTTTTGGGACTAAACTATTAACCGAAGGCCCAGTGCAAATTGTTGTTTTTTGCCTATTTCAGTGTTTTGCAGAAAAGGAATATCAAACGGAATGAAACCTTCGCGAGGATCTTTTTTGGAACAAACGCAATCCAGGAGACTTGGAGTGGAGCTCAAGGAAGCAACGAGGTGGCCACGAGGTATGGCGGCGCGCCCCCACCCTCATGGGCCCCTCGTAGCTCCACTGACCTACTTCTTTCGCCTATATATACTCTTATACCCTGAAAACATCCAGGGGAGCCACGAAACCACTTTTCCACCACCGCAACCTTTTGTACCCATGAGACCCCATCTGGGGACCTTTTTCGGTGATCTGCCGGAGGGGGGTTCGATCATCGAGGGCTTCTACATCAACACCATAGCCTCTCTGATGATGTGTGAGTAGTTTACCATAGACCTTCGGGTCCATAATTATTAGCTAGATGGCTTCTTCTCTCGCTTTGATCTTCAATACAAAGTTCTCCTCGATGTTCTTGGAGATCTATTAGATGTAATCCTTTTTACGGTGTGTTTGCCGAGATCCAATGAATTGTGGGTTTATGATCAAGTTTATCTATGAACAACATTTGATTCTTCTCTGAATTCTTATATGCATGATTTGATATCTTTGCAAGTCTCTTCGAATTATCAGTTTGGTTTGGCATACTAGATTAATCTTTCTTGCAATGGGAGAAGTGCTTAGCTTTGGGTTCAATCTTGCGGTGCTTGATCCCAGTGACAGGAAGGGAACCGACACGTATTGTATTGTTGCCATCGAGGATAAAAAGATGAGGTTTACATCATATTGCTTGAGTTTATCCCTCTACATCATGTTATCTTGCCTTATGCGTTACTCTGTTCTTATGAACTTAATACTCTATATGCATGCTGGATAGCGGTCGATGTGTGGAGTAATAGTAGTAGATGCAGAATTGTTTCGGTCTACTTGACACGGACGTGATTCCTATGTTTATGATCATGCCTAGATATTCTCATAACTATGCACTTTTCGATAAATTGCTCAGCAGTAGTTTGTTCACCCACCGTAATATATGCTATCTTCAGAGAAGCCACTAGTGAAACCTATGACCACCGGGTCTACTTTACATCATATAAGTTTCCAATCTACAATTCCATTTTACTATTTATTTTGCAATGTTTACTTTCCAATCTATACAAAAACACCAAAAATATTTATCTTATTATCTTTATCAGATCTCACTTTTGCAAGTGGTTGTGAAGGGAATCCCTTTATCGTGTTGGTTGCAAGGTTCTTATTTGTTTGTGCAGGTACTAGGCGATTTGCATGTAGTCTCATACTGGATTGATACCTTGGTTCTAAAAAACTGAGGGAAATACTTACGCTACTTTGCCTCATCACCCTTTCCTCTTCAAGGGAAAAGCAACGCATGCTCAAGAGGTAGCAAGAAGGATTTTTGGCGCCGTTGCCGGGGAGATCTATGCCAAGTCAAGACATACCAAGTACCCATCACAAACTCTTATCCTTCGCATTACATTATTTGGCATTTGCCTCTCGTTTTCCTCTCCCCCACTTCACCTTTGCTGTTTTATTTTCCCTTTTTCCATTCGCGTCTTTCCGCTTGCCTCTTGTTTTCTTGTGTGTTGGATTGATTGTTTGTCACGATGGCTCAAGATAACACCAAATTGTGTGACTTTTCCGGTACCAACAATAATGATTTTATTAGCACTCCGATTGCTCCTATTACCGATGTTGAATCTTGTGAAATCAATACCTCTTTGTTGACTCTTGTTATGAAAGATCAATTTTCTGGCCTTCCTAGTGAAGATGCCATTACCCACCTAAACAGCTTCGTTGATTTGTGTGATATGCAAAAGAAGAAAGATGTGGATAATAATATTGTTAAATTGAAGTTGTTTTCGTTTTCGCTTAGAGATCATGCTAAAACTTGGTTCTCTTCTTTGCCTAAAAATAGTATTGATTCATGGAATAAGTGCAAAGATGCTTTTATCTCTAAGTATTTTCCTCCCGCTAAGATCATCTCTCTTAGAAATGATATTATGAATTTTAAGCAACTTGATCATGAGCATGTTGCACAACCTTGGGAGAGGATGAAATTAATGATACGTAATTGCCCTACACATGGTTTGAATTTATGGAGATTATACATAATTTTTATGCTGGATTGAATTTTGCTTCTAGAAATCTTTTAGATTCGGCCTCGGGAGGCACTTTTATGGAAATCAATTTAGGAGAAGCTACTAAACTCCTAGATAATATTATGGTCAATTATTCTCAATGGCACATCGAAAGATCCACTAGTAAAAAGGTTCGTGCTATTGAAGAAATTAATGTTTTGAGTGGAAAGATGGATGAACTTCTAAAATTGTTTGCTAATAAGAGTGCTTCTTCTGATCCTAATGATATGCCTTTGTCCACTTTCATTGAGAATAATAATGAATCTATGGATGTGAATTTTGTTGGTAGGAACAATTTTGGTAACAATGCTTATAGAGGAAATTTTAATTCTAGGTCGTTCCCTAATACTTCCTCTAATAATTATGGTAATTCCTACAACAAGTCTTATGGAAATTTTAATAATATGCCCTCTGATTTTGAGACTAGTGTTAAAAAAATTATGAATTCGCAAAAGAATTTCAATGCTTTGCTTGAAGAAAAATTGCTTAAGATTGATGAGTTGGCTAGGAACATGGACATAATTTCTCTTGATGTTGATTCTTTGAAACCTAGATCTATTCCACCTAAGCATGGTATCAATGAGTCTCTCAAAGCCATGATAATCTCCATTGATGAGTGCAAAGAAAGAACCGCTAGGATGCGTGCTAAAAAAGATTGCTTTGTGAAAGCGTGTTCTTCTAGTTTTCATGATAATAATGATGAAGATCTAAAAGTGATTGGTGTGTCTCCTATTAAGTCTTTGTTTGCCAATATGAATCTTAATAAAGATGGGACTAGAGATGAATCAACTTTAGTTAGAAGGAATCCCAATGATTCAAAGTTTTTAGATCTTGATGTAAAAATTGGTAAAAGTGGGATCGACGAGGTCAAAACTTTACATAGCAATGAACCCACTATTTTTGATTTCAAGGAATTTAATTATGAGAATTGCTCTTTGATAGATTGTATTTCCTTGTTGCAATCCGTGTTAAATTATCCTCATGCTTATGATCAAAATAAAGCTTTTACTAAACATATCGTTGATGCTTTAATGCAATATTATGAAGAAAAGCTTGAATTAGAAGTTTCTATCCCTAGAAAACTTTATGATGAGTGGGAACCTACTATTAAAATTAAGATTAAAGATCATGAATGCTATGCCTTATGTGATTTGGGTGCTAGTGTTGCCACGATTCCAAAAACTTTGTGTTATGTGTTAGGTTTCCGTGAATTTGATGATTGCTCTTTAAATTTGCATCTTGCGGATTCCACCATTAAGAAACCTATGGGAAGAATTAATGATGTTCTTATTATTGCAAATAGGAATTATGTGCCTATAGATTTTATAGTTCTTGATATAGATTGCAATCCTACATGTCCTATTATTCTTGGTAGACCTTTCCTTAGAACGATTGGTGCAATTATTGACATGAAAGAGGGAAATGTTAGATTCCAATTTCCGTTAAGGAAAGGCATCGAACACTTTCCTAGAAAGAAAGTTAAATTACCTTATGAATCTATTATGAGAGCCACATATGGATTGGATACCAAAGATGACAATACCTAAATCTATTCTTGTTTTTATGCCTAGCTAGGGGCGTTAAACGATAGCGCTTGTTGGGAGGCTGATACGTCTCCAACGTATCTAAATTTTTTGATTGCTCCATGCTATATTACCTACTGTTTTGGACTATATTGGGCTTTATTTTCCACTTTTATATTATTTTTGGGACTAACCTATTAACCGGAGGCCCGGCCCAGAATTGCTGTTTTTTGCCTATTTCAGTGTTTCGAAGAAACGGAATATCAAACGGAGTCCAAACGGAATAAAATCTTCGGGAACGTGATTTTCTCACTGAACGTGATCCAGGATACTTGGACCCTGCTCCAAGGAACAAAAGAGGCGGTCACGACGGTGGGGGGCGCCCCCTTCCTCGTGGGCCCCTCGTTGCTCCTCCAGCGCACTTCTTCCTCCTATATATACACACGTACCCCCAAACAATCAGAACAGGAGCCAAAAACCTAATTCCACTGCCGTAACTTTCTGTATCCACGAGATCCCATCTTGGGGCCTGTTCTGGAGCTCCGCTGGAAGAGGGCCGTCACCACGGAGGGCTTCTACATCATCCTAGCCCCTTCTATGAAGTGTGAGTAGTTTACCTCAGACCTTCGGGTCCATAGCTAGTAGCTAGATGGCTTCTTCTCTCTCTTTGAATCTCAATACAAAGTTCTCCCCCTCTCTTGTGGAGATCTATTCGATGTAATCTTCTTTTTGCGGTGTGTTTGTTGAGATCGATGAATTGTGGGTTTATGATCAAGTCTATCTATGAATAATATTTGAATCTTCTCTGAATTCTTTTATGTATGATTGGTTATCTTTGCAAGTCTCTTCGAATTATCTGTTTGGTTTGGCCAACTAGATTGGTAGTTCTTGCCATGGGAGAAGTGCTTAGCTTTGGGTTTGATCTTGCGGTGTCCTTACCCAGTGACAGAAGGGGCAGCAAGGCACTTATTGTATCGTTGCCATCGAGGATAACAAGATGGGGTTTATTTCATATTGCATGAATTTATCTCTCTACATCATGTCATCTTGCTTAAGGCGTTACTCTGTTTTCATGAACTTAATACTCTAGATGCATGCTGGATAGGGGTTGATGAGTGGAGTAATAGTAGTAGATGCAGGCAGGAGTCGGTCTACTTGTCTCGGACGTGATGCCTATATACATAATCATGCCTAGATATTCTCATAACTATGCACAATTCTATCAATTGCTCAACAGTAATTTGTTCACCCACCGTAGAATACTTATGCTCTTGAGAGAAGCCACTAGTGAAACCTATGGCCCCCGGGTCTATTCTCATGATATCAATCTCCATCACTTTAATCTTGCTTTGCTTTTTTACTTCGCTTTTACTTTTTACTTTGCATCTTTATACCAAAAATACCAAAAATATTATATCTATCAGATCTCACTCTCGTAAGTGACCGTGAAGGGATTGACAACCCCTAATCGCGTTGGTTGCGAGTAGCTATCGCTTTGTGCACGTACGAGGGACTTGAGCGTGGGCTCCTACTAGATTGATACCTTGGTTCTCAAAAACTGAGGGAAATACTTACACTACTCTGCTGCATCATCCCTTCCTCTTCGGGGAAAACCAACGCAAGCTCAAGATGTAGCAAGAAGGATTTCTGGCACCGTTGTCGGGGAGTCTATGCAAAAAGTCAACATACCAAGTGTTGAGGATATAACCACTGAGGGTAAACCGCCCAGGAGGGGCCGGTTCACCTTCAGTTATACTGAAGCCCAAGGAAACCCAGAAGATGGCGCTTTACGGATGAAGCTTAGAGGCCCAGAGCCCACATGCGGTTTAGGGCCCATGATAGTAAACCACCATGATTGTATAAACTTGCATTGTAAGATAAGAAAGAAGAGACCGAGGTGGACAGTTGTATGAGCCAGCCTCGGGACTCTGTAGACCGGTCGGGATCCTCCTAAATATATAAAGGGGTGACCCGCTGGCGGTTCAGGGACAGAAAAAACAACAACTCGAAGCCAGACAAAGCGGATTCGCTCCCTGGTCTTCGAAACCCCAGCAATACCAATCACAACTAGACGTAGGCTTTTACCTTCATCGAAGGGGCCGAACTAGTATAAACTCTCGTGTCCCTTTGTCCGGTTTAACCCCTTCAAGCTAACCCGTAGTGATGGCTCCACGACTAAGTCCTTCCATGAGGACATCTGCCGTGACAATTCCACGACAGTTGGCGCCCACCGTGGGGCCATCGCACGATGGTTTCGAGTTCTTGAAGGGCAACTTCGATGGACTGAGGGGATACGCTATGGGCCGGATGATGAAGAGTCGCCGCGGCAAGCTCTACATCGACAACGCGTCCCAAGGCTAATTCAATCGAATACGGGTACCGGGTACCCTTCGGTGGGATTCACGTCTTCATCGGCAAGATCGGCGAACCGGCCCCCGAGCCGAAAACCTGCACCGACATCATCGAGACGGCTCGGCACGCAAGTTCTTCACTGGTTCAGCCTGAGGCCAGGCATGTTTTCGTGGGTGTCGTCCACGGTTCGGGTTATGAGGAGGAACCGATCTCCGATGGAGAAACTGTAGTCCGCAGTGATGACGAGTCTTCCGGAGAAACCGAATCGCTTTACCAGTTGTACGACGGCCGGATTGAGGAAGGATCCGAGGGCAATAGTATTCCGGATTCCCCCGGTCTGCCAAACTGGGCCGCTGTCTTCATGGCCGGCACACGACCGGCGCCTCATTCATCTACCGCCACAGCGGTACTCTCCGGTTCAACGACGGCCACGCCAGCAGGTGCAAGAAGCTCAGCGCCGCCTCCGGCCCAAGTCTTGTCTGATTTGTTCGACGCTCTAGTGGCACTGATGTCCGCGGAGGTAGACGCAGTAGCCAGGGATCAGCACGATGCGGAGATTCTAAAAGTGAAAGATCAGATAGCCCAGGCTAAAGCGGACTTGGCAGCAGAGAACGCCAGAATGGCCACAGAGCGGGCCGAGTTGGAAGCACGGGCTTACCGGATTAGACTAGATCAGAATGCTTCAGAAGAGGTCATGAGAAGAAGGTACCGATCACGTCTCCCGTCGGTTTATGAGCCGCAAAATCTTTTCAACACGCCAGGTGCAGGAGCTGGTAACCAACCCGCGCCAAACCGGGCGGGGGCACCAGAAGCAGGAGCGCCGGTTCAGCCACGCGCAACAAACCTGCCTCGCCAGAACAACGTTGTATTATCAACGCCCCCCGGGCATTATTCCAACCCGTTGGATAATATTGTGGCCGCCACTTCACGCCTGGCGGCTCTCCAACCGATGGCGAATCACCAGTTGCAGTGGAAGCGCGTCGGGCCAGGGATCTCCTTCAGACAGCACTGAATCAACAGCAAGTGTATTCACACAGCCGTGAGAGGATTCATTCCACTCCCTGTCCAAGCCGGAGTTATAGCAGACATGTGGAGGACGAAACGGCCATATCCACTAGCGCACGCCACCGAAATTCGCCGCGGGAGAACAACCCGGCCGGGGGAGGTGCTAATGCGCAAGATGTTGTGGACCACGGCCGCGCACGACGGGGGGCCGAGTTGACAGCTCGACATGAAGCACGACATCATACTCCGGTTCACCCCACTGCCTCCGTGGAGCCAGGGGTAATGTTTAGTTCCCTAGGAGTACCATGTTTAACTCCCGCACTGCGTAATATGCGATTTCCCAAGGATTTCAAGGGACCTCGTAAGGTACCAAATTACACCGCCAAGTTGTAGCCAGAGGCGTGGGTGGCGAGCTATGAGATGGCAATGGAGATGTTAGATGTGGATGAGGCGGTTTGTGCTAAATATTTCACCATGATGCTGGAAGGAACAACTCGCACTTGGTTGAAGAGCTTGCCAACCAACTCTATCGACTCATGGGCCGAATTAAAGCGCCGGTTTATCCAGAACTTCAAGGATACGTGCAAGCAGCCGATGTCAACTGTGGATCTGGCCGCTTGTGTCCAAGAGGAAGGGGAGTCCACGACCCATTGGGTTAAACGAGTCTCGACGATTTTGCATTCGTCAGATCGTATTAATGCAGATACCGCGGTATTAACTTTGGAGGGCAATTGCCGTTTTAGGCCATTGAAACAGAAGTTGGGAAGGCTCAAACGTCATTGCAACGACATGTCAACACTCATGGCCGCTTTAGTTAAGTATGACGATTCAGATAATACCAAGGATCCGGATTCAGAGGAGGACAAACCGGAGAAGGGAAAGAAGAACGGTGGTGCAAAAGGGCAGCACCACAACCAAGGGGGCCATGGGAATAACAATAAGCTTAAAGTGGATAATTCAGATTTGGTGGCTAACACAAATATACAGCATCGCAAAGGTAAACCGCCCTAGCGCGGCATGAATCTGGAGCGTTTGTTAAACCAGCCCTGCCCGAAGCATGGAACCAAGGAGGCCCCTACCACACATCTTTGGAAAGATTGTCACATAATGAGGGAGTTCAAAAATTCTGATTTATACCAGTATGATCAGGATCCACCCGGCGGTTCAGGCCCAGGTTTCCATGGGGGCGGCGGTTCAAGCTCTGGATTTCAGAACAACCAGGGCCATCAGAACAACCATGGTTATAACCAGCAGAATAACCAAGGGAATCAGCAACAGTCAGGTTACCAGAGTCACCCCAAGCAGTTGAACAGCAGATAGTATCATGTGTTCACTACCAGCTTGTGCAAGCGGGATCAGAAACTTCACAAGAGGGCAGTCAATGCTGTTGAACCGGCTGTACCACATTATCTACGATGGTCGAAGCAGCCTATTGTGTGGAGCAGGGAGGATCACCCGCCCCGGGTTGACAATCCGGGCCAACTAGCCTTGGTGGTAGCGCCTCGGGTGGGAGGCTATAAGTTTACCAAGGTTCTGATGGATGGAGGGAGCAGTATCAACATCCTGTACTATGAGACTTTCCGTCGCATGGGTTTGACGGATAAGAATCTTAAACTGTCAAACACTATCTTTCATGGTGTGGTACCAGGTAAGTCGGCCTACCCTGTGGGAAAGATTGCTTTGGAAGTTGTGTTTGGAGATGAGTTTGATTCCAGGTCTGAGACTTTGACCTTTGAAGTGGTGAAAATCCAGAGTCCATATCACGCGCTATTTGGACGGGCGGCTTACGCGAAATTCATGGCGAGGCCCTGTTATGTCTATCTACAGCTCAAGATGCCAGGTCATAAGGGGACAATCATAGTACATGGGAGTCGAAAGATTGCCTTGGATTGCGAGGAAGGTGAAGCGGCCTATGCTGAATCGGTTTGTGCAACAGAGGAGCTGAAATTCTATAAAGACAATGTTGATCCGGCGGACATGACCCCCCCGAAGAAGCCTACGACGGAGCATGACCCAGCCCTCATGTTCAAACCGGCTAATGAGACTAAAGTCGTTGACTTCGTCCCTGGTGATTCATCCAAGCAGTTTAGTATCAGTACAAATCTGGATCCGAAATAGAAAAGCGCGCTCATCGAGTTCATCCATGAGAACTGGGACATCTTCGCATGGAAACCTTTTGACATGCCAGGTGTACCGAAGGAACTCGCTGAGCACACCCTAAATATTGATCCTAAGTTTAAGCCGGTCAAGCAGTACCTTCGCCGCTTTAACGAAGAAAGACGCAAGGCCATCGGCGAAGAGGTAGCCCGGCTACTGGCGGCTGGGTTTATTGTCGAAGTGTTTCGTCCCGAATGGTTGGCTAATCCGGTGCTTGTTCTTAAGAAAAATGGCACTTGGCGTATGTGTGTAGACTACACTGATTTGAATAAAGGTTGCCCGGCAGATCCTTTTGCTCTCCCGCGTATTGATCAGATCATTGATGCAACGGCGGGTTGTGAGCGCCTGAGTTTCTTGGATGCTTATTCAGGTTATCATCAGATTAAGATGGCAGTTAAGGACCAGGAGAAGACAGCCTTCATCACTCCCTTTGGAGCCTTCTGCTATGTTTCTATGCCCTTTGGGCTCAAGACTGCCCAAGCAACCTACCAGCATTGTGTGCAAAATTGTCTTCACAAGTAGATCGGGCGTAATGTTCATGCCTATGTCGATGACATTGTGGTGAAATCCAGAAAGCAGGAAACCCTGATAAATGATCTCAAAGAGACGTTTGACAATCTTCGGGTTTACAAAATGATGCTCAACCCGGACAAATGTGTTTTTGGTGTTCTAGCAGGCAAACTCTTGGGTTTTCTTGTGTCTAACAAAGGTATTGAGGCAAATCCGGAAAAGATCAAAGCAATCACATCCTTGGCTAAACCGGCATGTATCAATGATGTTCAGCGTCTGGCAGGCCGGATTGCAGCCCTCAGCCGATTTATCAGCCGTTTGGGAGAGAAGGCGATTCCCCTGTATCAGATGTTGAAGAAAACAGATAAATTCGTCTGGAGTGACGCCGCTGATACGGCATTCGAAGAGTTGAAGCGGCAGCTAGCTGAACCGCCAGTCCTCGCTGCTCCAATTGATAATGAACCTCTACTGTTGTACATGGCTGCCAATGCCCGAGCGGTTAGTGTGGCAATTGTGGTTGAGCGTAAGGAGTCTGGGAAAGAATATCCGGTTCAACGACCAGTTTATTATATCAGTGAAGTACTGATGGAATCAAAGCAAAGATATCCGCATTGGCAGAAGCTAGTGTATGGAGTTTTCATGGCAAGTAGGAAACTCAAGCAATATTTTCAAGGCCATCCTATTACAGTGGTTAGTTCTGCTCCCTTGGGTGATATAATCCAGAATAGAGAGGCAACTGGCCGAGTTGCAAAGTGGGCGATCGAGCTCGGTCCCCATAGTTTGAAGTATACACCCCAAATAGCCATCAAATCTCAGGCGCTTGTGGACTTCATCAATGATTGGACCGAGTTACAGGCACCAGAAGACAAACCGGATAATACATACTGGACCATTCACTTTGATGGATCCAGGCAGCTGGAAGGCTCGGGGGCTGGAGTTGTCCTCACTTCCCCTCGAGGAGATAAGATTTGTTATGTTCTCCGCTTAATGTTTCCTTGTACTAACAATGCAGTGGAGTACGAGGCCTTGCTCCACGGTCTTCGTGTAGCTAAGGAAATGAACTTAAGCCGGGTTCGATGCTTTGGAGATTCTGATCTGGTGGCTCAGCATGTTTTTGGTACTTGCGATTCTAAAGACCCGCTCATGGCGGCTTATAGGCGCTAGGTGGATATTGTAGCAGGTCACTTTAAGGGTTATCAGGTGGAGCACATCGACTGGCGCAAGAATGAAGCAGCAGATGCTCTAAGCCGACTGGGATCTCAGCGTAAACCGGTACCACCTAATACCTTTCTAGATATCTTGCATAACCCGTCTGTCAAGTTGCCTACAGAGGAGGACTTAGCTGTTCCTGATTCAGAGGCCCAGTTGGTAGCCGTTTTACATGCCACTCCGGATTGGACGGTTCCATATTTGGCATATCTGAACCGGGGCGAATTACCAGAAGACGAACTTTTCGCCAGGCAGATAGTCCGGCGGTCCAAGTCTATGGTTGTTCACAATGGCGAGTTGCACCATTCTAGTGTTTCAGGCGTATTCCAACGTTGTGTTTCTCCTGAAGAAGGACAAGAGATTCTACAGGAAATCCATGAAGGGGATTGCGGTCACCATGCCAGCTCAAAGTCCTTGGTTGCTAAGGCTTTCCGACACGGGTTCTACTGGTTGACAGCTCATTCTGATGCGGAAGACATGGTAAAGCGGTGTGACGCTTGTCAGAAATTTTCACGTCGTGCTCATGTTCCTGCTCAGGAGTTACGCATGATCCCCATCACTTGGCCGTTTGCTACTTGGGGGCTTGATATGGTTGGACCCTTTAAGCATTCTAAGGACAAGAAGACCCATCTGTTGGTGGCGGTTGACAAGTTCACCAAATGGGTTGAAGCGGAGCCCGTCAGTAAATGTGATGCAGCCACGGCGGTTCAATTTCTCAAAAAGATTATTTTCCGTTTCGGTTTCCCACATAGCATCATCACAGATAATGGTACGAACCTTTCTAAAGGTGAGATGGAGGAGTTCTGCCAACGAGAGCACATCCGGTTTGATGTAGCATCCGTGGCTCACCCCCAGTCCAATGGTCAAGCTGAGAGGGCGAATCAAGAAATCCTGAAGGGTATCAAGCCTCGGCTCATGGTCCCTTTGAAGCGGACGCCGGGTTGTTGGGTGGAGGAATTACCATCTGTGTTATGGAGCATAAATACCACCCTAAACCGATCTACGGGATATACACCCTTTTTCCTGGTTTATGGGGCTGAGGTTGTCCTCCCAAGTGATGTTCGTCACGACTCGCCCCGGGTCGCGAATTATGTTGAAGCGGATAACGAGCAAGCACGCGAAGAGGCGCTGGACCTGTTAGATGAGAAGCGAGACATGGCTTTGGCTCAGTCGGCGGTTTATCAGCAAGACCTGCGGCGTTATCACAGCCGCCGGGTTAAGACAAGAACCTTTCAAGAAGGCGATTTGGTACTTCGGCTCATTCAAAACCAGACTGATATGCATAAGTTATCCCCACCTTGGGAAGGGCCTTTTGTGGTCAGCAAAAATCTGCACAACGGGTCATACTACCTCATTGACGTTCGAGAAGACTCACGTAGCTCTAAGGAGGAGACCCGGCGGCCATGGAACATAGCTCTCCTACGGCCTTATTACACTTGAAGCCACAGGCTTTTCATATGTACATATTTCAACAATGTATATATTATGATTAATATAATAAACCGGCATCCTTGCTATCAAGCAGGGCCTCCGCCATTTTTTCTTCTTCAAATATCTGTTAACAT
Source organism: Triticum dicoccoides (assembly GCF_002162155.2). Taxonomy (NCBI): domain Eukaryota; kingdom Viridiplantae; phylum Streptophyta; class Magnoliopsida; order Poales; family Poaceae; genus Triticum; species Triticum dicoccoides. The sequence goes on along the minus strand of NC_041382.1, from coordinate 530,501,263 downwards.
GGGGGCTTCCTGTTCAAACATAGGTGTATTCACCAAAGATAACATAGCATTACTACCCTCCTGATGCATCTATCACGCCACAACAAAGCTTGGGAGCTTCACACCCAAGGGGCCAAAGAGAGTCTTGTTGCTACACACAACTCAAACATAGGCACCCATTGAGCACAGCTCACAAAGTTACTTGGGGGCTCTTTGCGTCAAATACCAAAGATTTTGAAAGGACCCTTGTAGCTGGGTATCGACCCACGGCTTGGAAGCCTGGTGTATTCACCTAAAACCCCGAGTTAACCTGCCTTCATCAAGTAAGCCACTCCTATCCAGGTAATCCTGGCACGACCCGTCGAATGTTTGACAGTTACTCTCATTGAGACCCTGAACTTGTCAAAGTTAAACGATGATTGGTTAGTTGGAGGGCCATCTTAAAAGGCTTTGCCAAAATGGTTTAACTCAATGGCCTGGCAGCCCATGAAAAGCCTCGATTTGGGCCTGGCAGCCCTCGAAAAGCCTCGACTACAGTTTTTTGTTTGCTTTTTTCTGCCAAGTTTTTGTTTTTTGTGAGGTCTACGTTAAACCGGAGTTCCTTAACCCGGCATGGCTTATGGACCTTCTGTTAAAGTATACAATTAAAGGTAATCCGGCATCCCTTAAAACCGGTCTGGCTTTGACACTTTGTCTCCAGCAATTGGCTGGTGTTCATCACAACCCGGTTTTATATCATATGTGCCAACATGGCATGGTGGAAGTTGGGTTTTCACCTTTTCTTCAAATCACAATTGGTAAACCAACAGCAATGTTTTATATCACAGGTATGATTTATTATTGCTGCAACCGTAGTTGCTTACCAAGTTGTGTTGGGTATTTTGACCCGTCCGGTGGTAAACCGCCTGGACAGATTTTCCTTATGCAGGCACAGGGATTGCATAATATTGTAAAAATACATAAGCCAGTACTGAAATTCTCATGATAAATCAACGCAAAGTGTATTCCGCTGCACGAGGGCAACGGATCAAAGTATTTCCACTAGCTTATTACAAGGCACTTGAAGGCCCAAAATATGGTATTTCCAGCAGAACAAGGTTTCTGGAGCATCACTCTAATTGCTGGATCAAGTCTCATTACCATGTTGATGCGAAGTTGATGGGTCATCTAGCGTCGGTTCAGCCTCTTCTTCCCCACCTAGCGGCTGGAAGTTTGTGGTGGTCCAGTCAATCCGGGTTAAGGCCTGAAAGATAGCTTCTTCACTGATAAGTTCTGACGGATCAATATCAGGGGCATAAGTGTGCTTACGGATTCCTGGAATAAGATTTTGCACCTCCGGAATGACAGGGTTAGCCCATTTGTTGTTGGCATCATAATAAGACCGGTGAACCGTCAAGTTAGCATCTTCTGCCAGCTGACTCGCCAGAGGACGCATTTCCCTTGTCACTCTTTTAAGGGCTGCATCATCAAAATCTGCCCTGTTTTCTTGTGTGCTTGGAAAGTCTTTGGCAAGGTCAACCGGATCCAAGTCAGTTATCCATGCTTTGGCTCGGGTAAGTGCCAACAAAGCGCCGGCCCTGGCAGCAGATCGCTTCACCTCTTCTAGCTGTGTTGGTACCATGGATAGCCTTGTCAGAGTATCCTTGATCAGCGTTGGGACCGGATTGTCATAGGAGGCTGCACAGATAACCCGTTGAGCACCGGTGTAAAGTTGTTCTAGAAGAGTATATGCTGCTTTCAGCTTCATCCGTACATCTGAGCCCAGATGAGTAATGCGTCTCCCTGCAACGGTTTCAGAACTTCATATTTCAACCGGCACCTTACAACATGGGTATTTCAAATACTTTGCTAGGAGTACTTACCAAATACTACAGAGGTCATGGCGTTCACTTGGCACTTTAACCCAGAAAGCTCTTCTGCCACCGGTTTAAGTGCAGATTCGGCGTCTTCAGCCCATTTCAGTAATGTCCCCTTTTCAGTGTCCCAGTTGGCATGTTCCGTCTTGAATTCTTCTTTCAGTCGTTCTATGGAAGTTAAAGCGGCTCGAAGTTCATCTTTGGCTTTGGAAGATTCTTCTTGCTGAGATTTGATAATTTCTTGAAGATCAGCAATCTGCGTCCGTTGATGGTTTATGTCAGCCTGCCAAAATCAAGAGGAGCATTTCAATATTTTATCAAAAGTCCCAAGCATACAACTGGTTCTACACTTGGCACTTGGGGGCTAATGCGGATTAATTCTTTTTTACTGCTTATTCAAAGTCCCAAGGATTCATACAAGTTTCAATCTTGGCACTTGGGGGCTAATGTGGATTAATTCTTTCTTACTGCTTATTCAAAGTCCCAAGGATTCATACAAGTTTCAATCCTGGAACTTGGGGGCTAATGTGTGTTTGTTCAAAAAACTTAAAAGGCAACAATGTGCAGCTTGTGAAAATACAAAGATAAGGAGGAAAATGTTTACCTCATAACGTTCCTTCATCAGATTTACCAAGTCAGCCTCATTATCTCGACTTGTATAAAGCCGGTTCAAGAAACCGGAATGAAGATCCTGGGCAGAAAGATTAGCATATTTTGACATATCAATTTCCATCTTCCTCTTGCCCATTGAAATAAACTCATACTTAGCGGTATGTTTTGCCAAGACAACTGGATCATGCAGAGCGGTATAAGCAGTGCCAGTAACAATAACATCATCGTCTTTGGCTGGGCTTGGCGGATTAGCACTTGACTTCAGTGGATCAGCAGTCGGACTTGCAGGCATAGCATGTGGAATTGAGGTATCCTCATGTATGGCCGGATCAGCTTCCGGCGGATTAGCATTGATAGTTGGCTCTGGCAGGGTAAAATCATCCAAGAGATTATCGAGATTTTTATCAAGATCCTCAGGAGCTTTCTCCGGCTCAACTTCACAGGTAGGGGCGCTGGTCTTGGCCTTCTTACTCAAACGAGCTTGAGAACTAATATTAAAACAAAGATTATCATGGTCAACTGAGTTATGAAAGAGAAGGGAAGACTACACACTTACCCAGGGACGGTTTTTAGTGGAGGCAGCTGAGTGGTTGATGAACCGCCAGACGAATTAGAAGATGCCTGATAATTTGAATCAGATGAATTGAGAGGGCATCGGAAGAAACCTTTCAAAAGATAATGTTTTTCAGAAGAACAAGCAACCTCTGGACGACATTTCCGGTTTGGGGTATGAGGTAAACCGGAAGAAGTGACCTGTTGACCACTGTGCCGGGTTGTGCGACGCCCTTCGGTTTGTTGTGTCTTCAAAGAAAGTTTTTGATCCAAATGAGCAACAGGGTGAGAGCATTTCACTTTTCGAACTGCATGGCGAAATCGTTGAACCGGCACAAGTCCCGAGTCAGAAGAAAAACAAATTACCTCAACATGATCTGCATGGCTGGCCTCCACATCATCCTGGAAATAATCATTGTCAGTAAAATATATGGATAGAAGTCAAGGGAGTCAAACTTTACCTCTTCAGCCGAGTCATCGACATCTTCTGGTGGTTCTGAAGACTCAACAGTTTTCTTTTTGGCAGCTTTCTTGATGACCTTGGTCTTAGTACGAGGAGCCTTAGCTACTTTGTCTTGAGTTTTTTTTTCCAAAAAGAGCTACTGGCCTATGGGATTGCACAAAGGTATTATTATAGCAGTGTCAAAGTAGAGAAGGATAAGGAAATGTACAACGTTAAAATATTTACCCCTGGCGGTTTGTTGGAGGCGTAAAAAGGACGTAGACCAATTTGAGTACATACGGCGAGCGGTTCGTCGAGTATTTTCTTTACACTTTCACTGACTTCATCGTCCGTCAGTTCTATTGAATTAAACTGTTGAGGATCATTGGTGTTGCCAGTGTATTCGAACATCAATCCGGGCCGGCGGCTTAAAGGAAGAATGCACCATGAAATCCAGCAACGGACGAGATCAACACCAGTTAAACCTTTGGCAAGAAGAGCCCGAAGTTTGGTGAGTTGAGGTGCATGGGCTTGTCGATCTTTGGCAGGCAATCTCTGAGGTAAAGGGTGATTATTGCCGAGCCGGTGCGGACGGTAGCCCGGCAAGGGATTCTCTTCAGCAGGGGCGGTATTCTGACAATAGAACCAGGTTTGGTTCCAGTCTTTTGGATGGCTGTGAAGTTTGGCGTGAGGAAAATCAACTTCTTTCCTCTTTTGGATTGACACACCGCCAAGTTCAGTATTAGGTCCATCAAAAAATTCCGTCCGGCGGTTTAAGTGAAAGAGATCTAGAAAGAGGTCAACACTTGGTTCTTCTTGCAGATAAACCTCGCAGAATACTTGGAAATTGCATATGTTGGACACAGAATTTGGTCCAATATCTTGAGGATGAAGTTGGAGCCTGGCAAGAACATCCTGAAATTTTTTTGATCCGGGAGGACTGAAACCTCGAGCTAAATGTTGCAAGAATACAATCACTTCTCCATCTTGAGGTTCAGGGGGGCACTCAGGGCCAGGAACTCGCCAACGGAGGACATTTTTTGAAGCCAAAGCGCCGGTGGTGATATATTCATTGATTTGCGTTTCTGTGATCGGAGACGGAACCCAGTTGCAAGCAGCAAATTGTTTCGTCATCTTACAAAGTCTATAAAAGGAAAATGGACGGTTTACGATTGGCGGTTCGTATGTGTTTGTCAAAATGTTAAACCGGCAATTCAGGGTATACGTATGAAGTGAACCGGGCATGGCTGTTCAAAGTCTATATGGCGGTTTAAGAGAGGGTTAATGACATACGACGGATTATCAACACTAAAGGATAAACCGCCTTTTGGAGGCAGAACCCCAAGCTGGAAATTTGTTAAGTGTGGAACAAACAGGTTTCACAAGTTGCAATTATTATTTTGGATCAAACAATCGCTCTGGAAGGAAAAATTCCTAGACCTAAAACAGTGCAGAGAAGTTCATACACTCAAAGAGGGCCTCCAAACAATGGAAATCAGATCTATTTTTATGCAAGATAAGCGCAAACAATTGTTGCAGCAGTTCTACGTTGTTTTTACAATCTAAACAGGGTATTGGAGGTGAAAACTAACAAGGGTTTGCATCGGGCGGCGATGACCGCTGACGAACTCAACAAAAAGTACCAATGCAAATCTGAGAAGGGGAAGGAGAAGAACTCACGGATGTGGACGAGCTGCGGAGGTTCACCGTAGATTTCTTGTCAGAGTCAGGTGGATGCAGCGGCCTGAGTCGATGCGGACTGGAAGATCAACAACGGCGGCGGCGGCGATACTTGAGGTCTTCGGGTCGCGAGGAGGAAGACGATGCGGTTTGGAAAAGGAGAAAATGGAAGGTGCCCCGGTTTTATTTATAAGGAGGTGGGATAAAACATCAGGTGCGAAAATCGAGGAATCGGAGGCGGCAAAAGAGGATGCAGTTGTCGCCTCGATCTTCGGGAATTAATTAAAGAGAAGGGAATCTTTATAAAACTTTTTTATACAGGAATGACGTCACAATGATTTACTACAGTAACAGAAGATGATGTCATGGCGATTCATCAAAGTTCACAGGGAGAAGACAATATGGCGGTTTACAAGAATTGTCGGAAGTTCAAGGATTGAAGACTGACATGAACAGGTTCAAATCAATCTGGGGCCTAATGTTGAGGATATAACCACTGAGGGTAAACCGCCCAGGAGGGGCCGGTTCACCTTCAGTTATACTGAAGCCCAAGGAAACCCGGAAGATGGAGCTTTACGGATAAAGCTTAGAGGCCTATAGCCCACAGGCGGTTTAGGGCCCATGATAGTAAACCACCATGATTGTATAAACTTGCATTGTAAGATAAGAAAGAAGAGACCGAGGCGGACACTTGTATGAGCCAGCCGCAGGACTCTGTAGACCGGCCGGGATCCTCCTGAATATATAAAGGGGTGACCCGGCGGCGGTTCAGGGACAGAAAAAACAACAAGTAGAAGCCAGACAAAGCGGATTCGCTCCCTGGTCTTCGAAACCCCAGCAATACCAATCACAACTAGACGTAGGCTTTTACCTTCATCGAAGGGGCCGAACTAGTATAAACTCTCGTGTCCCTTTGTCCGGTTTAACCCCTTCAAGCTAACCCGTAGTGATGGCTCCACGACTAAGTCCTTCCATGAGGACATCTGCCATGACAATTCCACGACACCAAGTACCCATCACAATCCCTATCTCTCACATTACATTATTTGCCATTTGCCTCTCGTTTTCCTCTCCCCCCAATTCACCCTTGTTGTTTTATTCGCCCTCTCTCTCTATCCTCCCTCTCTATTTGCCTCTTTTTGCCTGTTTGCCTCTTATTTGCTCGTGTGCTAGTTTGCTCGCTTGTCGTTATGTCTAAAATTGGGGAAGTTATCGCCAATATGGATGATAACAATATCATGGAAAATTCTGATGCTCCTACTAAAGAACCTACCATCTTTCATACAAAAAAAATTCCATGTTGGTAGTGGTAATATTATTGGAAAAGGAGTTATTCAAGATTTCTTTACTTGTGTCGGTGCTTTACCTTCTATGGGTAGTTCTATCCTTCACAGAACTAGTAGTATTGCCGATGCTATTTCCATGCTTGTAGTTGAACTTGAAAGACAATTCATGCACATGCATCCTTCCATACAAAGGATTTTTCTGGAATTTTCTAATATTGAGCATTCTTCTGTTAAGCGTGCCACTACTATCTTTTTGGCTCATGAGTTTAGATTCATAATAATAGAAGCCAAAGAAATATTTGCGCATTATAGGGTGGACGCTTGCCGTCCTCCCGTAGAAACTATCCTCTTTGATCAAGAAGAAATAATGCGTTTTCAATCTCTAGATTATGTTGCTTCCAATGAAAATCTTAGAAGAAGGGTTCCTACCAATGCTTTAGTTGATAAAATTTCTGAACTTAATGATGATTTGGCTATTAGAAATGATGAGCTAGGATATTCTCTTGAATATAAGCTTACAAAGTTGTGTCAAAAGAATGCTTATAATGATGAATTGGTTGTGCATTACGAAGGACCAAAGAAGGAACCTATACCTCCCAAGGTTGATCTTGGGGACTTTTGTCCCGTTAAATTTATTCCTTTTGATTACTTTTGCTTGCCTCAAATAAAGCTTTCTGCCGAACGTAGAGAATATGAAATGAGTTTTAATAATCTATCTTACTATTATGGCAATACCTAGATCTATCCTCGCTTTTATGCCTAGCTAGGGGCATTAAACGATAGCGCTTGTTGGGAGGCAACCCAATTTTATTTTTTATTCCTTGCTTTTTGCTCCTGCTTAGTAATAAATAAATTATTTAGCCTCTGTTTTGGTTGTGTTTTTTGGGTTTAATTAGTGTTTGTGCCAAGTAGAACCGTTGGGAAGACTTGGGGAAAGTCTTGTTGAACTTGCTGTAAAAAACAGAAACTTTAGCGCTCACGAGAACTGCTGTCATTTTTATTTGAAGAGTGATATTTAGTTAATTCGTTTTTAAGATGATTAATAGATAAATTCCTCACGTCTAGAAATTTATTTTATAATTTTTGGGGTTCCAGATCTTGCGCTAGCTACAGATTACTACAGACTGTTCTGTTTTTGACAGATTCTGTTTTTCGTGTGTTGTTTGCTTATTTTGATGAATCTATGGCTAGTAAAATTGTTTATAATCCATAGAGAAGTTGGAATACAGTAGGTTTAACAACAATATAAATAAAGAATGAGTTCATTACAGTACCTTGAAGTGGTCTTTTGTTTTCTTTCGCTAACGGAGCTCACGAGTTTTCTATTTTGAGTTTTGTGTTGTGAAGTTTTCAAGTTTTGGGTGAATTCTTTTGATGGATCATGGAACAAGGAGTGGCAAGAGCCTAATCTTGGGGATGCCCATGGCACCCCCAAGATAATCCAAGTACACCAAAAAGTCAAAGCCTGGGGATGCCCCGGAAGGCATCCCCTCTTTCGTCCACTTCCATCGGTAATTTACTTGGAGCTATATTTTTATTCACCAACATGATATGTGTTTTGCTTGGAGCGTCTTGTATTATTTGTGTCTTTGTGTATTATTATGCCACAATAATCCTTGCTGTACACACATTTTGAGAGAGCCATACATGAATTAAAATTTGATAGAATACTCTATGTGCATCACTTATATCTTTTGAGTGTAGTAGTTTTGCTCTATGTGCTTCAATTATATCTTTTGAGCGTAGTAATTTTGCTCTATGTGCTTCACTTAGATATTTTAGAGCACGGTGGTGGATTTATTTTAAATAAACTATTGATCTCTCATGCTTCACTTAAATTATTTTGAGAGTCTTTTAATAGCATGGTAATTTGCTTAATAATAATATGCTTGTTATTCAAGATATGTGAAACTTTCTTTTGAGTGTGTTGAATACTAGGAAAAGATTGAAGCATGATAATTGTTTTGAGATATGGAGGTGATAATATTAAAGTCATGCTAGTTGAGTAGTTGTGAATTTAAAGAATACTTGTGTTAAGGTTTGTGATTCCCGTAGCATGCACGTATTGTGAACCGTTATGTAACGAAGTCGGAGCATGATTTATTTGTTGATTATCTTCCTTATGAGTGGCGGTCGGGGACGAGCGATGGTCTTTTCCTACCAATCTATCCCCCTAGGAGCATGCGCGTAATACTTTGCTTTGATAACTTCTAGATTTTTGCAATAAGTATATGAGTTCTTTATGACTAATGTTGAGTCCATGGGTTATACGCACTCTCACCCTTCCACCTTTGCTAGCCTCTCTAATACCGTGCACCTTTCGCCGTATCATACACCTACCATATACCTTCCTCAAAACAGCCACCATACCTACCTATTATGGCATTTCCATAGCCATTCCGAGATATATTGCCATGCAACTTTCCACCATCTAGTTCATCATGACACATTCATCATTGTCATATTGCTTAGCATGATCATGTAGTTGACATAACTATTTGTGGCAAAGCCACCGTTCATAATTTCTTCATACTTGTCACTCTTGATTCATTGCATATCCTGGTACACCGCCGGAGGCATCCATATAGAGTCATACTTTGTTTTAGAATCGAGTTGTAATCATTGAGTTGTAAATAAATAAAAGTGTGATGATCATCATTCAATAGAGCATTGTCCCAAATAAAAAAAGAGAAAGGCCAAAGAAAAAAAGAAGGCCCAAAAAAAGGGGCAATGCTACTATCTTTTTTTCCACACTTGTGCTTCAAAGTAGCACCATGATATAGCGAGTCTCATATATTGTGCTTCAAAGTAGCACCATGTTCTTCATATAGAGAGTCTCATATGTTGTCACTTTCATATACTAGTCGGAATTTTTCATTATAGAACTTGGCTTGTATATTCCAATAATGGGCTTCCTCAAATTTCCCTAGGTCTTCGTGATCAAGCAAGTTGGATGCACACCCACTAGTTTCTTTTGTTGAGCTTTCATACATTTATGGCTCTAGTGCATCCGTTGCATGGCAATCCCTACTCACTCACATTGATATCTATTGATGGGCATCTCCATAGCCCGTTGATACGCCTAGTTGATGTGAGACTATCTTCCCCTCCTCTTTGTCTTCTCCACAACCACCATTATATTCCACCTATAGTGCTATATCCATGGCTCACGCTCATGTATTGCGTGAAGATTGAAAAAGTTTTGAAAAAGTTAGAGTATGAAACAATTGCTTGGCTTGTCATCGGGGTTGTGCATGATTTAAATACTTTGTGTGGTGAAGATGGAGCATAGCCAGACTATATGATTTTGTAGGGATAACTTTCTTTGGCCATGTTATTTTGGGAAGACATAATTGCTTTGTTAGTATGCTTGAAGTATTATTATTTTTATGTCAATATAAACTTTTGTCTTGAATCTTTCTAATCTGAATATTCATACCACAATTAAGAAGATTTGCATTGAAATTATGCCAAGTAGCACTCCGCATCAAAAATTCTCTTTTTATCATTTACCTACTCGAGGACGAGCAGGAATTAAGCTTGGGGATGCCTGATACGTCTCCAACGTATCTATAATTTTTGATTGCTCCATGCTATATTATCTACTGTTTTGGACTATATTGGGCTTTATTTTCCACTTTTATATTATTTTGGGACTAACCTATTAACCATAGGACCAGCCCAGAGTTGCTGTTTTTTTGCCTATTTCAGTGTTTCGAAGAAACGGAATATCAAACGGAGTCCAAACGGAATAAAATCTTCGGGAATGTGATTTTCTCACCGAACGTGATCCAGGAGACTTGGACCCTGCTCCAAAGAACAAAAGAGGCGGTCACGAGGGTGGGGGCGCCCCCCTTGGGCGCGCCCCCTGCCTCGTGGGCCCCTCGTTGCTCCTCCGGCATACTTCTTCCTCCTATATATACACACGTACGCCCAAACAATCAGAACAGGAACCAAAAACCTAATTCCACCGCCGCAACTTTCTGTATCCACGAGATCCCATCTCGGGGCCTGTTCCGGAGCTCCGCCGGAAGAGGGCCGTCATCACGGGGGGCTTCTACATCATCCTAGCCCCTCCGATGAAGTGTGAGTAGTTTACCTCAGACCTTCGGGTCCATAGTTAGTAGCTAGATGGCTTATTCTCTCTCTTTGAATCTCAATACAGAGTTCTCCCCCTCTCTTGTGGAGATCTATTCGATGTAATCTTCTTTTTGCGGTGTGTTTGTTGAGACCGATGAATTGTGGGTTTATGATCAAGTCTATCTATGAATAATATTTGAATCTTCTCTGAATTGTTTTATGTATGATTGGTTATCTTTGCAAGTCTCTTCAAATTATCCATTTGGTTTGGCCAACTAGATTGGTAGTTCTTGCCATGGGGGAAGTGCTTAGCTTTGGGTTCGATTTTGCGGTGTCCTTACCCAGTGACAGAAGGGGCAGCAATGCATGTATTGTATCGTTGCCATCGAGGATAACAAGATGGGGTTTATTTCATATTGCATGAATTTATCTCTCTACATCATGTCATCTTGCTTAAGGCGTTACTCTGTTTTTAACTTAATACTCTAGATGCATGCTGGATAGCGGTCAATGAGTGGAGTAATAGTAGTAGAAGCAGAATCGTTTCGATCTACTTGTCACGGACGTGATGCCTATATACATGATCATGCCTAGATATTCTCATAACTATGCTCAATTCTGTCAATTGCTCAACAGTAATTTGTTCACCCACCGTAGAATACTTATGCTCTTGAGAGAAGCCACTAGTGAAAACTATGGCCCCCGGGTCTATTCTCATCATATCAATCTCCATCACTTTAATCTTGCTTTGCTTTTTACTTTGCTTTTACTTTTTACTTTGCATCTTTATACCAAAAAAACCAAAAATATTATATCTATCAGATCGCACTCTCGTAAGTGAACGTGAAGGGATTGGCAACCCCTAATTGCGCTGGTTGCGAGTAGCTATCGCTTTGTGCAGGTACGAGGGACTTGAGCATGGGCTCCTACTGGATTGATACCTTGGTTCTCAAAAACTAAGGGAAATACTTACGCTACTCTGCTGCATCATCCCTTCCTCTTCGGGGAAAACCAATGCAAGCTCAAGACGTAGCAGAGGCAACCCAATTTTATTTTTGTTCCTTGCTTTTTGTTCCTGTTTAGTAATAAATAAACCATCTATCCTCTGTTATGGTTGTGTTTTTTATGTTTTAATTAGTGTTTGTGCCAAGTAAAGCCTTTAGGATCTTCTTGGATGATTGTTATTTGATCTTGCTGGAAAAAAAGTATGCGCTCAAGAGAATAATTTTCATTTTTTACCAGAGAGCTATAAAATACCAATTCCAACTGCAGTGGATCAATATAAAAATTATTTAGAATGTCCTAATTTCTCAGGATTTTTAGAGTTACAGAAGTATTCGAAACGTACATATTACTACAGACTGTTCTGTTTTTGACAGATTCTATTTTTCGTGTGTTGTATGCTTATTTTGATGAATCTATGGCTAGTATCGGGGGGTATGAACCATAGTGAAGTTGGAATACAGTAGGTTTAACACCAATATAAATAAATAATGAGTTCATTACAGTATCTTAAAGTGATGGTTTGTTTTCTTATACTAACGGAGCTCATGAGATTTTCTGTTGAGTTTTCTGTTGTGAAGTTTTTAATTTTTGGGTAAAGATTTGATGGATTTTGGAACAAGGAGTGGCAGGATCCTAAGATTGGGGATGCCCAAGGCACCCCAAGGTAAAATTCAAGGACAACCAAAAGCCTAAGCTTGGGGATGCCCCGGAAGGCATCGCCTCTTTCGTCTTCATCTATCGGTAACTTTACTTGAGGCTATATTTTTATTCACCACATGATATGTGTTTTGCTTGGAGCGTATTGTATGATTTGAGTCTTTGATTTTTAGTTTACCACAGTCATCCTTTCTGTACACACCTTTTGGAGAGACACACATGAATCAGAATTTATTAGAATACTCTATGTGCTTCACTCATATCTTTTGAGCTAGATAATTTTGCTCAAGTACTTCACTTATTTCTTTTTAGAGCACAGTGGTGGTTTTATTTTATAGAAATTATTGATCTCTCATGCTTCACTTATATTATTTTGAGAGACTTTTAGAACAGCATGGTAATTTGCTTTGACTATAAAATTGGTCCTAATATGATAGGCATCCAAGATGGGTATAATAAAAACTTTCATATAGAGTGCATTAAATACGATGAGAAGTTTGATTCTTGATAGTTGTTTTGAGATATAAGGTGGTAATATTAGAGTTGTGCTAGTTGAGTAATTATGGAATTGAGAAATACTTGTGTTGAAGTTGGCAAGTCCCATAGCATGCACGTATGGCAAACGTTGTGTGAAAAATTTGAAGCATGATGTGTTCTTTGATTGCTTTCCTTATGAGTGGCGGTCGGGGACGAGCGATGGTCTTTTCCTACCAATCTATCCCCCTAGGAGCTTGCGTGTAGTGCTTGGTTTTTGATGACTTGTAGATTTTTGCAATAAGTATGTGAGTTCTTTATGACTAATGTTGAGTCCATGGATTATACACACTCTCACCCTTCCATCATTGCTAGCCTCTTCGGTACCATGCATTTCCCTTTCTCACCTCGAGAGTTGGTGCAAACTTCACCAGTGCATCCAAACCCCATGATATGATATGCTCTACCACACATAAACCTCCTTATATCTTCCTCAAAACAGCCACCATACCTACCTATTATGGCATTTCCATAGCCATTCCGAGATATATTGCCATGCAACTTTCCACCGTTCCGTTTATTATGACACGCTCCATCATTGTCATATTGCTTTGCATGATCATGTAGTTGACATCGTATTTGTGGCAAAGCCACCTTCATAATTCTTTCATACATGTCACTCTTGTTCATCGCATATCCCGGTACACCGCCGGAGGCTTTTACATAGAGTCATAATATGTTCTAAGTATCGAGTTGTAATTCTTGAGTTGTAAGTAAATAAAAGTGTGATGACTTTCATTATTAGAGCATTATCCCATGTGAGGAAAGGATGATGGAGACTATGATTCCCCCACAAGTCGAGATGAGACTCCGGACGAAGAAAAAAAGAAGAGGCTATAAAAAAGAGAAAAAAGAAAAAATAAGAGAAAAAGAGAGAAGGGGCAATGTTACTATACTTTTCCACACTTGTGCGTCAAAGTAGCACCATGATCTTCATGATAGAGAGTCTCCTATTTTGTCACTTTCATATACTAGTGGGAATTTTTCATTATAGAACTTGGCTTGTATATTCCAATGATGGGCTTCCTCAAAATGCCCTAGGTCTTCGTGAGTATCGGTGTCAAAACCGGTGGATCTCAGGTAGGGGGTCCCAAACTGTGCATCTAAGGTTGATGGTAATAGGAGAGAGGGGACATGGAGTTTTACCCAGATTCGGGCCCTCTTGATGGAGGTAATACCCTACGTCCTGCTTGATTGATATTGATGGGGTATGAGTATTACAAGAGTTGATCTACCACGAGATCATAGTGGCTAAACCCTAGAAGTCTAGCCTGTATGACTAAGATATTGAGTATATCCTTTCCGGACTACACCCTCTGGTTTATATAAACACCGGGGGGATCTAGGGTTACATAGAGTCGGTTACATAAGAGGGAATCTTCATAGTTGTTCGCCAAGCCGGACACGGGTACAGTCTTCGGTCTTCATGTCCTCACAGCCCATCATTCCGGCCTATAGATAACAGGTCGGACGCCCGAGGACCCCTTAGTCCAGGACTCCCTCAGTAGCCCCCGAACCTAGCTTCAATGACAAGGTATGCGGCGCGTAGTGCTGTCTTCGGCATTGCAAGGTGGGTTCCTCCTTCAGAACTCCCGAATAGTCTCCAGACGAATTGATCGTGTCCAGACATGTAACACACACCACACACAACCGTAGAGAGAATATAATAACACACAAGTCCAATCTGCTGACAACTTTAGTAATGCGACGTCACGCCTGTCCGGTCATAATTTCGAACCGTTTTTCGCTCCAAGTTTCGAGATGCGGTTGTCATTGAAACGTCTTGTCAAAGCAGAGATCGTGTCCCCTTATTACGGGATTCTCATCAATACGGGCGTGGGTAACCCAATCGCACCGTTTACACAGCCCTTGGGAGCAGGCGAATTTTAAGGCGAATGGGGGGGCATTCGATATTCACCGCCCTTATAAGAAGATAAGATTCCCCTTTCTTCTCCCACGCTTTCTTCATGCCTCTTCGTTCTTGAGCTCCAACGCCCAAGTCCACATCCGCTCCCATTCAAACAAACACCCAACCATGTCTGGATCCAGAGGTCAAGGTAAATGGATGGCCTCCTCAGTTAAGGAGGAGGACATCGCCGAGCTTCGGGTGGCCGGTTACATGGCGAAGGAAATCGCCCACCGTCTTCCATCCCAGGGACAAATCATCCCCACACCGAAGCCCAATGAGAGGGTAGTGTTCATCCCTCATTTCCTCCGCGGGCTAGGGTTTCCACTCCACCCCTTCATTCTCGGGATAATGTTCTACTACAGGATAGACTTCCACGATCTATCCCGACCTCCTTCCTCAATATCTCAGTGTTCATCATAGTGTGCGAGGCCTTCCTTCCCATCCACCCCCACTTCGGGCTGTGGCTCAAAACCTTCAATGTGAAGCCCAAGGTGGTGGACGGACAGCACGCAGAGTGCGGGGGCGCCATGGTGAGCAAGCTCACCAATGTCCCCTAGCCAAAAGGCACATTTGTGGAATCTGTCAAGGAATGGCAGAAGCCATGGTTCTATATCACCGAACCCCGCGATGCCACCTTGGCTGCGGCTGCCGAATTCAATTCCGGCCCCCGTGCGGCTCACCTCCTAGGTCAAGAAGATCCCAAACTAGTGTTCGTCGGACGAGCTGATTGCACTGCAAACGCGTATCCAAAGTATGATCGATAAGGACATCAAGCTTGTCGACATAATCAAGTGATATTGGTGCGCCGAATCCTTCCCTGCCAGAGCCGAAGTCGTCCCCTATGGGATTTCAATATGAAGAAACACCATACCCTGGTGAGGCTTTTCGAAACAACTCACGAAGAGGCCTGGAAGTTGCTTTTCAAGGGCAACGAGATACCGCCGGCCACTGGCTCGGACCGGGGGCACGATATAAATCACCCTCCCAATGAGGTATGTTGTTTTCAACACATCCCTTACTTGCTTTTTTCAAGGATGATATCTAAGCTTCCATTACCATTGCTTTTTTAGTACTTGTTGAAGAAGGCGAAGCAGATCCGGTGTCCGGCTCCCCTGCCCGAGGAGCCAGTCATCCCATGCTTAGCAAAGATGCTGGAGCTGCACCTTATAAGGAACCAGAGAAGAAAGCCACGGGGAAGGCCAAGGGGGCCCGGAGCGGCCTCCAACGCAAGGGTACCTCGGACGCGACGTCCGAAGACAAGAACCCTTCCACTACCGTTGAAGACAACACGGATGAGGAGGAGGAGGAGAGTGGCTCTCCCCTGATGGGGGGAGGAAGAAGAGGGCGGCCTCCACAACTCTGGAGGCGGAGGCACCCAAAAGGGGGAAGGGCTCCCTCGCGGATAACTCCGCATGGGACGTCGAGGACAGTCGGGAGAGACGCCCCCGTGCTAAGTCTCGGGCCACATCGTAAGTACTAACACCTTATCTGGCCCATGGAGTTTCCCCTCTTTATTGTGCTGAGACGATTGATTATGTTATTGTAGTCCGGCCCACAACATCCCTCCGCGATCCTCGTCAGGAGGCTCGCTGGATTCCAAGGCGATGGCAGCAACTGCCCGCCAGACACACACTCCCCCAAGAATAGGGATGATGCGGAGGTGCTATCCCAAAGGACTGTTCCCGGCGGGGGAGAGGCTCAAGAGGCGCCCGAAGGCGTAATCCCCGTCGCCGGACACCAAGGGGAACCCATCTCCTCGGAGACTGGCGGGAAGGGTCGTATACAATTCGGCCCTCAACTAGACTCAATTCCGGAGACCAAGGGGGCTCCGGAATCCAGCACGCACCCTCCTTCGAAAGAAGGGGGATGCCTATTCCGCCGGTGGCCCCTGTCCAACCAGGGGCACCGGATAGTCTGTTGGAAGCACTGCGAAGCGCTTCCATTATGGATGAGCACCATGTCCTTATGGGCACGGTGATTGAAAAGGTTTGGTCCGCCAAGAGCGGACTAACTGAGGCCTGCGGCAACCTGCTGACAGGTTTTGAGTTAGGTAAAGCCAAAAGGAGAGAATCCCAATGTAGACAGCAGCCCTGGAGACACTGTCTGGTGTTCGGAAAGAAAAAACCAGACAGATGATCAATCTCCTATGACAGGAAACTAACTAAATTTTTCGCAAATACAGGCGTCGTTGCTGGCCGCAGCCTGGCATACTACCGAAGTCTCTGAACTGAAGAAGAAACTGGCGGAGACCAAGGGAGAGCTGAGCCAAGTGAAGGGGCAGCTCCAGGAGAACTAAGGTGAGAAATAACCTGTTATATATTCGAAAATAAGAAAATTCTATGCGATGACCAAAATGCCATGATTTGTACAGAAGCGACGACCGAGGTCGAGGCCCTGAGAAAGGCCCTGGCCGAAGCCGAGGGGAAGGCTGTCCAACAGCAAGCCGCCCGTAAGAAGCTCAAGGCCCGGGTCGATGAGGTCCAGCAGGAGCTCCAGGACATGGTGAAGAAGTGTGAAGCCTTGGAGCGCGAGGTGTCGGCTCGAGAAGCCAAACTTACCAAAGCTCGTCAGAGCACAGAGGCCACACTAAATGAGGCCCAGGACGCTCTCCAAGAGATCCAGAAGGCGAAGAAGATCGCAGCGGGTAAGGCGTTTAACATGCAAAGCAAGCATGCGGAGAGGAAGTACCTTTTACTAACCCGAATTCGGAGTTGCCCAGGGGCTTTTGTGGATCTGCCGTGCAGTGTATCCGATGCTGCGGAGTTCTTCCGAGCCAGGGAAGGGGATTCTCTGGAGAAGCTGTTCTGGTCGCAGTATGCTGTGCCAGAACATCCGATGGCCTTTGCCGATCAACTGAAACAGTTGGTTGAGCTACACAGGATGGCCGAACTGGCCATGAAGGATTTAATAATCCGACTATGGCCAGCCTAAGATATACCTAGCAGTTATTTTGACCTCGTGAAGCAGGTTGTGGAGGCTTGTCCGCTGCTAGACATCGTCAAGCGATCATTCTGCATCGAGGGTGCCCGCATGGCCTTCGCTCGTTGTAAGATCTGGTTGGCGAAGATGGATGCTGTCGAGGTGGCCTGGGGGCCGCCGGAGGGCAAGGAGCACTGCACACCCGAGCGATATTTTGCGGATGTCCTGGAGGGATCTCGACTTGTAGCAACGCAGTGCGAGAAGGATGTTATTCTCGAATAAATAATTTCATATTTTTCCTTGTATGATGAAAACAAATCCGCTGTGTAATATTTTTTTATTACGTTTTAATTGTATCCTCCTGTGCGGCCGTGTTGTATGAAATCTGAGGGTTGGCCAGTCGTCGGCTTCTGCCCTCACATAGGTAGTACGGAGGTGTTCGGGATGGTATCTAAACAATCTTGATCCAATTATATGGTCCTTGAAGGAGTTGTTTAGCGCAACGAACTAGGCAACCAGACTATACGGCTTGAACACCCTCACTTAGCCATAGGAGTTTTATAGTAAAACATAGGCGCAACCCCTGGTATACGAACTAGGGTGCTGTCAGCTTCTGATCGGGAAGTACCGATCCTTCACAAAATGCGGAAATACCTCCAACGATTTGAGACCTCCGAACTGCTGACCGGCTCTCGCCGCATCATGACAGTCAGTTTTCGGCTTTCTCGACTGAGGTGCTCATCCGGTTTAGACTAGGGCACAATCGCAGTAGTTCTCCCTTTACTACCCTAGCTGATGTAGCGGAACATAGATAGCAAGCATAGGAGCCGGGCAACCCAACTATTGACTAAAGACATGATTCAGAGCCAATGCATATAATGCTAAATTCGGGGTGCCGAACTATACTTACAAGAAGTGTTCGGACTTTTGTTGTCGTAATGCGGGGTGCTATAAAGCCCCTGGCAAACATCAAAATGTACCAAAGTGTACGGGTGCTACCTGATGGGGTTATCCATAGGGAAACTGAAAAAATAAAGAAAAGAGAGAAAGAAAACAGAAAAGATGTAAAGGTAAAAAGCTGGGGTCCTATAGCTCCAGCTACAAACTGTTTTCACTGTAATGTAATTAGTACGTTAAGGCGCATTGATACAAGTAGTGCAATAAGCGACAGGCTATTTAACATGCCGAAACTAGGGAAGAGCTGCATGTGGGTCCTGGAAGACAGGTAGAGTTATCGTTAACGGAATCACCTAAAAAGTCCCTGTATGTTTGCGCTCCTCGCCATCTTGGTGTGTTTGTCCTTCAAGAGGATCGATAATCAGACCACCAGATGGGGTCTGTGGGATTGAAACCTGAAATAAAACAAGCAAAAGTGAAAGTATATGTGTATCCAATGTCGGTTAAGCCATGCCTCGGATCACAAGCTAGCCATGCCTCTGTCGATGCCCATGGAATTTTGAGCGCGTAGTTATGTATGTACGACACACAGGCCACCGCTTGATCGGTACTGAGACGGAGGCCAGATTGCTAGTCGAGCTCCTGACAAGCCGAGCTCCCCTGCTACAGAGTAGTCCGGACCCTCTTCAGGGTGTCGAGGGCTTAGCAGCCGAATGAAGGTTCTACTTGAAAAGGCCGCTTTGTAATTCTGCTGATAGGGCGACTGTGTGCTCTTCTGTACGGAGAGAGCGTTTCATATTGCCATTGACTGTTATGATGCTACGTGGGCCAGGCATCTTGAGCTTGAGATAAGCATAGTGTGGCACTGCGTTGAATTGAGAAAACGCAGTTCATCCGAGCAGTGCCTGATAGCCGCTACGGAATGGGACGATATCAAAGACTAACTCCTCGCTTCAAAAGTTGTCCGGAGATCCGAAGGCAACCTCTAATGTGATTGAGCCCGTACAACGGGCCTCTATGCCTGGAATGACTCCTTTAAAGGTGGTCTTTGTAGGCTTGATCCTTGATGGGTTAATGCCCATTTTTCGCACTGTATCCTGATAGAGCAGATTGAGGCTGGTACCGCCCATAAGGACACGAGTCAGGTGGAACACATCAAATATTGGGTCTAAGACCAGTGCTGCTAAGCCCCTGATGACCCGCAGGTATAGGGGATCTATCGTAGTCCTTTCCATAAGTAAGAGTGTCGAACCCAACGAGGAGCGGAAGGAAATGATAAGCAGTTTTCAGCAAGGTATTCTCTGTAAGCACTGAAATTATCGGTAACAGATAGTTTTGTGATAAGGTAATTGGTAACGAGTAACAATAACAAGTGTAAATAAAGTGGAGCAAGATGGCCCAATCCTTTTTGTAGCAAAGGACAAGCCTGGACAAACTCTTATATGAAGGAAAGCGCTCCCGAGGACACATGGGAATTATCGTCAAGCTAGTTTTCATCACGATCATATGATTCGCGTTAGGTACTTTGATAATTTGATATGTGGGTGGACCGGTGCTTGGGTGCTGTCCTTACTTGGACAAGCATCCCACTTATGATTAACCCCCATTGCAAGCATCCGCAGCTACAATAGAAGTATTAAGGTAAACCTAACCATAGCATGAAACATATGGATCCAAATCAGCCCCTTACGAAGCAACGCATAAACCGAGGGGCCCACGAGGCAGGGGGCACGCCCAGGGGGGGTAGGGCGCGCCCCCACCCTCGTGGCTGGTGGGTGTCCCCCCTCTGGTACTTCTTGTGCTCAGTATTTTTTATATATTACAAAAATAACTTCCTGAAGTTTCAGCACTTTTGGAGCTGTGCAGAATAGGTCTCTAATATTTGCTCCTTTTCCAGCCCAGAATCCAGCTGCCGACATTCTCCCTCTTTATGTAAACCTTGTAAAATAAGAGAGAATAGGCATAAGTATTGTGAAATAATGTGTAATAACAACCCATAATGCAATAAATATCGATATACAAGCATGATGCAAAATGGACGTATCAACTCCCCCAAGATTAGACCTCGCTTGTCCTCAAGTGAAAGCCGAAATTGAAAAATATGTCCACATGTTTGGAGATAGAGGTGTCGATAAAAATAAAATACGGACATGAGGGCATCATGATCATTCTTAGAACAACAACACACACACACACACACACACACACACACACACACACACACACACACACATATATATATATATATATTGTCATATGATCTCTTATGCTAAAGTAACAATTCAATCAAAATTTCAAGTATGAATCATAAACTTCGTTGAGAACCAACAAACTCTAATCTCAGTCATTGAGGCAATTGCAATTTATCATAACATAGGAAAGAGTCAATATAAGAGCTTTTCAGCAAGTCCACATACTCAACCATCTTTTAGTCTTTCACAATTGTCGACACTCACGCAATATTTATGGGTATGAAGTTTTAATCGGACACAGAGAAAGATAGGGGCTTATAGTTTTGCCTCCCAACATTTTACCTCAAGGGTAATGTCAACAATAATAGTTCATGAAGACTCACATCCAATTAGCTATATATATCAGGATCTTTCCAACACATTGTGCTTGCCAAAGGATAAAATGTAAAAAGAAAAGGTGAAGATCACCATGACTCTTATGTAAGGTAGAAGATAAAAGTAAAAGATATACCCTTTGCAGAGGGAAGCAGAGGTTGTCATGCGCTTTTATAGTTGGATGCACAAAATCTTAATGCGAAAGAACGTCACTTTATATTGCCACTTGTGATATGGACCTTTATTATGCAGTCTGTCGCTTTTATTTCTTCCACATCACAAGATCGTATAAAGCCTATTTTCTCCACACTAATAAGTCATACATATTTAGAGAGCAATTTTTATTGCTTGCACTGACGACAACTTACTTGAAGGATCTTACTCAATCCATAGGTAGATATGGTGGACTCTCATGGCAAAACTAGGTTTAGGGATATTTGGAAGCACAAGTAGTATCTCTACTTGGTGCAAAGAAATTGGCTAGCATGAGAGGGAAAGGCAAGCTCAACATGTTGGATGATCCATGACAATATAATTTATCTCAGATGTAAGAAAACATAACCCATTACGTTGTCTTCCTTGTCCAACGTCAACTCTTAGCATGTCATACTTTAATGAGTGCTCACAATCATAAAAGATGACCAAGATAGTATATTTATATGTGAACCTCTCTTTCTTTATTACTTCCTATTCATTGCAATGATGACCAAAACTACGTTTGTCAACTCTCAACAACTTTTATTCATCATACTCTTTATATGTGAGCTCATTACTCTCCACAAGATCCATATGATCTCTTTGTTTCTTTTTTCTTCTCTTTTATTTTATTCCCTCAAGATCATAGCAAAATCATCAAGCCCTCGACTCAACACTAATCTTTCTTATATATAGCTCACGGACTCGATTACATAGAAGGATCATAAAGCAAAATTCACAACTAGATCATACTAAAACTTTATTCTACTCGATCAAGATATTATCAAAAGGATCGAACTAAGAAAAACAGTAAAGATAAAAGTGATGGTGATACGATACCAGGGCACTCCCCCAAGCTTGGCAGTTGCCAAGGGGAGTGCCCATACCAGATACTTAGTTCTTCTTTGTTGGTGAAGAAGGTGGAGTTGTTGATGATGTAGGCTTGTCGTCCCTCTTCCAAGGCATAGGCTCACCATCATAGAAGGATGATCGAGTCTCCTGAATCCTCAAATCTGCAGCCAAACTCATCCTCTTGAATCTATATTCATACTCACAGTTTTGAGTTTGCAGGCCATAGATCTGGGCTTGGAGGTGCTCGATTTTCTCATGAAGCTTGAAGATGGCCTCCCCAATGTCCTTGACGTCCAGCTTGTGGGTGTTGGTGAACTCCGTGATCATAATGTGATTGGAGTCGAGTCCACGCTCCACCATCTCCTGACACTTGAAAACTTGTTGCTCCAATGCCTCGAGCCTTGCCTCCGTGCTTCTGGTCTTCCTTGGTCCCTCAACATCGCGGATGTGCAACAACCCCTCACGCATCTCAATGGTTTGAGGGTGTTGCAGCACCTCCGCGAGGTAGGGGTTGATGACCTTCTCGAAGAACTTGTCCTTGGGGGCACTTGAAGACGACATGACGACCTAGATCTGTCAGAAAAATAGCTCGAAACAAAGACAAGAGATATTTGCATGATACGGTGGTCAAAACCTTCGGGAGATTATATAATGAATTTTTACCGACCAAAAGAAGTATCATGCAAGAAAACGGAGTCCGGAGAGCGCACGAGGTGCCCACAAGGCAGGGGGCGCGCCCAGGGGGTAGGGCGCGCCCTCCACCCTCGTGGAAGCCTCGTGTCCTTTCCGGTCTGCTTCTTATTTTCCTATTTTTCTAAATATTCCAAAACGGAGAAAAATTGCCATTAGAACGGTTTACTTACTGCCGGTGTCAAAACCGGCGGATCTCGGGTAGGGGGTCCTGAACTGTGCGTCTAGGCCGGATGGTAACAGGAGGCAAGGGACACAAAGTTTTACCCAGGTTCAGGCCCTCTTGATGGAGGTAAAACCCTACGTCCTGCTTGATTAATATTGATGATATGGGTAGTACAAGAGTAGATCTACCACGAGATCGGAGAGGCTAAACCCTAGAAGCTAGCCTATGGTATGATTGTTGTTCTGTATGTTGTCCTACGGACTAAAGCCCTCCGGTTTATATAGACACCGGAGAGGGTTAGGGTTACACAAAGTTGGTTACAATGGTAGGAGATCTACATATCCGTATCGCCAAGCTTGCCTTCCATGCCAAGGAAAGTCCCTTCCGGACACGGGACGAAGTCTTCAATCTTGTATCTTCATAGTCCAGGAGTCCGGCTGAAGGTATAGTCCGGCCATCCGGACACCCCCTAATCCAGGACTCCCTCAGTAGCCCCTGAACCAGGCTTCAATGACGACGAGTCCGGCGCGCAGATTGTCTTCGGCATTGCAAGGCGGGTTCCTCCTCCAAGTACTTCATAGGAGATTTTGAACACAAAGATAGTGTCCGGCTCTGCAAATAAGTTTCCACATATTGCCATAGAGAGAATAATATTTACACAAATCTAATCTGCTGACGTATTCCGTAGTGTGACGCACCACGGCCAAGCCTTTATTCGTTTTATTGTCCCACCTTAGTGTGTCATGCGAGGCGGTTTCCTTGGCACGTCTCGTCAAAGCAGAGATCGTGTCCCCTTATTCCGAGATTCTCATCAATACGGGCGTGGGTAACCCAACCGCTTCTAGGACTCCTAGACTATTGGCAAGTCCAAACGGCCACGGAGAGGACGCTTGATATTCACCCTCTTTATAAAGGGACAAGGCTTTTATTTTTTCCCTCCCGTGCTCAATCGAATCCTTCCCCCACCTCAAGCTCAAACACCCAAAGTTCAGGTCAGGTGCTCCGAACCTTCAATCATGTCCGGATCTAGCCTTCAAGGCCGATGGGTGCCTTCCTCCGTCACGGAAGAAGCCATCAAAAAGTTGAGGGAGGCCAGATATCTGACCATCGAGGTTTTGCATCGGTTGCCTACCTGAGGGCAGGTCGTCCCCTCCCCAAACCCAACGAGAACGTCGTGTTCGTCTCCCACTTCCTCCGAGGTCTAGGCCTTGCTCTGGATCCTTTCGTCAGGGGTTTGATGTTTTATTACGGGCTAGATTTCCATGATCTAGCTCCGGACTCCTTTCTTCATATCACGACATTTATTATCGTGTGTGAGGCCTTCCTCCGGGTTACCCCTCACTTTGGCATGTGGCTCAAGACCTTTGAAGTAAAGCCGAAGATGATCGAGGGGCAACATGCAGCGTGTGGAGGTGCCTCAATATGCAAGATGATGGGAGCTCCATGGCCCAAAGGTTCCATTCCAGAGGTGTTTGGATTGTGGCAACAGGAGTGGTTCTACATCACGGCTCCTAGAAGTGCCAAGTGGGCGGCCGCCCCTGTTTTCCGCTCGGGCCCTCCACCACAACTGATGTCATGGATCAGCAGAGGTCTGAGCTGGGGTCCAGCCAAGGACGTGCCTATACTGCAAAGCCGCATTCGAGATCTCTTCAATGGAGATTTTAGTTTGGTTGCGGTAATACAAGTTATGCTGGTTCGTCAAGTCCAGCCTTGCAAACGCCGGCCCCTTCGCTTGTGGGAGTTTAATCCTGAGGGACCGCGTGTCATTCAAAACTTCCTCGGCTTGACGCACGAGGAGATGTACAAGTCATTCTTCGGACCTCAGGTAGAGTGTTCGGAAATCACCGAGGGCGTGGGCCTGAGCAGTAACCACGCCGCCGAACAGGTAAGGAATCTTCCGGCCGAACATACTATCTCTCATTTGTTACGAAGTTATTTCTGAGAGTTCGATTTTTGACCAGGACTGGCTAACAAAGGCGAAGTTGATTCGGTGTTCGGCCCCCCTCCCTGAGGGTTTGGACAATCCGGTATTGGAAAAGATGCTCCAGGTTGCACCTTGCCCGGAGCCCTTGAAGGAAGATACTGGGGAGGATAATACGGGCGGACGCGGGCCCCCAACGCTGCCCATTCTAACCGAGGGAGCGAGCGTCTCCATGAAGGAAGACGACCGGAGGAGGAAAAGGACTGCACCCATGGATTCGGAAGCCGAAGCTTCCAAATGGGAGAAGAAGTCTCCCACAGAGGGTCCAACCTTGGAGGGTGCTTTTGCCGCACAAAGTCCGCGGGGGGGATCAATTCTCCAGCGAGTCATAAGTGACCCGAAATACTTTAATAGTACAGGTATGCCATCTTTTTCTTCTGAGAAAATAACCACCGCATATATCTTTGCAGTTCGGGCCTTAGCCCCTCTCAAATGAGCTCGTCTTCGGGGGATCTTCTTCCAGAGATGATGGAGAGCGAAACGCCTCCTCCGAACTCCTCCGCTCCGGAAGCAAGCGACCCCGAAGTGTCGTCGCGGAGGGCCTCTCCGAGTCCGGTGAGGCCAGAAGATAATCCCATTGACCCCCGAAGCTCCCAGTGCCCGGATCCCAAAGAGAGCGGACAAAAGAGTCCGGCACCGTCTGGTGTGCGATCGGATGTTCTGAGGGAGTTGGTGGGGCGAGCGGCCATCTTAGATGAACACCGTGTGCTGATGAATACGGTGATGGAGAGAATCTCGTCCGCCGAAAGCGGATTGCATGAAGCTTTTATGAGTCTACTGACAGGCTTTGAGGTACGTAAAATAATGTATGATAGTCCTGCACATGCTAGGTGTGCCCTGTGTAGATAGTAGCCCCTGAGATTCTGGTGGTCATCGGAAACAACGACGAACAGAGGATCATATTCCCAGGTAATAACCATACTGCCTCTATGTGCAGGTGATGGAAGCTCCGGTGGCTAGCGGGACTAGCGAGTTTGCCCATTTAAAACAGCAGTTGGATGCCGCAGATGCCGACATCGAGCTTGTTAACAAAAGGCTTGACGAGGCACAAGGTAAGTGTCATTATCTGGTAAACGCCACATAGTAAGAGCAGCATGATGCCAGTATCTTTAATATGTTGTGACTGCAGATGGAGCTGCCACTATTGAAGCCTTGCGGGCAGAACTTGCCCGAGCCAAGTGTCGGGTGGTAGGTGCGACATATGCCAACGGGTGGCTTATCATTGTGGGAGCCAGTAAGACGTTGCCGATGCCTGGAAGCGGGATGAGGCGAAGACATGCACGCCGGCGAATCTTACCCAGCTTCGGGGCTCTCCGAGGAGATAACACCCCTACTGCTGCTCTGCGGGGTCTCCGCATGATCACTAGATGAACGAGTGGCTACAAGATGCTCCTTGAGCTGCTTGGCGAGAGGAAGAAGAAGGGCACGGCTAGCTCTCTTCCCCTCTCTATGTGGTGTCTAACACTAGCTCAGATCAATCCTTTGCATGGGTGCCCCGGGGGATTTATATAGGCTCACCCCCCAGGGGTACAATGGTAATCCGGCTGGGCGTGGGCCCCAGCCGTCTGTGTCTACGCTCGCCGGCTTCTGTGCCGGCTACTGGGGCCCGCCGGCTGGTGGGTCCCGCCGGCTGCCGGCTCCTTGGTCGACAGGCAGGCCCCACTGTCCAGGGCCTTGTCGCCTCAACCTGGTGACAAGGGCTTCGCTGAGGTGGGCGTGGCTACAGCGCCGCCGCCCGGCGGGTGATCGCTGTATCCTCACTGCATCTTGTCTCCTTAATGGGGCGTCTCCTTCGAGGGAGGGGGCAAGCCGGCTGCGGGGAGCCGGCCCCGTCTCGGGCCGACTAGGGGAGGCCTGGCCGCCTTCGGGTGTCTCTCTGCCTGAAGGGGCCCACCGCCCATGGGCCGCGTTGGCAGCCTGCCGTGGGTGACGTCAGGGTCAACATGGCAATAGTGCCGTGCCGGACGGGTCATGGCCACCCCGTATGGCGCACTGTGCCAGGCGTGCTCCGGGATTTGGGGGTGGCAGGCTTTACTGTAGCCACGCCCCGTCACATCGCCGTTATGTGGATGCAGACTTCGAGGGTACGATCTTGACCGCTTGGTGGGAGCCGGCCTCTTGGAGTCAGTCTTCTCGTGGCCGGCTTCTTGGAGCCGGCCCTCCCGCGGCTTTCTTCATGAGGGCTAAAGTCGGGCCGCCTTCCGACAGTCGGCCTGGGAGACAGCCGGCAAGGGGAAGGCGGCCCCACATCTTGGATTCTTGAGGGCCGGATCGGCTCGTAATTTTTTCAGAAGGGCCAGGGGAGCCGGCTAGGCTACCCGTGGTCATTTACTCCGACAGTAGTCCCCGAAGTTGATCGAGCTTCGAGGCTAACAAAGGGACGAGAAGCTTGGTTAGCTTCCTATCCTGAGGAGCCGGCTTTGGTCATGCGCGCCGTCTTCGGAAAGCTCCGTTTCTCGTAGGCGGGAATGTGGGTCGGCTTGCGAGCTGACCGCGCGCCATCCCGCGGGCCACGTGGCAAGGAAAACCTGCCAATGCACGCGCTCAATGGGACGCCGCCGCAGGCCTGGGCCCGCCACTCCTAGGCCTCGGCCCGAGCGCGGATCTTCTGCGGCCCACACGGACCGCTCGCCTTCCCGCAGCGGTTTTATTACGCCATCAGGGTGCAATAATCATGGGACGTGGGGGAGTGGGCGCAGTTGACCCCACGTTCCCTCATACCATGCCTCCTCGGCTCCGCCGCGCGGGTCTATAAGTAGGGGGAGGAGGGGGAGCGGCAGAGGCTCGCACACTCCCCCTCGCTCCGCCCCTTCTCACCTTCCTTCTTCTTCCCTACGCCGCCGCAGCAACCCATTGCCGCGCCGCTCCGCCGTCGGACCTCTCGGTTCCTTTGGTCCCGCCGTAGCGGGGTCGTGCACGTCTCCGCCGTTGCATCGTCTTGCTCCTCTCCGCGTCGTTCCCATGGCGTTGTCGAGCTCGTGGGATGGCTCCAACGTCCACGAGGACCACGTCGAGTTCCTCCGCCGGACGCGGCGCCTGCCGGGCGAGAACTACGTGCGGGTTCGTCAGGCGCCGGTGAGGGAGATTTTGTCGGCACCGGAGGAGGGCGAGCGGGTAATCTTCCGCTCGCACTGCCTGCGCGGCTTCAGCCTCCCGGCGAGCGGATTCCTTCACGCTTTTCTTGAATTCTACCACCTCTAGCCGCATCACATCACGCCCAACGCTGTGATGCTACGGTCGGCTTTTGTCACCTTGTGCGAGGGCTTTCTTGGGGTTCTCCCCACTCTCGAGCTTTGGGGAGAATTCTTCCAAAGCAAGCTCGACACCGTTGTCGCGGGCGTGCCTGCCCCCTGCGGAGCCTTCATTGCCATGAGGCGGACGGGCGAGAACAATCCGTTCCCGCCCATCCCGCTGATCCAGTCGGTGAAGCTCTGGCAGAAGTCCTACGTTTACGTGAAGAACATCGCCCAGCAAGGCGACTACGTCAACCTGCCGGCTTACGTAGCCGGCCCGCTGGCTGGGAGGCAACCCTCATGGAGCTACTGGGCCAGGTCCTTGTCTTAGGCCGGGAACGCAGCCGTCTCCCGGATCCGGGTGATGATCCAGTCGGAGGGCCTGACCGGAGCCGACCTAGTGGCCGCCTTCATGGAGCGCCGAGTACTTCCGCTCCAAGGCCGGCCTCACATGATTTGCCAGATGAGCGGCCGCTTCAACCCGTGCCGGCTGAGCACCAGGGAGATGCCTCATGCAGAGGTGTCTTACATGGTGAACTACATCTCCAACTGCAAGCTCGCCGAGGATTGGCGATACGGCAAGGGGCCGTATTCTCGTGCCAACCCTCCGCCTGCCATAAGTTTTTCTTCTTTTCTTCCTTTTTGTAGCCGGCCTCATGATGGCCGACTTCTGATCAATTGGTTTGCCCTCGGCAGAACCCTCTTCTTCCGCCGACGGCCGGGGCCGCAGGGTTAGAGCGCCAGCTCCTCTCCGACCGCACAGTGGACGACCGCCCAGGCCGCTTCGCTGCAGCGATACACCCAAGAGTTCCTCGCGACGCGGGCCGTCATCCGGGTGAGCCCTCTGGCCTTGGTTGTTTTTGCTTTTTTGATTTCTTCCATGGGGGCGTGTCAGCATACCCACTGGGTGTAGTCCCCGAGTTCCGAGTCGGCTGCTGAGCAGGCGGCTTGGAACTTACTAAGTCCTGACAACTATCTTATCCTTGTATCCTGTCTGATCTTCCAGGAGTATCATAACCTTCGCGCTGCTGCCTTCAACTCCCAGGCTCAGGAGCTGGGCCGGAAAACCGAGGACCTAACCAGCAGCTGGAGTGCGTGCTTTGTTTCGTTCATCTCCTGTGGGGGCGCGTCAGCGCACCCACTGGGTGTAGTCCCCGAGATTCGGGCCGACTGCGGAGCAGTCGGGTCGGATCTTCCTTGACGACTTCTTCCTTATTGATTTTTCCTTTGTCTTCATGCTTGCAGGAGCCAATGCCGACTTGAGGGGGCAGCTCAGCGGGGCCTAGGCTGCCCTTCGCGCCAAGGAAGCCGAGTACAATGCCTTGGTCCTGGAGCGTGACCGCCTGGCCAAGAAGTTGGCCGACCAGGAGGAGAGCCACGAGGCGGCCCTGAAGAAGGTGCAGGACAGCGAGGACGCCCTGAAGGCCGAGTTCGAGACCGAAGCGGCGGGCTGGGCTGAGGCGAAACAAGCGCTGAGCGAGGGCTTCGGCCGGATTGAGGATCCGATCGATGGTAAGCCGCCTTCCTCACTCCTTGCTTGCCCCTTGCCCCTTGATTTGTGTTCTGACTTGTGCTGCTTTTTGTTCTCTGTGCAGACTACATCCCCGGCTACTCCGTCTTCGCCACCCAACCATCGAGGCCCACCGTGAGGCGCGCCGGCAGGTGGGGGCTGAAATTGCGCCGGACGCGAGCCGGACGCTTGAGGAGCAACTCTTGGCGGTCCAAGCCCGGCTGCAGCCGGCTCACCGCATGCTCCGCCGCCTCCAGCGCGTCGGGGCGCAGGTGTTGGCCGCCCTCTGGCCAGGCGAAACGATTCCCCGAACCCGAGGTCGGACTGCCGACTGGCTGGAGGTTGCGGTTGGCCGCTTCGAGGCCTGGAAGGCATCGGCGGCCCGACTTGGAGCTGGGCGGGCGCTGGAGTTCATCCGAGCCTAGTATTCCGGGCTGAACCTGGACCAGCTGCGCACCTGGCGGCTGGAGGCCGACGAGGAGTTGGAGGAGGTGCGGCCGGCTATTGCTCAGCGTGCCTCGACGATCGCCGAGTGCACTGACATCAGTGTCTTCGCTCCTAAAATAAATGACGACGGAGTTGCCCAGCCGGAGGAATGGTTCGGGCTGGACCCGGCAGCGGGTGAGGACTCGGCCGAGGAGATCGCTTCTAGCGATGAAGGTGAAGACGACGAAGGGGAGGAAGGCGAAGACGTCGAGCCGGCCGGTGAAGCGGCAAGCCAGCCCCAGCCTGACCGTGCCTCTAGCAACGAGGCGCGTGCTAGCGCGCCCTCTGCGGGAGGTGGTGATCATGCCAAGATTCGCCAGCCGGCCACTCCTCCAGCCGGCACTGCCGTCTCTACCGACCTGCCCAACTCGCCAGTCGCTCCCTTGGCTTAATCTGCCGTCCTTGCTTTTCCTGCTTGTTACTCTTTGAACAATTTTTATTAAACTTGTGCAGTTCCACCCACTGGGGGTGTATTCAAACTATGTTGAATGTTGTCCTTTCAAAGGCCTTTTGTGTAAATATGATCGTGTGTGTGTTTGGCTTCCATTCACGTATGCCTTTTATCTTTAGTCTGTTTCCTTTGCCGCCTTCCCCTAGCTGCTGCCTTCCCAACCGGCAGCTGCTCTGCAGCCTGCGGCTAAGGAAGAACTTGGCTATATTTTTTTTATTTTGGGGGAAGGCAAGTACTCGAGCTTTCTTAGATTGAAGCGAGGTGAATGGAAGCTGGCCGGCCGGCTACTCTGGTAGTCGGTCGGTGGTGGGAGAAAAACCAGCTTTTGTTATATTAGTCCGTTAGTCCCTAGCCGTTTTTCGTGTGGGCGTCCTTTCCTGCCTTTAACTCTTGCCAGCCGGACAGCCGGTTCTTCGCACTGCGACTTTTGGCAAGAGAAGGCTTGGGTGCCGGCACACTACTTGTCTGACCGCGGGTAGGACTTCTAATATAACTCAAGCCGGCCAGTCCCCGGGCCGACTAGTCGAACCCGGTGCCGGACGAAAAAAGTGAATGTGATGACATGATCATAAGCATGATACTCTTCATTTATAGATAAAAGA
Source organism: Triticum dicoccoides (assembly GCF_002162155.2). Classification (NCBI taxonomy): domain Eukaryota; kingdom Viridiplantae; phylum Streptophyta; class Magnoliopsida; order Poales; family Poaceae; genus Triticum; species Triticum dicoccoides. Next base: position 530,470,122 of record NC_041382.1, on the reverse strand, counting down.
TGGCAGTCCCCGAGCTCTCCTCGGGAGGCCTATTGTCTCGTACTTAGTACAAAAGTTAGCGTGATACATACTGCATTTCAACTGTAAAATCTTTGGAGGAGGTTGGCGTTCCAGGGTCGTTCCGACTCTTTGCCAGAGTCGTCTCTTTTTCGTGCCTTTGGCTTCTGTGCGTCGATCAGGTAGTAGGAGTCATTTCCCAGCGCTCTGCTGATGATGAAGGGGCCTTCCCAAGGGGCCGAGAGCTTGTGCTGGCCAGCTGTTCGCTGGATCAGCCGGAGCACGAGGTCGCCTTCTTGGAAAGATCTTGGTCTGACCTTCCGGCTGTGGTAGCGGTGCAAGCCCTGCTGGTAGATGGCGGACTGGCTGAGGGCTAACAGCCGGCCTTCTTCCAGCAGGTCGACGCCGTCTTCTCATGCTTCCTTGGCCTCCGCCTCTGTGTTCATGGTTACCCGAGGCGAGTCGAACTCGATGTCAGTTGGGATGACTGCCTCGGCACTGTACACGAGGAAGAAAGGAGTGAAGCCGGTTGACTTGTTTGGGGTAGTGCGCAGACTCCAGAGGACGGCCGGCACCTCATCGAGCCAACAGCCAGCCGAACGTTCCAGTGGCACGACCAGTCGGGGCTTGATGCCGGAGAGGATGAGGCCGTTGGCTCGCTCGACTTGGCCGTTTGACTGCGGGTGGGCAACAGACGCTAAGTCCAACCGGATGCCCTGCGTCGCGCAGAAACGTGCCAATGCTCCCTTGGCGAAATTCGTGCCGTTATCGGTGATGATGCTGTGTGGCACGCCATAGCGAGTTGTTATATCTGCGATGAATGTCACGGCAGTCGGCCCATTCAGCTTCTTGATCGGCTTTGCCTCGATCCATTTGGTGAATTTGTCCACGGCGACAAGGAGGTGTGTCATGCCGCCGCGCGCCGTCTTGAATGGGCCCACCATGTCCAGTCCCCAAACAGCGAAGGGCCAAGTGAGGGGAATGGTCTTGAGTGCCGAAGCCGGCATGTGTTGCTTGGAGCTGAAGACTTGGCACCCTTTGCAATGTTTAGCTAACTCCTTGGCGTCATCCAAAGCAGTCGGCCAAAAGAACCCATGGTGGAAAGCTTTGGCGACGAGCGATCTTGAGGCCGCATGGTGGCCGCATTCTCCTTGGTGGATGTCTCCGAGGATTGCAATGCCCTTTTCTTGCTCGACGCATCGCTGGAAGACTCCAGTGACACTGCGCTTGATGAGCTCTCTGTTGACGATTGTGTATGCTCCGGCTCGATGTTGGACTTGTCTTGCCTCTGTTTCGTCAGCCGGCAGATCTTGGTTTATTAGGAAGTTGAGGATGGACTGAGCCCATGATGGAGCTGTGACTTCTTCTATTGCCAACACGGCTACTGCGACCAGGGCGGGCGGGCTGGGTGGTGAAATGCTGGAGTCGGCCACCACCTGTTGTGTTGGTGCAGTCCCCGGGCCGACTACCGCAGTCCCCGAGCCGGGTGTGGCAGTCCTCGGGTCGGGCGTAACTACGGAAGTCCCCGAGCCGCCTACTGACGTCCCTGGGCCGACTATCGAAGTCCCCGGGTCACCTGCTTGGTTCTTCGAGCCGGACCCGGCCGCGTCGGGGTTAGGCGGCACGAAGATGGAATCGGACTCTGGAGACGGCTTGATAGACGGCTTGAGGAGGCGTTGCAGAGAGACACCGGTTGGTATTGCCTGCCGAGTGGAGCCTATTCGAGCCAGGGTATCAGCTAGCTCGTTGTCGGCTTGCGGTACGTGGAGGAACTCGCATCCTTCAAAGTACCCGCTGATTTGATGAACAAGGAAGCGGTAGCTTGCCATATTTGCGTCCTTGGCGTCCCAGTCGCCGGATGATTGCTGGACTACCAAGTCCGAGTCACCGTAACACAAGATCCGGTGTATGCCGAGCTCTTTGGCAAGCCGGAGCCCGTGTATGAGCGCCTCGTACTCGGCCATGTTGTTGGAGGCGGCAAAGTGAATTTGCAGCGTGTATCTGAGCTTGTCGCCTTTGGGAGAGGTGAGGATGACGCCGGCTCCCAAGCCGGTGCGCATCTTGGACCCGTCGAAGTGCATGTGCCAATGAGTGGAGTCGGGAGCTGGCGGTAGGTACTGGGTCTCGGCCCAGTCGACGAGGAAGTCGGCCAATGCTTGGGACTTGATGGCGGTGCGAGGCTAGTAGAAGATCGTGTAGGGGGCCAGCTCGATGGCCCATTTCGCCACTCGGCCGGATGCATCCCGGCTGCCTATGATCTCGGCAAGCGGGGCGGTGCATACGACCGTGATGGGGTGCTCTTGGAAGTAGGGTTTCAGCTTCTTGGCGGCGAAGTACACGCCATAGCACATCTTCTGGTAGTGCGGGTAGTTCTGCTTCGAGGTAGACAGCACCTCGCTCAAATAGTACACCAGCCTCTGGACCGGCTGGGCTCGGCCCTCTTCTGGGCGCTGGACTATGATGACGGTGCTGACCACCCGGCTGGTTGCAGCAATGTAGAGGAGCATGGGCTCTTTCTCAGTCGGCGCCGCCAGGATAGGCGGCGTGGCCAGCATCTTCTTCAGCTCGTGAAAAGCTTGGTCGGCTTGGTCGTTCCACTCAAAGTGAGTGGTCTTCTTCATGAGACGGTAGAGGGGGAGAGCTTTCTCTCCGAGCCGGCTGATGAAGCGGTTCAGGGAGGCCAAGCACCCGGTGAACTTCTGGACGTCTCGAAGTTTGGTGGGAATCGCCATTCTCTCAATGGCCTTGATCTTTATTGGGTTGCATTCGATGCCGCGTTCGGAGACCAGGAAGTCTAGGAGCTAGCCGGCTGGCACTCCGAACACGCATTTCTCGGGGTTGAGCTTGACCTGGAACCGGCGCATGTTCTCAAATGTTTCCTTGAGGTCCTCCAGCAAGGTGTCGCGCTTCTCCATCTTCACCACAATGTCGTCTATGTAGACGTGGGCATTTCAGCCGAGCTGCTTGAGGAGGCACTTCTGCATGCAACGCTGAAAAGTGGCACCGAAATTTCTCAAGCCGAATGTCATAGTCAGGTAGCAGAAAGCTCCGAACGGCGTGATGAAGGCGGTCTTCAGGCGGTCAGCCGGATCTAGCTTTATCTGGTGGTATCCTGAGTAAGCATCCAAGAAACTCAACAGCTCGCATCCGGCCGTGGAGTCTATCACTTGATCAATCCTTGGCAGGGCAAAGGGATCTTTTGGGCAGGCCTTGTTGAGGCTCATGTAGTCTATGCACATGCGCCACTTGTAGTTCTTCTTTAGCATGAGGACCGGGTTGGCGAGCCACTCTGGAAAGAAAACCTCCATAATGAAGCCGGCTTCTAGAAGCCGGGCTATCTCCTCTCCCACAATCCTTCTTTTCTCCTCCGACAGTCAGCGGAGGGGTTGTTTGACTGGTTTTGCACCTTCTCGGACATGTAGCTTGTGCTCGGCGAATTCCTTTGGAACACCTGGCATGTCCTTAGGGGACCATGAAAAGATATCCTGATTCTCATGGAGGAAGTCAGCGAGCTCGCCTTCCTATTTGCTGTTTAGGTTTGCCCCGATGACGGCAAACCTTTCTGGGTGCTCGGGGTCAAGAGGTATCTTCTTCGTCTCCTTGGCCAGCTGGAAAGATCCTTGGGCATCACACTCCTTGGGATCGAGGGATAGGGCCGGCTGTTTGCTGGTCATGGCCACGACTCGGTCCAACATCTTCTTTTCTTCGACAATCACAAGGGACTCGGCCAGCCGGCTGCTGGCTGCAGTGCACTCAGAAGATTTCTTGTAATCGCCAGCTACGGTGAGGATGCCCTTGGCGCTCGGCATCTTCATTTTGAGGTAAGCATAGTGGGGAACAGCCATGAACCTGGCCAAGGCAGGACGGCCAAGCAATGCATGGTAGGGGCTCTCCAGGTCCACCACTTCAAACCAGATCACTTCTTGGCGGAAATGCTCCTTGTCCCCAAAGAGTACATCAATCTTGATCTTGCCAATGGGGGCGCAGGACAGGCCAGGTACAATGCCATGGAACACAGTCCGAGTAGGCATGAGTTGCTTCGTCTTGACGTTCAGCTTCTCTAGGGTGTCACAGTACAGGATGTTGATGCTGCTCCCGCCGTCTATCAGCACTCGGGAGAAACGGGCGGCGTGTCTGTCCGTTGCAAGGGTGGCATCCAAAACCAATGCATAAGAGCCAGGTGATGGCATCACCTCTGGGTGGTCGGCCCGGCTCCAGCTGATAGGCTTTTCTGACCAGTGCATGTGCTCGGCGGGGTTGGTAGCGACCACGCTGACTTCCTGGTACTCTCGGCGTTTGCTACGCCGTCCTTCGGACTGGCTTGTAAAGATGACATAGGCAGCATGCTCGTCGGGGAACTCATCGCGCACAGCTCCGACTACTGGCCGAGTGGTCGGCAGCTGCAGAGCCGGAGGCGGCGCGAGCCCTTCGCCTTTGGAGATTCGGGTGAGCCAGTGGCACTTCCGGGTTGTGTGGTTGGACGGCTTCGCGCCGCTATGGAACTTGCATGGGGCGTCGAGAGTCTGCTCGTAGGAGAAGGCCGGCTGCCAAGCCGGCCTGCCGCCCTTCGGTTTCTTGGGCGTGGGCCGCCCTTCGGGCCGCTCGTCCTCGACGGTGGCCACCTGCTGGCTGGTGGAGAGCGGCACGGGGCCCTTGCGCTTGTGGTCGTTCTGGTACGGGCGTCGGCCGGAGTCCCCAGCCGGTGTCTTGGGCGCCGGGTTGATTACCTTCCCGGACGCGTCTACCCGGAGTTCAGTCTTCATTGAGGAGTCGGCGGTGGCGTACTTGTCCGCTATGACCAGAAGCTCATCGAGGGTAGTTGGCTTGTCGCAGAGGAGCTTGTGCTTAAGGAGGGTGCCTTCTCGGCACCCGACAGTGACGTATTCTATGGCTTGCACCTCGTGCACCCCTTCGCAAGAGTTGCGGAGCTCGGCCCAATGCGTGAGGTAGTCGCGAGTGGACTCGGCAGGGCCTTGTACGCACAAGGAGAGCTGTCTGGGCTTGGGAGCCCGCTTGTAGGTGCTGGTGAAGTTGCGGACGAAGGCTTCCGTGAAGTTTAGCCAGCTGTTGATGTTGTAGGACCTGAGGCTATTGAGCCAGGTCCGCGCCGTGCCTTGCAGCATGAGGGGCACGTACTTCACGGCAACGCGCCTGTTGTCGTTTGCTATGCGAACCGCGATGGAGTAGTCAATCAACCAATCTTCCGGCTTCACGGAGCCGTTGTACTTGGGCGTGTCTCTCGGGAGTGAGAACCCTTTGGGGAAAGGCTCGTCCCGGATGCGGGGGCCGAAGTAAGGCGGGCCGACATCATCTTCTTCTTCTAGCGCCAGTGATCACGCTAGGCGGTTGATCCGATGGCGGGCGTCATTCTCGCCGACTCCTTCGCGGAGACCTAGTCGGCCGTTGAGAGTCGGATGTGTGACAGGCGGTGGGGTGGGATATCTCTCCCCGCGAGGCAGAGGCGGAGGCGGGTTGCCCCGCCGCTCCACGGCCCTGGGACGGCCTTCTGCGTCTCGCTCGATGGAGGTCCGGGTTCGGCTTCGGCTGGCAGCCGACTCCTTCTCGTGTCGCGTGCGGGTTTTACCCACAGTCGGCGTCCGGGACGTCGCGCCGAGAGGGCTTCCCGCGCGGGCGTCGGCTTCATGCCGCTGTGCGGCTGCATCGATTAGTTGCTGGATGCGTCTGGTCATGTGGGGGAGTTCTTCGGCCCCCAGTCCGTCCAGCTTGTCTACGCCGCCTGGGCGGCACGCAGGTTCTCGAGTGGAGTGGCGTAGACTAGGCGGTCGACTCCTAGCGTGTCGGCGAGGGTAGCGCCGCGCTGTCTGACAACGCCGGCTCGGCTTGGCCCTCCTGGGGGCGGCGTCCCAAAGGCGGCGCGGTCGGCTTTGTGCTGGTGGGCCTCGGTGAGGCGTCTCATGGAGGCCAACTTCCGGCCCTCCGCAAGGAGGGCGAGGCGGCGAGCCTCCAGTGCTTCAGCGTCGGCATCGGCCGGGAGGGGGATGGACAAATCATGGACCGCTGCATGCGGGGCATCGAAGGCGTTCTCGCCAGAAGCGCCGCCGTGGCCGATGACCATCACCTCGGCGGTGGCGCCGTCGCAGCCATTGGCCTGGGGAAGAGGGTCGTTCTAGATCGCGGCGTTGGTGGGGAAAGCGTCGAGCGAGGCCGTGTCGGAGTCGACAGGCATCGGATCGGTGGAGCCAACAGACTCCAAGTCCACAGCAAGCTCGTCGGAGACGTGGAGCTGGCCGAGGAGGTTGACGAGGTGGTCAGTGCCCACGTTAGAGGCGAGCTCGTCGGAGATGAGGGTCTCGTCAAGGAGGTCGGCGAGGCTGCTCGCTGCACAGACATTGGCGACGCCTTGCAGCGCGTCGTGGCAAGCGCCATCGGGCGTGCCGGGCTTCTTGGAGGCGGCCCTCCCGCGGCTTTCTTCATGAGGGCTAAAGTCGGGCCGCCTTCCGACAGTCGGCCTGGGAGACAGCCGGCAAGGGGAAGGCGGCCCCACGTCTTGGACTCTTGAGGGCCAGATCGGCTCGTAATTTTTTAGAAGGGCCAGGGAGAGCCGGCTAGGCTACCCGTGGTCATTTACTCCGACACCAAGGAACAAGCAAGGTTTGGTAATGCGGCTACTTTGAAGGCGGACGAAGAGTTGAAAGCCGAGAAGGCCATGCATGGCGAGAGCCGAGATAAGATGGCCAAGATGGCCATAGAATTAAAAGTCGCCGCCGACCGTTGCCGGGTTCTTGAAAAGGAAAACCTAGCGAAGGCATCGGACCTTGAGAAGGCTGCTGCGACGAGAAAAGACATCCGCTCTGCTATGAGGGCGAAGAAGGAGGAGCTGCGGGAAGCCAGGGATATTGTAGCTGGGAAATCCTTTATGTTGCGGAGGAAGTTCGGAGATCCATGGTATGCCTCTCTGGATCGGTTGTGGAGTTCGGAGGATGTGTATATGGATTTGGCGGCGAGCGCTGCCGATGCGGCCAAGTACTTCCAAGGTCAGACGGACCGTGGAGTGGACCAGCTGTTTTGGACACAAATCCATTCTCCCGAGCATCCGCTTTCATTGATTGACCAATTAGCCGAATGGGCCGAACTGAATAGGTTGTCCGGAATCGCCATGAGGTCTGTTGTGGATCAGCTATGGCCGGAAAGGCCAAAACCGAACAGCTATTTCAGCTTGGTGCAGCAGTTCCTTGACGTGGTGCCGCGCATTAATGCGATGAAGAGGTCGGTGTGCATAGAGGGCTCACGGATGGCCTTTGCCCGTGTTAAAGCATACTGGGCGGAGATGGATGCTACCACTGTTGCAGCGCGGGATTCGGCCATAGGTTGAATGGCTGCTGAGCACTACTTTGAAGAAGTTCTTGAGGGTGCTCGTTCGATAGAGACCCAGTGCTCAAAAGATATTATGTTTGAGTGATATGTAATCTCATTGTAAGCGAAATGCTTTTATAAATTTTTATAAGGCTATTTTTATACTTTTGCCTGAAAGTAATATGATGCCTCCTGGGCGGCCGTTTATGTATACATGTGTATAACCTGAAAGATTGCAGCCGCCGGTTTCAACCCCCACGCATATAATGCGGAGGTGCTCGCAAAAAACACGCGTTCACACTTAACCCAACATCTTGGTCCTATTAAGGAGGTGATAGTGGAGCGAGCGAGGCAACCGGACTATAATGCTTTAGCACTTTCACTTAGCCATAGGAGTTTGACACTGGGGCTACTAGATAGCCCCTGGTGGCTCCGCACTCTCCCGATCCCGGGGTGCGTACATGCCTGGCCGGAAAACAGCCCTTCGTTAAGGCGGAGGAATTCTAACATTCCAATAGGTCATCGAGTGGTTGACCAGTCTCACGCTATATCATGACAGTCAGTTTTCGGCTTTCTCTACTGAGGTGCTCGTCCGAATGAACCAGGGCACAATCGCAGTAGTTCTCCTGGTGCTACCTTAGCCGGTAAAGCGGAATGTAAGGCACCAAAACACAGGAGCCGGGCAAACCCAACATTTGACCAAAGACAATGATTCGGAGCTGATGCATATAGGGCCGAACTCGCGACGCCGAACACTCCCTAAGGTATTCGGTCTTTGTGGTATAAACCGGGCCTAAATAATGGCCTTTGTAAGAAGCCCCTTGTGTCCATGTACGTGCATTGTTCTGGCGTGGCCACATGCCAAGACGTCAGCATCCTTCTCAACGGTGGATATGTATCAACAAGAGATAGTAAAAAAGGTTTACGCAGGGTCTTTATCTAAAAAGAATCCTTGGAGCGGGTCCCTGCTGCACATCTGCGCCTGTGTCTCCGTTGTGCCGTATCCTGGACGGGTGTAGCACGATGATCGTCTATAAAAGAGAGGAATTTAGGTGAAAAAGTTGTCGTGCAAAAAGATAGTTTTTAAAGAAACCATGTATAATTCAAGATGAGAAGAAATTGCCACTTGTCTGCGCGCGTTGAGCCCCTTGTATCAAATAGGGGCGCCAGACTCGATTAGTTGTGTCTGAGGTCTTGACGACCTATTGGATGCTTTCACTGGTCCGGGCGCCTTTAGTGTGCGGCTGCCAAGGCAGCCGCACTCTCTTCGGCGCGCAGAGATTGCTTGATATTCCCGTTCATTGAAAATGATGCCACGTGGACCGGGCATCTTGAGTGTGAGGGAGGCGTAGTGTGGTATTGCATTAAAGCGAGCGAAAGCTTCGAGTCCGAGCAGTGCTTGATAGCCACTTTGGAACGGAGCGATGTGGAAGGTTAAATGCTCGCGACGGAAGTTATCGGGGGAGCCGAATATAACTTGTAGTAGGAGGGAGCCTGTACAATGAGCCCCTGGGCCTGGCGTTACTCCTTTAAAGGTAGTATTGCTATGGCGAATTTTTGTTGGGTCTAACCCCATCCCGCGGATTGTATCCTGATATATTAGGTTTAGATTGCTGCCACCGTCCATCGAGACTCGTGTGAAGTGATATCCTCCAATTACTGGGTCTAATACCAGGGCAGCCCATCCTGCGCGTCAGATACTTGCTGAGTAATCGTGATGGTCGAAAGTGATCGGTTGAGACGACCAGTGGCAGGACTTCGCGGTGACAGGCACTTGGGTATATTTTCCTGGGAGTGCCGTGTTGTTTTTTCCCTTGATCACATGTAACACGTTTACTGTTTTGACTTCTGGTGGAAATTTCTTTTGTTCCCCAGTGTCTTGCTTGGGAGGCTCGTCCTCGTCTTCACTTGGTTTATCCTCCCCCTTGTGTACGGTGTTGAGCTTGCCTGATTGCTTGAAGACCCAACATTCTCTGTGGGTATGATTAGCAGGTTTACCAGGGGTACTATGGATCTGACATACTTGGTCCAGAATTTTGTTGAGGCTGGATAGTTCATCCCTGGTGCCTTTAGAGGGTGGCTTTTGACCTGGCCGAGAGCTTTTGAATCCGGCATTTACTGTCATGCCCTTTGTGCTGTCTTCTTTATTCCGGCGTTTGTTATTGATATTGCGCCGTGATTTCCCGTTTCCATTTCTAACTTCAGATGTACTAGGGTCGCTGGTGCTGCATCTGGCTAGCCAGCTATCCTCACCCGCGCAAAAGCGGGTCATGAGGTTTGTTAATGCGGCCATCGTTCTCGGCTTATTTTGGCCGAGGTGTCTGGCGAGCCATTCGTCACGGACGCTATGCTTAAAAGCCGCCAAGGCTTCAGCGTCCGGACAGTCGACAATCTGGTTCTTTTTAGTAAGAAACCTGTTCCAAAGCTTTCGGGCTGACTCTCCGGGCTATTGAGTTATATGACTCAAATCGTCCGCATCCAGAGGTCGGACATAAGTCCCTTGAAAATTTGCCCGAAAGGCGTCTTCGAGCTCTTCCCAACTTCCAATGGAGCTTTCGGGGAGGCCTTTAAGCCAGTGATGGGCTGGCCCTTTGAGCTTGAGGGGTAAGTACTTGATGGCGTGGAGATCATCTCCTCGAGCCATATGGATATGAAGGATGTAGTCCTCAGTCCAGACCCCAGGGTCTGTTGTTCCGTCGTATGTCTCTATGTTTACGGGTTTGAATCCCTCTGGAAATTCATGGTCCAACACCTCATCGGTGAAACATAGGGGGTGTGCGGCACCCCTGTAGCTGGGTGTACCGCGTTGTTCGGATGTTTGTTGTGTTGCATTGTATGCTGGGGCGCGCTTGCGTGGTCCATAGATGGATCTTGTTGCGCTGTCCTTTGGATGCGAGCCCTCGCATGGTTCACATGTTGTATTGTGAGTGGTGTTGTATGCCGCTCTGTGTTGGTAGAGGGGTCGTCTATCCGGCCAGGTGGCTGCTTTGATATTTGGTTGTGGGGGGTCTGAGGCCTCCTCATCGAATTCAGGTAGCAGCTTCCGCTTTGGGTAGCTCTTGGAGGGGCGATTGTCGCCGTACCTTGCTGCTGTGTTGAGTATTTTACTCCATCTGATTTGGAGTGTGTCTTACGCAGCCTTGAGCCTTTGCTTCTGCTTTTTAAGACTCCTCGCGGTGGCAACAAGCCTTTTACGGGCATTCTGCTGCTCCGGGTGCCTGTCCGGCGTTATGTAGTCCGGACCATTTATCCTTGATAGAATTTGTTTGTTCGGTTTGATTATCCGGATTGCCGTTGTCCGGCAGTGGTTAGCCCTGCTCCAGCGCTGGGTCTGTGTGATCGTTATTTCTGTCGAGGCGGGATTTGGGGCGGCGCTTGCGTCGCCGCTTTGACTGCTTCTCGAGGGAACAAGCCTTTGGTGCGTCCTTCCGCTCCTCGTCGTCATCTTTTGGTGCGTCCACCATGTATACGTCATATGATGAGGTGGCTTTCCAGGGCCCAATAGGTGCTGGTTCTTCATCGTCTCCTTCATCGGCATCCATACCGTCGATGTCTTCGGAGTCGAAGTCGAGCATGTCGGTTAAATCGTCGACAGTGGCTACAAAGTGGGTGGTGGGTGGGCTTTGAATTTCTTCATCGTCCGTATCCCAACCTTGCTGACCGTAGTCCGGCCAGGGCTCTCCTGATAAAGAGAGAGACTTTAGTGTCTTCAAAATATCGCCAAAAGGCGAGTGCTGAAAGATGTCCACGGCAGTAAACTCCATGATCGGTGCCCAATCGGATTTGATTGGCAGGGGCACGGAGGGTTCGGAGTCCGGAGAGGAGTCCGGCTCCTTGGAGTCACGAGTCTCGCGGAGTGCGGGGCTGGTGTTCGGCTCGATCGCCGTTGGGATCGTAGCCCCCGAGGCGGCGTCTAACCACCCATCCTCGATCAGCGCAGTTGGCTCTGAATTAAGGGTCGAAGCCGATGCGGGTGCGGCCTCCAGGGCACTGTTCAGCGGCAGAGCTAGATCATGCTCGTCGTGACAGTGCGGCGCGCTCAGCAGTGGCTCGAATCCGTCGAAGATCAAGTCCCCGCGGATGTCAGCCGTGTAGTTTAAACTTCCAAATCTGACCTGACGGCCAGGGGCATAGCTTTCGATCTGCTCCAGATGGCCAAGTGAATTGGCCCGCAGTGCGAAGCCGCCGAAGACGAAGATCTGTCCAGGGAGGAAGGTCTCTCCCTGGACTGCATCGCTATTGATGATTGTAGGAGCCATCAAGCCTAACGGCGACGACACAGAGGAACTCTCAATGAAAGCACCAATGTCGGAGTCAAAACCGGCGGATCTCGGGTAGGGGGTCCCGAACTATGCGTCTAGGCCAGATGGTAACAGGAGGCAAGGGACACGAAGTTTTACCCAGGTTCGGGCCCTCTTGATGGAGGTAAAACCCTACGTCCTGCTTGATTAATATTGATGATATGGGTAGTACAAGAGTAGATCTACCACGAGATCGGAGAGGCTAAACCCTAGAAGCTAGCCTATGGTATGATTGTTGTTCTGTATGTTGTCCTACGGACTAAAGCCCTCCGGTTTATATAGACACCGGAGATGGTTAGGGCTACACAAAGTCGGTTACAATGGTAGGAGATCTACATATCCGTATCGCCAAGCTTGCCTTCCACGCCAAGGAAAGTCCCTTCCAGACACGGGACGAAGTCTTCAATCTTGTATCTTCATAGTCGAGGAGTCCGGCTGAAGGTATAGTCCGGCCATCCGGACACCCCCTAATCCAGGACTCCCTCACTTACCGTACCACATATCTATTCCTTTTCGGAGTCTGAAACATTCTGGAAAGTGCCCCTTATGTATTCCTCCGGGGTTACGGTTTTAGTAATATTGGTTTCAACATTTATGGGATTACCTGACATATAATGTTTGATTCTTTGACCGTTCACCACCTTTGGATTTGTGCCTTCGAAGTTGTTGATTTTTATGGCACTGGAATGATAGACCTCCTCATTAACGTAAGGACCTTCCCATTTAGAGAGAAGTTTTCCTGCAAAAAATCTTAAACGAGAGTTGTATAACAATACATAATCACCTACATTAAACTCACGCTTTTCTATCCTTTTATCATGCATCTTTTAACTTTTTCTTTAAATAATTTGGCATTTTCATAGGCTTGGGTTCTCCATTCATCAAGTGAGCTAATGTCAAATAACCTCTTCTCACCGACAAGTTTAAAATCATAATTGAGCTCTTTAATAGCCCAATATGCCTTATGTTCTAGTTCGAGAGGTAAGTGACATGCTTTTCAATAAACCATTTTATACGAAGACATACCCATAGGATTTTTATATGCAGTTCTATAAGCCCATAATGCATCATCAAGTTTCTTGGACCAATTCTTTCTGGATCTATTAACAGTCTTTTGCAAAATTAATTTGAGCTCTCTGTTACTCAATTCTACTTTACCACTAGACCGTGGGTGATAAGGAGATGCAATTCTATGATTAACGTCATACTTAGCAAGCATTTTACGAAAGGCACCATGAATAAAATGTGAACCACCATCAGTCATTAAATATCTAGGGACTCCAAACCTCGGAAAAATAACTTCTTTAAGCATTTTAATAGAGGTGTTATGATCAACACTACTAGCTGGAATAACTTCTACCCACTTAGTAACGTAATCAATAGCAACTAAAATATGTGTATACCTGTTAGAGGAAGGAAAAGGTCCCATATAATCAAAGCCCCAAACATCAAATGGTTCAATAACAAGTGAATAATTCATATGCATTTCTTGATGTCTACTAATATTACCAATTCTTTGACATTCATCACAAGACAAGACAAACTTACGAGCATCCTTGAAGAGAGTAGGCCAATAAAACTGGATTGCAATACCTTATGTGCAGTTCTATCTCCAGCATGGTGTCCTCCATAAGCCTCGGAGTGACACTTGAGTAGGATCTATTCATGTTCATGCTCAGGTACACAATGTATCATAATACCATCCACTCCTTTATAAAGATGTGGGTCATCCCAAAAGTAATGTCTCAAATCATAGAAGAACTTCTTCTTTTGCTGGTATGTGAAACTAGGTGGTATAAATTTAGCAACAATATAATTAGCATAATCAGCATACCATGGAGCAGTACGAGAGGCATTTATGACATTTAGTTGTTCATCAGGAAAACTATCATCAATAGGTAGTGGGTCATCAAGAACATTCTCTAACCTAGACAAGTTGTCTGCAACGAGGTTCTCAACTCCCTTTCTATCAATGATATGCAAATCAAATTCTTGTAGCAGGAGAACCCATCTAATAAGTCTAGGTTTAGCATCTTTCTTTTCCATAAGGTATTTAATAGCAGCATGATCAGTGTGAATAGTTACTTTAGAATCAACAATATAAGGTCTAAACTTATCACAAGCAAAAACGACTACTAAAAATTCTTTTTCAGTAGTAGCATAATTTCTTTGGGCACCGTCTAGGGTTTTACTAGCATATTGGATAGCATTTAATTTCTTATCAACTCTTTATCCTAGAACAGCCCCTACAGCATAATCACTAGCATCACACATAATTTCAAAGGGTAAATTCCAATCAGGTGGCTGAACAATAGGTGCAGAAATCAATGCTTTCTTAAGTATTTCAAATGCTTCCACACAATCATCATCAAAGACAAAAGGAATATCTTTTTGTAATAGATTAGTCAGAGGCTGAGAAATTTTTAAGAATTTCTTAATGAACTTCCTATAAAAATCAGCATGACCAAGGAAACTTCTTATACCTTTGATGTCCTTAGGACATGGCATCTTTTCTATAGCATCAACTTTAGCTTTATCGACTTCAATGCCTCTTTCAGAAATTTAATGCCCCAAGACAATACCTTGTAAAACAAGAGAGAATAGGCATAAGTATTGTGACATAATGTGTAATAACATCCCATAATGCAATAAATATCGATATAAAAGCATGATGCAAAATGAACGTATCAGCCCCCGTCACGGATACTGGTCCGGTGATCCCGACGATCAAAGGTGATCGGGCATGACGACCATGGATTGAATTTTGGGGCGACTGGTTCTATCGTGTAGATGTCCCTGAGCACGCGCTTGCGCTCCCTCTTGGGGATGTGGGTAGCATATATCATATTCACTGTTTTGACCTGAGGGGGAAACTTCTTCTGTCCCCCTGTGTTCGGTTGTTGTGGCTCTTCGTCATCGTCCTCTCTTTGCGATCCCTTTTCCCTGTTCTCGGCGTTTAATTTTCCGGCCTGTTTGAAAACCCAGTGTCGGTGTCAAAACCGGCGGATCTCAGGTAGGGGGTCCCGAACTGTGCGTCAAGGCCGGATGGTAAAAGGAGGCAGGGAACACTTTGTTTTACCCAGGTTCGGGCCCTCTCGATGGAGGTAATACCCTACTCCTGCTTGATTAATATTGATGATATGGGTAGTACAAGAGTAGATCTACCACGAGATCAAGGAGGCTAAACCCTAGAAGCTAGCCTATGGTATGATTGTTGTGTATGGAGTTGATTGCCTACGGACTACAACCCTTTGGTTTATATAGACACCGGATAAGGTTAGGGTTACACAGAATTGGTTACAATGGTAGGAGATCTTGAATATCTGCATCACCAAGCTTGCCTTCCACGCCAAGGAAAGTCCCATCCGGACACAGGACGAAGTCTTCAATCTTGTATCTTCATAGTCCAGGAGTCCGGCTGAAGGTATAGTCCAGCTACCCGAACACCCCCTAATCCAGGACTCCCTCAGTAGCCCCTGAACCAGGCTTCAATGACGACGAGTCCGGCGCGCAAAATGTCTTCGGCATTGCAAGGCGGGTTCCTCCTCCAAGTCCTTCATAGAAGATTGTAAACACCAAGAGTAGTGTCCGGTTCTACAAAATAAGTTTCCACATATTGCCATAGAGAGAATAATATTAACACAAATCAAATCTGCTGACGTATTCCGCAGTGCTTCATCACACTACGGCCAAGTTCTTTACTCAAATTGTTTTTACTTTTCCACCTCAGCATGTTTTGCGAGGCGGTTTCCTTGGCACGTCTTGTCGAAGCAGAGATCGTGTGCCCCCCTTTTACGAGATTCTCATCAATACGGACGTGGGTAACCCAATCGTGCCCGTTAGCATGTTTTCTCGATTAAAGGCGAGTCCCAGACGGTTACGGGGAGGGCCCCTGGTATTCAACCTCTTATAAAGAGACCAAGGCCTTACTCTTTTCTCCAATCTCAAACGAGTTCGCCCGTCGCCTTGAGTTCCAACACCCTAGGCCCCAGATTCCAGGCGCTCCGGACCTTCGACAATGTCCGGTTCCGACCTTCAAGGCCGATGAATGCCCTCCTCCGTCACGGAGGAGGACGTGCTAAAGTTGAGAGAGGCTAAGTTCTTGACCGCCAAAATTCCGCATAGGTTGCCTGCTCAAAAGCAGGCTATTCCCAGTCCCCAGCCCGGTGAGAGCGTAGTGTTCATGTCTCACTTCCTTCGGGGGTTAGGCTTCCCGATGGATCCCTTCGTGAGGGGGCTACTGTTTTATTACATGCTGGAATTTCACGACTTAGCTCCGGAGTCCATCCTCCACATTTCCTCATTCATCGTTGTGTGCGAAGCGTTCCTACGTGTTACTCCTCACTTCGGATTATGGCTCAAGACTTTTGGATTGGAGCCAAAGATGATCGAGGGACGACACGCAGAGTGCGGAGGTGCTATCATAAGTAAGAATGTTGATGCTCCATGGCCCGAAGGCTCCTTTCAAGAGGAGCTCGGGTTGTGGCAACGAGAATGGTTCTATATCACCGCTCCCAGGAGCGCCAAGTGGGCGGCGCCTCCTGCCTTTCGCTCGGGTCCCCCATCACGGCTAGCGTCATGGGTCAACAAAGAATTATATTGGGATTTGCCCAAAGACGTGCCCCTGTTACAGGGCCAAATTAAGGATCTCTTGGAAGGAGACCTCAGTTTGGTCAAGGTGACGCAGGTCATGCTGATTCGCTGAATATTGCCCGGCAAACGTCGCCCCCTTCGCCTGTGGGAGTTTAATCCAGAGGGACCGCGAGCTCTCCAGAATTTTATGGGCGCAACGCCCGCGGAGATGTATAGAATGTTCTTCGGATCACAAGAGACGTGTCCGGATTTAACCGAGGACGCATGCCTAAGCTGCAATCGTCCAGATACTCAAGTAAGCAACCCTGTGCCCGGACCTTCTATCCGTATAATTGTCATAAACTTGCCCCTAAGAGAGTCGTCCTTTTAAACGGGAGGGGATAGCGAAGGCAAAGCTGATCAGGTGTCCGGCTCCCCTTCCTGAAACCAGGCCGGATCCCGTGTTGGTCAGGATGCTGGAGATAATGCCTTTGGAGGGGGAGGACAAGGAAGCTATAGCCTCCTCGAAGGAGGCTGCTCCGAAGGGAGGAACCGACAATTCCTCTAATAAGGGGAAGAAGAGAGCCGCCTCTGACGACCCAGAAACCATGGCCTCAAAACGGGGGAGAAAATCCTCGTCAGAGGGTCTGACGCCAGGGAGTTCCTCGGCCGGACTACGCCCTCAAGGGGATCAGCCCTCCAACGAGCCGTAAGTGGAGAAAAGATTTTCCTTTTGAGGGATGAGAGAAACCCTTGATTTTATTTCTGAGAAGATTAACCGAAATTTTACCTTGTAGCTCGGACCTCAGCCCTTCGCAGCAGAGCTCGTCTTCGGGGGATCTTCTTCCGGAGATGATGGAGAGCGGGACGCCTCCCCCTGCCGTACCGCCCAACGAGGCGGGCGGCCCTGAGGTGTCGTCGCGGAGGGTTTCTCCGAATCCGGCAGGGGCGGAAGGTGGCTGTGCGGCCCCACGAAGTTCTCCGCGTCCGGTCTTCGAAAGAGGCCATAGGACAAGTCCGGCACCATCTGGTGCTCGGCCAGAGGAGCTAAAGATTCTGCTGGGGCGAGCTTCTATCTCAGAGGAGCACCGTGCATTGATGGGCACGGTGATTGAAAGGATTTCATCCGCAGAAAGTGGATTGCATGAGGCCGTCAAAAATTTACTGACGGGTTTTGAGGTACGTTAGATAATGTACACTTTTGTCAGTTGCGCATAAGTAAGGTGCGCCCTATGTAGATAGTAGCCCCTGAGACTCTGCGCGTTGTCAAGAAATGACGGCACGCAGAGGATCATAATCCCAGGTCTAAGATGTCGCCTTTGAATGTAGGTGGCAAGGTGTCCAGAATCAAGCCGAACTGATGATGTGGCCGAACTAAAGCGGCAACTGGACGTGGCAGATGCCGACATCGCGCTTGTCAACAAGCGGCTTGATGAGGCTCAAGGTATGTAATTCTTCGGGCGGCATCAGGTAAGAGAAACTTCATGCCAGTGTCTTACAATGTGTGTGCTTGACGCAGATGGTACGGCCGTCGTGGAGAATCTTAGGGAAAAACTTGCCCGAGCTAAGGAGCAAACCAGAAAAAGCGATGCGGCTGCCAAGAAGGCCCTTGAAGAGCTGAGAGCCGAACAGGTTGCTCACTGCCGAAGCAAAGAAGAGATGGCCGAGATGGCCGAGAAGTTAAAGAGCGCTGCAGACCGTTGCAAACTTCTTGAGAAAGAAGACCGGGCGAGACAGACGGATTTAGAGAAGGCCGTTGCCGATGCCAAGGACGCTCGCTCTGTGATGAGAGCTGTGAAAGAGGAGCTGCGTCAGGCCGAACATATTGCGGCTGGAAAGCCCTTTATGCTGCGAAGGAAGGTTTGTGATCCGAAGTTTGCTCCGTTGGACCGGATGTGGAGTGTGGAGGACACCTATCTGGATTTGGCAGCAAGTGCTGCTGATGCGACCGAACACTTTCGAGATCTGGAAGATCGCGAAGTGGAAAAGCTTTTCTGGTCACAATTTCACAATCCAGAGCATCCACTGGCAGTGGACGATCGCCTGGCTCAATGGGCCGAGCTGAATAGATTGTCCGAACTCACCATGAAGTACGTCATGGGTCATCTTTGGCCTGGGAGATCGGAGCCGAAAAGTTATTTCAGCTTGGTGCAGCAATTCCTTGACGTGGTGCCGCGTATAGATGCAATGAAGAGGTCAGCATGCATAGAGGACGCTAGGATGGCTCTTGCCCGTGTTAAGACATACTGGGCAGAGATGGAGACCACCGTTGTTGCGTCCCGAGATTCGGACAAAAGCCGAGTACCCTCCGAGCACTATTTTCAGGAAGTTCTTGAAGGCGCTCGTGTAATAGAGATGCAGTGCCCGAAAGATGCTATGTTATGATAGCATATGTAATTATAAAGTAATATTTTGATAAATTGTAGTGGCCTTTTTTATACTTGAGCCCCCAAGTATTGTTAACACCTTCTATGTGGCCGTTTTAAGATATATGTATATATATATATATATATATATATATATATATATATATATATATATATATATATATATATATATATATATATAGAATCTGAAAGATGGCAGTCGTTGGCTTCAGCCCCCACGCACATAGTGCGGGGGTGCTCGCAGAAGACTCATTTTCACACTTAACCCAACGTCTTGGTCCTACAAAGGAGGTGATAGTGCAGCGGGCCAGGCAACCGGACTATAATGCTTTAACACTTTCACTTAGCCATAGGAGTTTGAAAATGAGACTCTTTAGGTAGCTCCTTGGTGGCAACTGCGCTCGTCCGAATTCGGGGTGCGTATGTGCCTGACCGGGAAGCGGCCCTTCGTTAAGGCGGAGGAATCCGATAGATTCCGATCGGTCATCGAGTGGCTGACCAATCTCACGCTACATCATGACAGTCAGTTTTCGGCTTTCTCTACTGAGGTGCTCGCGCTGGCCGAACTGGGGGCACAATCGCAGTAGTTCTCCTGGTGCTACCTTAGCCGATAGAGCGGAACGTAAGGTAGCCGAACTCAGGAGCCGGGCAACCCAACATTTGACCAAAGACATGATTCGGAGCTGATGCATATAATGCCAAAACTCGCGACGCCGAACACTCCCTAAGATGTTCGGCCTTTATGAGTGTGGGCCAAACAACACTCTTTATGAAAGAAGCCCCTACTGTCCAGGTACGTGCAAAAATTCTGACGTGGCCATATGCCAAGACGCCAGCCTCCTCCTTGGTTATATTAGAAAGGAAAAAACCAGGGGATGCGTAGCAACAAGAGACAGTAAAAAAGGTTTACGCAGGGTCTTAATCTAAAAAGAATCCTTTAGGACGGGTCCCTACTGCACGTCTGCGCCTGTGTCTCCGTTGTGCCGTATCCAGGACGGGCGACGCACGACGTTCATCTGTAAAAGAGAGGAACTGAGTTGAAAACGGGTCGTGCCGAAAAAGTTTAAAATAAGCAAAGTATAAAGTAAGATATATAAGTTTGAGATTTACTGTCTCTTATTGTATATGCGTGGAGCCCCTAGTGCGGGCGTATACGGCTTCTAGGCCTGCATCAATGATGATTTTGCGCCGAACTCGTCTATCCGCGTTCGTGGTCTTTAAATGACCTGTTTTGAAGTTTTTTGGCCGGTGAGGCCATTTTGCTGTTGGGCTGTCAAAGCGGCCGCACAATCCTCCGCTTGGGGAGGTGCACTTTAGTGCTTCCCCTTCAAAGAGATGATGCCTCGTGGACCGGGCATCTTAAGCGTAAGAGATGCATAATGCGGTATTGTGTTAAAGCGAGCGAAAGCTTCGCGTCCCAGTAGTGCTTGATAGCGACTTGAGAACGGGACACTATGGAAGGTCAGCTTTTCGCGGCGGAGGTTATCGGCAGAGCCGAATGTGACTGTGAGCCGGAGAAAACCTGTACAATGGGTGTCCGGACCAGGTATTACCCCTTGAAAAGGAGGTTTTGCGGCGGCGGATTCTTGCTGGGTTTATCCCCATGTGCTGGATTGTATCCTGATATATTAGGTTTAGTCCACTGCCGCCGTCCATAAGGACATTTGAAAACTTGAGTCCGCCAATTATTGGATCGAGTATCAAGGCAGTCCAGCCTACATTCTTGATATTCCTAGAATGATCTAGCTGATCGAAGATGATCGGTTTTGACAACCAGTGGCAGGACCCTTTGGGCCGTGTTGTGCGTACCTTTACGGGCACCGCACGTTTTGTTATGTGAAGTGAGTTCACTGTTTTTACTTCTTGTGGGACGTTCTTTTGTTTCCTGGTGTTCTGCTTTTGGGGTTCGTCCTCGTCTTCGCTTGGCGTGTCGAGCCCCTTGTGTTCGGCGTTGAGTCTGTCGGATTGTTTGAAAACCCAACAGTCTCTGTGGGTATGGTTAGCAGGTTTCTCGGGAGTACTGTGTATCTGACATATCCTGTCCAGGATTTTATTTAGGTTGGGTGGATCATCCCTGTTATCCTGGGGGCGATTTTTCCTGATTTTTCCGTGAGCCTTTGAATCCGGCATTGACTGTCGTGCTCTTCGGACTTTTGTTCTTAGTCTAGCGACGGTCCTTGCTGCATCGCGATTTTCCGTTTCCATCCCTGGTTTCGGATGTACTTGAGTCGCTGGGGCTGCACCTTGCCAACCAGCTGTCTCCCCCTGCACAAAAGCGAGTCATGAGGCTTGTTAGTGCGGCCATTGTCCTTGGCTTTTCTTGGCCGAGGTGTCTGGCGAGCCATTCGTCTTGGACATTATGCCTGAAAGCTACTAAGGCTTCGGCGTCCGGACAGTCGCCTATCTGATTCTTTTTAGTGAGGAATCTATTCCAGAACTGCCGACCTGATTCTCCGGGTTGTTGAGTTATGTGACTAAGATCGTCTGCATCCGGGGGACGGATATAGGTCC
Organism: Triticum dicoccoides; assembly: GCF_002162155.2. Lineage (NCBI taxonomy): Eukaryota > Viridiplantae > Streptophyta > Magnoliopsida > Poales > Poaceae > Triticum > Triticum dicoccoides. Next base: position 530,449,040 of record NC_041382.1, on the reverse strand, counting down.
CTTGAAAGTTTGCTCGGAAAGCATCCTCGAGCTCTTCCCAGCTTCCGATTGTGTTTTCTGGAAGGCTTTTAAGCCAATGCCGAGCTGGCCCTTTAAGCTTACGGGGTAGATATTTTATGGCGTGGAGATCATCTCCTCTAGCCATGGTATGTGGAGGATATAATCCTCGATCCAGACTCCAGGGTCTGTTGTTCCATCATATGCCTCTATGTTTATGGGTTTGAGTCCCTCTGGGAATTCATAGTCTAGGACCTCATCTGTGAAACATAGAGGGTGTGCGGCGCCCCTGTATTTGGGTGTGCCGGATTCTGATGATGGCTTCATAGCATTGCTTACGGGAGCTTGCTTTCTTCGCCCGTAAATGGACCTGACTGGGCCATGATGCGAATCCTTAAGAGGGTCGCATTCCGATTTAGGTGCGGCGTCGCTTGCCACTTTATGGGGTCATATATCCGACCGTGTGGCTTTTTCATTTTTTGAATGCGAGGGCTCTAAGGCCTCTTCGTCGAATTCAGGCAGTAGCTTTCTTTTCGGATAGCTTTTAGTGCGGCGACTGTCGCCGTACTTATCTGTGGCATTGATTACCTTGCTCCATCTGATCCGGAGTGCATCTTCCGCTTTTTTCGCTTCTGCTTTTTCAGGCTGCGTGCAGTTGCAACGAGCCTCTCATGTAGATTCTTATGCTCCATAGGTTTATTTGGCGTGAGGTCGTCCTGCTCTATGGCTGGGTTTTTGTCGAGGCGGGGCTTGGGTCGGCGTTTATGCTGACGCTTTGATTGCTTTTCGGGGGGTCGATCTCTCGTCCCATCCCCTTTTTCCTCGTTGTCGCTTCCTTTAGGGGTGTCCACCATGTACACATCGTGAGATGAGGTGACTGTCCAATGCCCTATGGGCGTTGGTTCGTCGGTATCTCCTGCATCATCATCCATGCTGTCGATGTCTTCAGAGTCGAAGTTGAGCACGTCGTTTAAATTGTTGATAGTGGCTACCAAGTGGCTGGTGGGTGGGCTTTGAATTTCTTCATCGTCCGTATCCCAACCTTGCGGACCGTAGTCCGGCCAGGGCTCTCCTGATAAAGAGAGAGACTTAAGAGAATTCAGGATGTCGCCGAAGGGCGAGTGCTGAAAGATGTCCGCGGCGGTGAGCTCCATTATCGGCGCTCAATCGGATTCGATCCGCAGGGGCGCGGGGGGCTCGGAGTTTGGAGAGGAATCCGGCTCCTCGGAGTCATGGGCCATGCGGAGTGCGGGGCTGGAGTTCGGCTCGATCGCCTCTGAGATCGCAGACCCTGAGGCAGCGTCCAACCGCTGATCCTTGATCGGCGTAGTAGGCTCTAAATCAATGGTCGGAACCGATGCGTGTGCGGCCTCCAAGGCGCTGCTCGGCGGCAGAGCTGTATCATGCCCATCGAGACAGTGCGGCGTGCCTGGTCGTGGCTCGAATCCATCGAAGATCAAGTCCCCGCGGATGTTAGCCGTGTAGTTTAGGCTTCCAAACCTGACCTGATGGCCAGGGGCGTAGCTTTCGATCTGCTCAAGGTGGCCAAACGAATTGACCCGCAGTGCGAAGCGGCCGAAGATGAAGATCTGTCCGGGGAGAAAAGTCTCGCCCTGGACTGCATCGTTGTTGATGATCAAAGGAGCCATCGGGCCTAAAGGCGATGACATAGATGAACTCTCAATGAAAGCACCAATGTCGGTGTCAAAACCGGCGGATCTCGGGTAGGGGGTCCCGAACTATGCGTCAAGGCCGGATGGTAACAGGAGGCAGGGAACACTTTGTTTTACCCAGGTTCGGGCCCTCTCGATGGAGGTAATACCCTACTTCTGCTTGATTAATATTGATGATATGGGTAGCACAAGAGTAGATCTACCACGAGATCAAGGAGGCTAAACCCTAGAAGCTAGCCTATGGTATGATTGCTGTGTATGGAGTTGATTGCCTACGGACTACAACCCTCCGGTTTATATAGACATCGGATATGGTTAGGGTTACACAGAGTCGGTTACAATGGTATGAGATCTTGAATATCCGCATCGCCAAGCTTGCCTTCCACGCCAAGGAAAGTCCCATCCGGACACGGGACGAAGTCTTCAATCTTGTATCTTCATAGTCCAGGAGTCCGGCTGAAGGTATAGTCCGGCTACCCGAACACCCCCTAATCCAGGACTCCCTCACCCAGTACTCTTTATTTGTATGATTAGGAGGCTTGTCGGGGGTGCCGTGAATCTGGCACAGACGATCACGTATGTGGTCCAAGCTGGATGGTCCCGAATATTTCTTTTGGAACGGCTTCTTCCGCTGATCGGACTTAGAGCCGCTGAATCCCGCGTTGACCGCCCTATCATCGGTGTTGTCGCTGTTGTTTCGGCGCTTGTATCTATTGCGTCGAGACTTGTCTTTGTTGCTTTGAACTTCAGGGGTGCCGACGTCGCTTGCATTGTTTTTGCTATGGGCCAACCAACTGTCCTCGCCCGCACAAAAGTGGGTCATGAGTGCCGTGAGGGCTGCCATGGATTTTGGCTTTTCTTAGCCTAGGTGGCGAGCGAGCCATTTGTCGCGGATGCCATGCTTGAAAGCTGCTAGAGCTTCGGCGTCCGGACAATCGACAATTTGGTTCTTTTTAGTTAAGAACCTTGTCCAGAATTTCCTGGCGGACTCTTCGGGCTACTGAACTATATGGCTTAAGTCATCGGCATCCGGTGGTCGAACATATGTACCTTGGAAGTTATCGAGGAAAGCCTCTTCCAAGTCCTCCCAGCTGCCAATGGAATTTTCAGGCAGACTGTTTAGCCAATGCCGAGCTGGCCCTTTGAGTTTTAGAGGGAGGTATTTTATGGCGTGGAGGTCATCTCGGCGGGCCATATGGATGTGGAGAATGAAGTCCTCGATCCATACCACGGGGTCCATGGTTCCATAATATGATTCTATGTTCACGGGCTTGAATCCTTCTAGGAATTCGTGATCTAGGACCTCATCGATGAAGCAATGAGGATTTGCGGGGCCTCTGTATCGGGTCGTATCATGGCGTGGCTCTGATAGAGTCCGTCTGCGGTATTCAGCCTGCCCATGACTGGGTTTGTCACGTCCGAATAGGTGGCCGTTGTAGCATGTCGAGGCGCGTCCTCGTGATCCATAGATTGATCTGGTGTGTCCTGTTTTATTGTTCAGTGTCTGCCGGAGGTCATATGTATGTCTGTGGGCTAATTTACCTCTACCTGAGTGATGAGGCGGGGCGGGCTGGTGTTCGGCATGAGTTGCCATTTTGTCCCGACCACGTGGTGGTCGATCGGCCATATTGTGCGATTGTGGTATGTACTCCGGCGCCTCCTCGTTGAACTGAGGTAGCAATTTGCGCTTAGGGTAGCTTTTAGTTGGGCGCTTGAGGCCGTATTCTTCGGCTGCTAGGACATCCGTCCATTTGTCATTGAGCAGATCCTGATCAGCTTGAAGCTGTCGCTGCTTCTTTTTCAGGCTCCTTGCCGTGGCTATTAGCTGGTGCTTGAAGCGCTCCTGCTCGAGAGGTTCCTCGGGCACGATGAAATCTTCGGTGCCGAGGCTCACCTCATCTTCGGAGAGCGGGAGGTAATTGTCGTCCTCCGAATCTTCGTGCTTGGTCTGTTTAACAGGGCTAACCTGCTCATCTTCCCGTTCATCTTGTTCGTTTGCTTTATTGACGGGGTCTTCGTTGTCTTCGACACCTTCCAGAGTGTCATCTTCTCCTATGCCGGCGTTGTTGTCTTTACTGCGGCGTGACTTAGAGCGGCGCCGCTGACGACGGCGCTTTGACTGTATTTCGGAAGGTTTATCCTCAACTGGGTCTTCCTTATCGTCGCCGCTGTGCTCCTTTGGTGCCTCCACCATGTATACGTCATACGAGGAAGTGGTCATCCAGCATTCGGTGAACGGAGGGTTCTGGGCCTCCTCTTCTCCAGCATCGTCGTCCATACCATCAATGTCCTCAGAGTCGTAATCAAGTTCGTCGGTCAAATCCTCGATCGTGGCTATGAAGTGGGTGGCGGGTGGGACGTAAAATTCTCCATCGTCAGCCCCTAGTTCGAGCCGGATATAGTTCGGCTGTGGGTCCTCTGCCAAGGACATGTTTTCTAATGAGTTCAGCATATCACCCAAAGGCGAGTGCTGGAAGATGTCTGCGGCACTGAATTTGAAGATTGATAAACGATCAAGCTTGGTGTCCGTGGGCTCACGCGGTTCGGAACCTGCGGCCAGAGACGAGTCCGGCGTTTCGGTGGTATAGCCCTTGTGTGAGACCCGGTCCATGTACGGCTCCAACACCGTGGAATCTGCAGTCTCCGAGGTGGGGTTAATCCTTTTGTCTCCTGATGGCGCGGCCTGCTCCGGTTCTAGGGCCAGAGCGGTTACAGGAGCGATCTCCTGGATGCGGCCCGATGACAGATTTAGGTCATGATCATCGGGGTGACCGGGAGCGGCCACCACGGAATCGAGTCCGATGAAGATGAAGTCTCCACGGATGTCCGCGACGTAGTTCAACTCTCGAATCTAACCTGATGGCCAGGGGCATAGCTTCTGATCTGCTCCAGATGGCTAAACGAGTTGGCCCGCAGTGCGAAGCCACCGAACATGAATATCTGCCCAGGGAGGAAAGTTTCTCCGTAGACAGCGTCGTTACTAAGGATCGAAGGTGCCATCTAACCTTTCAGCGATAGCATAGAGGAACTCTCAATGAAAGCACCAATGTCGGTGTCAAAACCGGCGGATCTCAGGTAGGGGGTCCCGAACTATGCATCTAAGGTTGATGGTAACATGAGACAGGGGACACGAAGTTTTACCGAGGTTCGGGCCCTCTTGATGGAGGTAATACCCTACGTCCTGCTTGATTGATATTGATGGGTATGAGTATTACAAGAGTTGATCTACCACGAGATCGTAATGGCTAAGCCCTAGAAGTCTAGCATGTATGACTAAGGTATTGAGTATATCCTTTCTGGACTACACCCTCCGGTTTATATAGACACCGGGGGGGTCTAGGGTTACATAGAGTCGGTTACATAAGAGGGAATCTTCATCGCTGTTCGCCAAGCTTTCCTTCCATGCCAAGGAGAGTCCCATCCGGACACGGGTACAGTCTTCGGTCTTCATGTCCTCACAGCCCATCAGTTCGGCCCATAGATAACATGCCGGACGCCCGAGGACCCCTTAGTCCAGGACTCCCTTAGTGAGCAAGCAAGTTGGATGCACACCCACTTAGTTTCTTTTGTTGAGCTTGCATATATTTATAGCTCTAGTGCATCCATTGCATGGCAATCCCTACTCCTTGCATTGACATCAATTGATGGGCATCTCCATAGCCCGTTGATTAGCTGCGTCAATGTGAGACTTTCTCCCCTTTTTGTCTTCCCACACAACCTCCATCATCATATTCTATTCCACCCATAGTGCTATGTCCATGGCTCGCGCTCATATATTGCATGAAAATTGAAGGAGTTTGAAAAGGCTAAGTATGAAACAATTGCTTGGCTTGTCATCAGGGTTGTGCATGATGGGAGCATTTTGTGTGACGAAAATGAAGTATGGCCAAACTATTTGTAGGGATAAACTTTCTTTGGCTATGTTATTTTGATAAGACATAATTGCTTGGTTAGCATGCTTGAAGTATTATTATTTTTATGTCAATATTAAACTTTTGTCTTGAATCTTTCGGATCTGAATATTCATGCCACAGTAAAGAAAATTACATTGAAAATTATGTTAGGTAGCATTCCACATCAAAATTTCTGTTTTTATCATTTACCTACTCGAGGACGAGCAGGAATTAAGCTTGGGGATGCTTGATACGTCTCCAACGTATCTATAATTTTTGATTGTTCCATGCTATTATATTATTTGTTTTGGATGTTTAATGGGTTTTATTATGCACTTTTATATTATTTTTGGGACTAACCTATTAACCGAAGGCCCACCGCAAATTGTTGTTTTTTGCCTATTTCAGTGTTTCGCAGAAAAGGAATAACAAACGAAATCCAAACGGAATGAAACCTTCGCAAGGATCTTTTTTGGAACAAACGCAATCCAGGAGACTTGGAGTGGAGGTCAAGGAAGCAATGAGGCCGCCAAGAGGTAGGGCGGCGCACCCAGGGGGGCAGGCGCGCCCCCACCCTCGTGGGCCCCTCGTAGCTCCACCGACCTACTTCTTTTGCTATATATACTCTTATACCCTGAAAACATCCAGGGGAGCCACGAAACCACTTTTCCACCGCCGCAACCTTCTGTACCCATGAGATCCCATCTAGGGACCTTTTCCGGCAATCTGCCGAAGGGGGATTCGATCATGGAGGGCTTCTACATCAACACCATAGCCTCTTCGATGATGTGTGAGTAGTTTACCATAGACCATCGGCTCCATAGTTATTAGCTAGATGGCTTCTTCTCTCTCTTTGATCTTCAATACAAAGTTCTCCTCAATGTTCTTGGAGATCTATTCGATGTAATCCTTTTTGCGGTGTGTTTGCCGAGATCCGATGAATTGTGGGTTTATGATCAAGTTTATCTATGAAGAATATTTGATTCTTCTCTGAATTCTTATATGCATGATTTGATATCTTTGCAAGCCTCTTCGAATTATCAGTTTGGTTTGGCCTACTAGATTGATCTTTCTTGCAATGGGAGAAGTGCTTAGCTTTGGGTTCAATCTTGCGGTGCTCGATCCCAGTGACAGAAAGGGAACCAACACATATTGTATTGTTGACATCGAGGATAAAAAGATGGGGTTTACACCATATTGCTTGAGTTTATCCCTCTACATCATGTCATCTTGCCTAATGCGTTACTCTGTTCTTATGAACTTAATACTCTAGATGCATGCTGGATAGTGGTCGATGTGTGGAGTAATAGTAGTAGATGCAGAATCGTTACGGTCTACTTGACATGAACGTGATGCCTATGTTTATGATCATGCCTAGATATTCTCATAACTATGCGCTTTTCTATCAATTGCTCGGCAGTAGTTTGTTCACCCACGTAATATATGCTATCTTGAGAGAAGCTACTAGTGAAACCTATGGCCCCCGGGTCTACTTTACATCATATAAGTTTCCAATCTACAATTCCAGTTTACTATTTATTTTGCAATCTTTACTTTCCAATCTATACAAAAATACCAAAAATATTTATCTTATTATCTTTATCAGATCTCACTTTTGCATGTGGCCGTGAAGGGATTGACAACCCCTTTATCGCGTTGGTTGCAAGGTTCTTATTTGTTTATGCAGGTACTAGGCGATTTGCATGTAGTCTCCTTCTGGATTGATACCTTGGTTCTCAAAAACTGAGGGAAATACTTACGCTACTTTGCCGCATCACTGATACATCTCCAACGTATATACTGTTCCAAACACTTTTGCCCTTGTTTTGGACTCTAACTTGCATGATTTGAATGGAAGTAACCCGGACCGACGCTGTTTTCAGCAGAATTACCATGGTGTTATTTATGTGCAGGAGCAAACGTTCTCGGAATGACCTGGAACTTCATGAAGACACTTTTCATAAAATAAGAAAAATACCTGCAAACCATGAAGGCCAGGGGGCCCACCACCTCTCCACGAGGGTGGGGGGTGGCGCGCTCCCTACCTCGCGGGCCCCCTGTTGCCTCTCCGACTCCAACTCCAACTCCATATATTGTGTTTCGGGAAGAAAAAACTCAAAGAGAAGAAATCATCGCATTTTACGATACGGAGCCGCCGCCAAGCCCTAAAACCTCTCGGGAGGGCTGATCTAGAGTCCGTTAGGGGCTCCGGAGAGGGGAATCTGTCGCTATCGTCATCATCAACCATCCTCCATCACCAATTTCATGATGCTCACCGCCGTGCGTGAGTAATTCCATCATACTCCTGCTGGACGGTGATGGGTTGGATGGGATCTATCATGTAATCGAGTTAGTTTTGTTAGGGTTTGCTCCCTAGTGTCCACTATGTTCTGAGAGTGATGTTGCTATGACTTTGCTATGCTTAATGCTTGTCACTAGGGCCCGAGTGCCATGATTTCAGATCTGAACCTATTATGTTTTCATCAATATATGAGTGTTCTTGATCCTATCTTGCAAGTCTATAGTCACCTATTATGTGTTATGATCCGTTAACCCCGAAGTGACAATAATCGGGATACTTACCGGTGATGACCATAGTTTGAGGAGTTCATGTATTCACTATGTGTTAATGCTTTGTTCCGGTTCTCTATTAAAAGGAGGCCTTAATATCCCTTAGTTTCCGTAAGGACCCCGCTGCCACGGGAGGGTAGGACAAAAGATGTCATGCAAGTTCTTTTCCATAAGCATGTATGACTATATTCGGAATACATGCCTACATTATATCAATGAACTGGAGCTAGTTCTGTGTTACCCTAGTTTATGACTGTTACATGATGAACCGCATTCGACATAATTCTCCATCACTGATCCATTGCCTACGAGCTTTCCACATATTGTTCTTTTCTTATTTACTTTCCCGTTGCTATTGCTATCATCACTACAAAATACCAAAAACATTGCTTTTACTACCTTTACCATTTGTTACCGTTATCACTACTATCATATTACTTTGCTACTAAACACTTTGCTGCAGATATTAAGTTTCCAGGTGTGGTTGAATTGACAACTCAGCTGCTAATACTTGAGAATATTCTTTGGCTCCCCTTTTGTCGAATCAACAAATTTGGGTTGAATACTCTACCCTCGAAAACTGTTGCGATCCCCTATACTTGTGGGTTATCAAGACTATTTTCTGGCGCCGTTGCCAGGGAGCATAGCTCTATTCTTTGAGTCACTTGGGATATATATCTTCTTATCATTATGAAGAACTTAAGAGATCCAAAAACCAAGATCTATCCCTCAACTACGAGGGGAGGTAAGGAACTGCCATCTAGCTCTGCACTTGATTCACCTTCTGTTATGAGTAAGTTTGCGACACCTATACCTGCTTCTGCTATTCGTTCTGATATGTCGCATGTTATTGATGATGCTACTTCTGCTATGCATGATACTTATGATGAAACTACCTCTATGCCTGATACTACTGTGCCACTTAGTGATTTTCTTGATGAACAACTTGCTAGGACTAGAGAAATTGAACATATTGAATCTGACGATACTGATGAAAGTGATGATGAAGAATCACTTGTTATTCCTAAGGGTTATGTTTTTATCAAGAAGCTTCTTTCGCTATTTTAGCTTGCAAAAATAGAAATGAACTCAAAAGGTTATTAGCTAAATGGAGATAGCAATCTCTAAACGCTAGAATGAAACCTGGCCCTGCTTTTGCTACTTCACCTATCTTTGTTACTGATAAGGATTATGAATTCTCTGTTGATCCTGATATAATTGCTTTGGTTGAATCTGATCCTTTTCATGGTTATGAATCTGAAACTGCTGTGGCACATCTTACTAAATTAAATGATATAGCTACCCTGTTTACCAAAGATAAGAGAACTCGTTACTTTTATATCCTTAAAATATTTCCGTTCTCATTAAAGGGTGATGCTAAGATATGGTTACATTCTCTTGATCCTGGTTGTGTGCGTAGTCCCCAGGATACGATTTATTACTTCTCTGCTAAATATTTCCCTGCTCATAATAAACAAGCTGCATTAAGGGATATATATAATTTTGTGCAAATTGAAGAAGAGAGTCTCCCACAAGCTTGGGAGAGGCTTCTCCAATAACTTAATGCTTTGCCTGATCATCCTCTTAAGAAAAATGAAATACTTGATATCTTTTATAATGGACTAACCGATGCCTCCAGAGATTGCCTGGATAGTTGTACTGGTTCTGTTTTCAGGGAAAGAACACCGAATGAAGCTAAAATTCTATTGAACAATATATTGACAAATGAAAATAATTGGACACCTGCGGAGCCAATTCCTGAGCCTATTCCTAAACCAACTCAGGAGAAGAGGGCTATTCTATTTCTCAGTCTTGGAGATATGCAAGAGGCAAAGAAATCTATGAAAGAAAAGGGAATTAAAGCTGAAGATGTTAAGAATTTACCTCCTATTGAAGAAATACGTAGTCTTAATTTACCGCCTGTTGAAGAAACATATAATCTTAATCCATTACCTATTGAAGAAACTCATGGTCTTGATAACCCGACACAGGTAGTAAAGGTAAATTCTCTCTACAGATATGATAAAGCTGAAATCCCATTTACTAAATTTGCTAGCCCATGCATAGATGAGTTTGATAAATTTATGGCTAAGCAAGAAGACTTTAATGCTTATTTTGGTAGACAATTGAAATACAATTCAAATATACTTGAACACTTGGGTGATTATATGGCTAATGTCAAAGGTGAACTTAAACTTATTAGTAAACATGCTTCTATGGTTACCACTCAAGTAGAACAAGTACTTAAAGCTCAAAATGATTTGCTCAATGAATTGAATAGTAAAGATAATGATAATGCTGTTAGAGTGGCTACTAGAATTGGTAGAATGACTCAGGAACCTTTGTATCCTGAAGGCCACCCTAAGAGAATTGAGCAAGATTCTCAGAGAAATAATATCGATGCACCTAGTACTTCTAAAAAGAAGAAGAAAAAATGGCAGGACTTTGCATTCTTCTAGTGATCCTATTGTTGAAACACCTAAGAATCCAAATGATATTTCTATTTCTGATGCTGAAACACAATCTGGTAATGAACCTGAAACTAGTGGTAATGTTAATGATAATGTTCATAATGATGCTCAACCTAGTAATGATAATGATATAGAAATTTAACCTGCTATTGATCTTGATAACCCACAATCAAAGAATCAACGTTATGATAAGAAAGACTTTGTTGCTAGAAAACATGGTAAAGAAAGAGAACCATGGGTTCAAAAACCCATGCCTTTTCCTCCCAAACCATCCCAGAAAAAGGATGATGAGGATTTTGAGCGCTTTGCTCAAATGATTAGACCTATCTTTTTGCGTATGCGATTAACTGATATGCTCAAAACCAATCCTTATGCTAAGTACATGAAAGATATTATTACAAATACAAGAAAGATACCGGAAGCTGAAATTTCCACCATGCTTGCTAATTATACTTTTAAGGGTGGAATACCAAATAAACTTGGAGATGCAGGAGTACCCACTATACCATGCTCCATTAAAAGAAACTATGTTAAAACTGCTTCATGTGATCTTGGAGCCGGTGTTAGTGTTATACCTCTCTCCTTATATCGTAGACTTGATTTGAATAAGTTGACACCTATTGAAATATCTTTCCAAATGGCTGATAAATCAACTGCTATACCTGTCGGTATTTGTGAGGATGTGCCTGTTGTAGTTGCAAACGTTACTATTTTAACGGACTTTGTTATTCTTGATATTCCCAAGGACGATAGTATGTCTATTATTCTTGGAAGACCCTTTTTGAATACTGCAGGGGCTGTTATTGATTGCACTAAAGGCAATGTCACTTTTCATGTTAATGGTAACGAGCATACGGTACACTTTCCGAGGAAACAACCTCAAGTTCATAGTATCAACTCTATTGGAAAAATTCCATCGATTATATTTGGAGGTTTTGAATTTCCTCTTCCTACTGTCAATAAGAAATATGATATTCTTATTTTTGGGGATGTGCATATCCCCGTTGAGGTAACATAGTGTTATTCGAAATTTCTCTGGTTCCGTGTTATTCGGAATGAGTTCGTTAACAAGACTTGATCAACCTTGTTAGAGGATTCCTTTTGATGATCATGAGATGGATGAAACTAGAAGGCACAACCTTCTGTACCCCACTTTTACTTTCTGTTATTTATATTAAATAAAATAAAAATAAATATTTTTCTGTCTGTTATCTAATTATCCGTGCCATATAAAAATACCCCGAAAATAAAAGTTCTCCAAATGCCCTGAAATTTAAATATGATTTTTTCTAGAATATTTGAGAATATTTGGCACTGAGAACACAGCAAGGGGGTCAACCACCTGCCCACGAGGGTGGAGGGTGTGCCCTACCCCCTGGGCGTGCCCCCCTGCCTTGTGGGCCCACGGTGGCCCTCCTCCACTTATTCCTGCACCCACACACTTCATCTTCCTCCCACAAACACGAATATCCAGCTCAAGCACGAGTTCTAGCTCACTTTGCTACCATTTTCGATCTCCTTGCTCAAAGCACCTCTCACAAAACTGCTTGGGAATTTGTTTCTTGGTATGTGACTCCTCCATTGGTCCAATTAGTTTTTGTTCTGGTGCTTTATTCATTGCAAATTTTTGCTGCTTAGGTGACACTGTTCTTGAGCTTGCATGTCAAATTTATATGGTCAAAAGTAGTTTTGATGCATGATATAGGCCCTAGGCACTTGTATGAGTAGTTGCTATCAATATTATTGAGTTTGGTTTACTTTTATTTTGAAGTTACTAAAAATTTCAGAATTTTTCAGAAAATGATGAGGATACTATTGAGGGGCTCATCGAGCCAAAGCTCGAAGGAAAAGGCACCGAAGCCTAAGAATAATTTGCCGCGCACCGCGGAGGTTCGGGCGTGTGAATGGCCTTCCGATGATTTCTTGAGAGCAGCCGGTATTTATGAAGATTTTCATGAGTTGGCTAAGAATGCAGGCCTCACCGCTTTCCTCCATGACCGATGCGATCAGTATCTCATACTCACAAATACCTTTGTGCAAAACTTTCATTTCCATTCTAGGAATTCGCCACCTACGGTGGAGTTTCATTCATATGATGAGCATAAGGAGATGTCACTTTATGATTTTTGTCAGATTTGTTTAGTCCCTCTCGAGGGCAAGGCAAAAGAACCACATCATGATGATGTGGAGGGGTTTATTGATACTATCACTGTAGGGGAAATTAGGAAGGTTTCCGATGCACGAATCACTAGCATACATTTTCCTGTTTTACGTTACTTTACATTATTTGCTAGTCGTTGCTTAATTGGACGTGGAAACTGTGGAAACCTTAGCATCCGTGATATAATTATTCTGCTCCATGGTTTATACAGTGATAACACTTTTAGTTTGGGCAGTATTATTGCCAAACGGTTAAGTCTGAACCGTACCAAGGGCCCCATCTTTGGAGGCATCTATGCTTCACGCCTAGCTGCACATTTTAACATACCTATTAGGCATTTCGAGAAGGAAGAAAAGGTGCTTCCTCGTGTTTATTTAGATTATAAAAGTATGGTGGCACATGATTTTATTGTGAAGAATAGGGAAGGAGAGCTTAAATATCAATTGTTCTTTAATAAACATCATCCTAAGACTATTACCTTGCCTGCTCCTTCTTTGTTTGATTTATCTTCAGGCACGTACCTTGTTTCGTTGAAGGCTATTAACGCCTACCAGAACCCTGCACCAGCCGAGAAGCCAGAGTTGGAACCACAACTTGATCCTTCATGATAGTCTAATTACCAATGGGATCCGGAGATGATTTTCAGCCAGTGGCAATCAGAGTCTTCCTCTTCTTCTTCTCAGTACGACCCCAACTACTATTATGGATATCCGCCAGGCCAGCCGTGGCCATAGACCAACTTAGGCCAAAAGCCTAAGCTTGGGGGAGTACATATTTCCCACCGACAGTACATTTATGTTCACACACTCATTGCTAGATGTCGGTGCTCATACTTTTTCATTGTATCATCCATGCTAATTTAATTTCCTTTTTTGCTTTCTTCTTGTGTGTTTAATAAACCTTAAGAAAAACCAAAAAAAATTAGTTGTAGCTTTTAGTTAGTTTAATTTCCATGCTTGTAGTAGTAATTAAAAAGAAAACCCAAAAATATTTCATGTTCTTCTTTTGCTTGTTGGGAGCTATCCCATGTAAATAGTTTTATTTCTTTCCTTTTCTTTGGGGGACGATAGGAGAAGACCGTTATTAAACTGTTGAAGTGGCTCTTATATGCATACTTGTTGATCCGACAAAAGAGCCCATATTGCCTTGTCTTCTCATGTTTATTGAATGCTTGCAGATTCCAGCTTAGTCCAATGCATGTGCACTATTATTATTATTCACACTATTCGGCTGTGCAACTGAAAGGCAATTATGATGTTATATGATGGACTGGCAGAGATGAGAAAAGCTGGTATGAACTCGACCTCTTTTGTTTTTGTAAATATGATTAGTTCATCGTTCCTGATTCAGCCTATTATGAATAAACATGTTTGAAATGACAACTAGAGATCATAGTTTCTTATGCCATGCTTGATTAGCTATGAGTTATAATGGTTTACCTTGCGTGCCAACATGCTATTAAAATGGTTATGATGTGGTATGATAGGGTGGTATCCTCCTCTGGATGATTTAAGCGACTTGACTTGGCACATGTTCACGCATGAAGTTCAAACAAAATCAACATAGCCTTCATGATATTTATGTTCATGGTGGATCATATCCTACTCATGCTTGCATTCGGTGTTGATTAATTTTAATGCATGTTCATGACTGTTGTCGCTCTCTAGCTGGTCGCTTCCCAGTCTTTTGCTAGCCTTCACCTATACTAAGCGGGAATACTGCTTGTGCATCCAATCCCTTAAACCCCAAAGTTATTCCACACGAGTCCACTATACCTACCTATATACGGTATCTACCTATCATTCCAGGCAAATTTGTATGTGCCAAACTCTAACCTTCAAATAAATATCATGTTTTGTATGCTCGAATAGCTCATGTATCAACTAGGGCTATCTGTATCTTCCATGTTAGGCGGGTTATTATCAAGAGGAGTGGACTCCGCTCCTCACTTACGAGATAAATGGCTGGTCACCGGGATGCCCAGTCCCATGCTTTATGCAAACTATATCAAAATAATTGCAAACAAAACTCCCCCTGGGACTCTTGTTAGTTGGAGGCACTTATTGTTTCGAGCAAGCCATGGATTGATGCTTGTTGGTGGAAGGGGGAGTATAAACTTTACCATTCTGTTTGGGAACCGCCTATAATGTGTGTAGCATGGAAGATATCGCCATCTCTTGGTTGTTATGTTGACAATGAAAGTATGCCGCTCAAAATATTATTCACCTCTGTTTCAAAACCGAGCTCTGGCACCTCTACAAATCCCTGCTTCCCTCTGCGAAGGGCCTATCTATTTACTTTTATGCTGAGTCATCATCCTCTTATTAAAAAGCACCAGTTGGAGAGCACCACTGTCATTTGCATTCATTACTGTTAGTTTACATTGAGTATGACTTGACTGGATCTCTTTTACCATGAATTACAATGTCTAGTCAGTCCTTGGTATTTAAAGGTGCTCTGCATTTATGTTTTGCGGTCTTAGAAAGGGCTAGCAAGATACCATCTTGTTATATCATATTATGATTGTTTTGAGAAAGTGTTGTCATCCAAGATTTATTGTTATTGCTCGCTAGTTGATTATGCTATTGATATGAGTAAACTTGAGACCTGAGCATTATTGCGAATTTGGTTAGTTATAATCTTTGCTGAAAAATTGAATGATGGCTTTACATATTTACAACAACAAGAGCAAACAGAGTTTGTAAAAGTTTTTCTTTATCACTTTCAGTTTGTCAACTGAATTGCTTGAGGACAAGCAAAGGTTTAAGCTTGGGGGAGTTGATATGTCTCCAACGTATCTACTTTTCGAAACACTTTTGCCCTTGTTTTGGACTCTAAGTTGCATGATTTGAATGGAACTAACCCGGACTGACGCTGTTCTCAGCAGAATTACCATGGTGTTATTTATGTGCAGGAGCAAACGTTCTTGGAATGACCTGAAACTTCATGGAGACACTTTTCAGAAAATAAGAAAAATACCTGCAAAACATGAAGGCCACGGGGCCCACCACCTCTCCACGAGGGTGGGGGGCGCGCCTGCCCCCCTAGGGCGCGCCCCCCTACCTCGTGGGCCCCGGTTGCCTCTCCGACTCCAACTCCAACTCCATATATTGTGTTTCAGGGAGAGAAAAAATCAAAGAGAAGAAATCATCGCGTTTTACGATACAAAGCCGCCGCCAAGCCCTAAAACCTCTCGGGAGGGCTGATCCGGAGTCCATTCGGGGCTCCGGAGAGGGGAATCCGTCGCCATCGTCATCATCAACCATCCTCCATCATCAATTTCATGATTCTCACCGCCGTGCGTGAGTAATTCCATCGTAGGCCTACTTGACGGTGATGGGTTGGATGGGATCTATCATGTAATCGAGTTAGTTTTGTTAGGGTTTGATCCCTAGTGTCCACTATGTTTTGAGATTGATGTTGCTATGACTTTGCTATGCTTAATGCTTGTCACTAGGGCCCAAGTGCCATGATTTCAGATCTGAACCTATTATGTTTTCATCAATATATGAGTGTTCTTGATCCTATCTTGCAAGTCTATAGTCACCTATTACGTGTTATGATCCGTTAACCCCGAAGTGACAATAATCGGGATACTTACCGGTGATGACCGTAGTTTGAGGAGTTCATGTATTCACTATGTGTTAATGCTTTGTTCCGGTTCTCTATTAAAAGGAGGCCTTAATATCCCTTAGTTTCCGTAAGGACCCCGCTGCCACGGGAGGGTAGGACAAAACATGTCATGCAAGTTCTTTTCCATAATCATGTACGACTATATTCGGAATACATGCCTACATTATATCAATGAACTGGAGCTAGTTCTGTGTCACCCTAGGTTATGACTGTTACATGGTGAACCGCATCCGGCATAATTCTCCATCACTGATCCATTGCCTACGAGCTTTCCACATATTGTTCTTCGCTTATTTACTTTCCCATTGCTATTGCTATCATCTCTACAAAATACCAAAAACATTGCTTTTACTACCGTTACCTTTTGTTACCGTTATCACTACTATCATATTACTTTGCTACTAAACACTTTGCTGCAGATATTAAGTTTCCAGGTGTGGTTGAATTAACAACTCAGCTGCTAATACTTGAGAATATTCTTTGGCTCCCCTTGTGTCAAATCAACAAATTTGGGTTGAATACTCTACCCTTTGAAACTGTTGTGATCCCCTATACTTGTGGGTTATCAAGACTATTTTCTGGCCCCGTTGCCGGGGAGCATAGCTCTATTCTTTGAGTCACTTGGGATAGATATCTTCTTATCATTATGAAGAACTCAAGAGATCCAAAAACCAAGATTTATCCCTCAACTATGAGGGGAGGTAAGGAACTGCCATCTAGCTCTACACTTGATCCACCTTCTATTATGAGTAAGTTTGCGACACCTACACCTGCTTCGGCTATTCGTTCTGATATGTCGCATGTTATTGATGATGCTACTTCTGCTATGCATGATACTTATGATGAAACTACCTCTATGCCTGATACTACTATGCCACTTAGTGATTTTCTTGATGAACAACTTGCTAGGGCTAGAGAAATTGAAAATATTGAATCTGATGATACTGATGAAAGTGATGATGAAGAATCACTTGTTATTCCTAAGGGTTATGTTTTTTTATCAAGAAGCTTCTTTCGCTATTTTAACTTGCAAAAATAGAAATGAACTCAAAAGGTTATTAGTAAATGGAGTAAGCAATCTCTAAATGCTAGAATGAAACCTGGCCATGCTTTTTCTACTTCACCTATCTTTTTTACTGATAAGGATTATGAATTCTCTGTTGATCCTGATATAATTACTTTGGTTGAATCTGATCCTTTTCATGGTTATGAATCTGAAACTGTTGTGGCACATCTTACTAAATTAAATGATATAGCTACCCTGTTTACTAAAGATGAGAGAACTCGTTACTTTTATATCCTTAAAATATTTCCGTTCTCATTAAAGGGTGATGCTAAGATATGGTTTAATTCTCTTGATCCTGGTTGTGTGCGTAGTCCCCAGGATATGATTTATTACTTCTCTGCTAAATATTTCCCTGCTCATAAGAAACAAGCTGCTTTAAGGGATATATATAATTTTGTGCAAATTGAAGAAGAGAGTCTCCCACAAGCTTGGGGGAGCTTCTCCAATTACTTAATGCTTTGCCTGATCATCCTCTTAAGAAAAATGAAATACTTGATATCTTTTATAATGGACTAACCGATGCCTCCAGAGATTGCCTGGATAGTTGTGCTGGTTCTGTTTTCAGGGAAAGAACACCGGATGAAGCTGAAATTCTATTGGACAATATGTTGACAAATGAAAATAATTGGACACCTCTGGAGCCAATTCCTGAGCCTATTCCTAAACCAACTCCGAAGAAGAGGGGTATTCTATTTGTCAGTCCTGAAGATATGCAAGAGGCAAAGAAATCTATGAAAGAAAAGGGTATTAAAGCTGAAAATGTTAAGAATTTACCTCCTATTGAAGAAATACATGATCTTAATTTACCGCCTGTTGAAGAAACATATAATCTTAATCCATTACCTATTGAAGAAACTCATGGTCTTGATAACCCGACATAGGTAGTAAAGGTAAATTCTCTCTACAGATATGATAAAGCTGAAATCCCATTTACTAAATTTGCTAGCCCATGCTTAGATGAGTTTGATAAATTTATGGCTAAGAAAGAAGACTTTAATGCTTATTTTGGTAGACAATTGAAATCTAATTCAAATATGCTTGAACACTTGGTTCAGTATATGGCTAATGTCAAAGGTGAACTAAACTTATTAGCAAACATGCTTCTATGGTTACCACTCAAGTAGAACAAGTACTTAAAGCTCAAAATGATTTGCTCAATGAATTGAATAGTAAAGATAATGATAATGCTATTAGAGTGGCTACTAGAACTGGTAGAATGACTCAGGAACCTTTGTATCCTGAAGGCTACCCTAAGAGAATTGAGCAAGATTCTCAGAGAAATAATATCGATGCACCTAGTACTTCTAAAAAGAAGAAAAAGAAAAATGATAGGACTTTGCATGCTTCTAGTGATCCCATTGTTGAAACACCTGAGAATCCAAATGATATTTCTATTTTTGATGCTGAAACACAATCTGGTAATGAACCTGAAACTAGTGGTAATGTTAATGATAATGTTCATAATGATGCTCAACCAAGTCAAGATAATGATATAGAAATTGAACGTGCTATTGATCTTGATAACCCACAATCAAAGAATCAACGTTATGATAAGAAAGACTTTGTTGCTAGAAAACATGGTAAAGAAAGAGAACCATGGGTTCAAAAACCCATGCCTTTTCCTCCCAAACCATCCAAGAAAAAGGATGATGAGGATTTTGAGCGCTTTGCTGAAATGATTAGACCTATCTTTTTGCGTATGCGATTAACTGATATGCTCAAAACCAATCCTTATGCTAAGTACATGAAAGATATCATTACAAATAAAAGAAAGATACAGGAAGCTGAAATTTCCACCATGCTTGCTAATTATACTTTTAAGGGTGGAATACCAAATAAACTTGGAGATGCAGGAGTACCCACTATACCATGCTCCATTAAAAGAAACTATGTTAAAACTGCTTCATGTGATCTTGGAGCCGGTGTTAGTGTTATACCTCTCTCCTTATATCGTAGACTTGATTTGAATAAGTTGACACCTATTGAAATATCTTTGCAAATGGCTGATAAATCAACTGCTATACCTGTTGGTATTTGTGAGGATGTGCCTGTTGTAGTTGCAAACGTTACTATTTTAACGGACTTTGTTATTCTTGATATTCCCATGGACGATAGTATGTCTATTATTCTTGGAAGACCCTTTTTCAATACTGCAGGGGCTGTTATTGATTGCACTAAAGGCAATGTCACTTTTCATGTTAATGGTAACGAGCATATGGTACACTTTCCGAGGAAACAACCTCAAGTTCATAGTATCAACTCTATTGGAAAAATTCCATCGATTATATTTGGAGGTTTTGAATTTCCTCTTCCTACTGTCAAGAAGAAATATGATATTCTTATTTTTGGGGATGTGCATATCACCGTTGAGGTAACATAGTGTTATTCGAAGTTTTTCCGGTTCCATGTTATTCGGAATGAGTTCGTTAACAAGACTTGATCAACCTTGTTAGAGGATTCCTTTTGATGATCATGAGATGGATGAAACTAGAAGGCACAACCTTCTGTACCCCACTTTTACTTTCTGTTATTTATATTAAATAAAATAAAAATAAATATTTTTCTGTCTGTTATCTGATTATCCGTGCCATATAAAAATACCCCGAAAATAAAAGTTCTCCAAATGCTCTGAAATTTAAATATTTTTTCTAGAATATTTGAGAATATTTGGCACTGAGAACACGGCAGGGGGGTCAACCACCTGCCCACGAGGGTGGAGGGCGCGCCCTACCCCCCTGGGCGCGCCCCCCTGCCTCGTGGGACCACGATGGCCCTCCTCCACTTATTCCTGCACCACACACTTCATCTACCTCCCACAAACACGAATATCCAGCTCAAGCACGAGTTCTGGCTCACTTTGCTGCCATTTTCGATCTCCTTGCTCAAAGCACCTCTCACAAAACTGCTTGGGGAGATTGTTCCTTGGTATGTGACTCCTCCATTGGTCCAATTAGCTTTTGTTCTGGTGCTTTATCCATTGCAAATTTTTGCTGCTTAGGTGACCCTGTTCTTGAGCTTGCATGTCAAATTTATACGGTCAAAAGTAGTTTCGATGCATGATATAGGCCCTAGGCACTTGTATGAGTAGTTGCTATCAATATTATTGAGTTTGGTTTACTTTTATTTTGAAGTTACTAAAAATTTCAGAATTTTTCAGAAAATGATGAGGATACTATTGAGGGGCTCATCGAGCCAAAGGTCGAAGGAAAAGGCACCGAAGCCTAAGTATAATTTGCCGCGCACCGTGGAGGTTCGGGCTTGTGAATGGCCTTCCGATGATTTCTTGAGAGCAGCCGGTATTTATGAAGATTTTCATGAGTTGGCTAAGAATGCAGGCCTCACCACTTTCCTCCATGACCCATGCGACCAGTATCTCTTACTCACAAATACCTTTGTGCAAAACTTTCATTTCCATTCTAGGAATTCGCCACCTACGGTGGAGTTTCATTCATATGATGAGCATAAGGAGATGTCACTTTATGATTTTTGTCAGATTTGTTTAGCCCCTTTCGAGGGCAAGACAGAAGAACCACATCATGATGATGTGGATGGGTTTATTGATACTATCACTGTAGGGGAAACTAGGAAGGTTTCCGATGCATGAATCACTAGCATACATTTTCCTGTTTTACGTTACTTTGCATTATTTGATAGTCGTTGCTTAATTGGACACGGAAACTATGGAAACCTTAGCATCCCTGATATAATTATTCTGCTCCACGGTTTATACAGTGATAACACTTTTAGTATGGGCGGTATTATTGCCAAACAGTTAAGTCTGAACCATACCAGGGCCCCATCTTTGGAGGCATCTATGCTTCACGCCTAGCTGCACATTTTAACATACCTATTAGGCATTTTGAGAAGGAAGAAAAGGTGCTGCCTCATGTTTATCTAGATTATAAAAGTATGGTGGCACATGATTTTATTGTTAAGAATAGGGAAGGAGAGCTTAAATATCAATTGTTCTTTAATAAACATCATCCTGAGACTATTACCCTGCCTGCTCCTTCTTTGTTTGATTTATCTTCGGGCACGTACCTTGTTCCGTTGAAGGCTATTCACGCCTACCGGAACCCTGCACCAGCCGAGGAGCCAGAGCCGGAACCACAAGTTGATCCTTCGCGACAGTCTAATTACCAGTGGGATCCGGAGATGATTTTCAGCCAGTGGCAATCGGAGTCTTGCTCTTCTTATTCTCAGTACAACCCCAACTACTATTATGGATATCCGCCAGGCCAGCCGTAGCCATAGACCAACTTAGGCCAAAAGCCTAAGCTTGGGGGAGTATGTATTTCCCACTGATAGTACATTTATGTTCACACACTCATTGCTAGATGTCGGTGCTCATACTTTTTCATTGTATCATCCATGCTAGTTTAATTTCCTTTTTTTGCTTTCTTCTTGTGTGTTTAATAAACCTTAAGAAAAACCCAAAAAATTAGTTGTAGCTTTTAGTTAGTTTAATTTCCATGCTTGTAGTAGTAATTAAAAAGAAAACCCAAAAATATTTCATGTTATTCTTTTGCTTGTTGGTAGCTTTCCCATGTAAATAGTTTTATTTCTTTCCTTTTCTTTGGGGGACGATAGGAGAAGACCATAATTAAACTGTTGAAGTGGCTCTTATATGCATACTTGTTGATCCGACAAAAGAGCCCATATTGCCCTGTGTTCTCCTGTTTATTGAATGCTTGCAGATTCCAGCTTAGTCCAATGCACGTGCACTATTATTATTATTCACACTATTCGGCTGTGCAAGTGAAAGGCAATTATGATGTTATATGATGGACTGGCTGAGATGAGAAAAGCTGGTATGAACTCGACCTCTTTTGTTTTTGTAAATATGATTAGTTCATCGTTCCTGATTCAGCCTATTATGAATAAACATGTTTGAAATGACAACTAGAGATCATAGTTTCTTATGCCATGCTTGATTAGCTATGAGTTATAATGGTTTACCTTGCGTGCCAACATGCTATTAAAATGGTTATGATGTGGTATGATAGGGTGGTATCCTCCTCTGAATGATTTAAGCGACTTGACTTGGCACATGTTCACGCATGAAGTTGAAACAAAATCAACATAGCCTTCACGATATTTATGTTCATGGTGGATCATATCCTACTCATGCTTACATTCGGTGTTGATTAATTTTAATGCATGTTCATGACTGTTGTCGCTCTCTAGCTGGTCGCTTCCTAGTCTTTTGCTAGCCTTCACCTGTACTAAGCGGGAATACTCCTTGTGCATCCAATCCCTTAAACCCCATAGTTATTCCACACGAGTCCACTATACCTACCTATATACGGTATCTACCTACAGTTCCAAGAAAATTTGCATTTGCCAAACTCTAACCTTCAAATAAATATCCTGTTTTGTATGCTCAAATAGCTCATGTATCAACTAGGGCTGTCTGTATCTTCCATGTTAGGCGGGTTATTATCAAGAGGAGTGGACTCTGCTCCTCACTCACGAGATAAATGGCTGGTCACCGGGATGCCCAGTCCCATGCTTTGTGCAAACTAAATCAAAATAATTGCAAACAAAACTCCCCCTGGGACTCTTGTTAGTTGGAGGCACTCGTTGTTTCGAGCTAGCCATGGATTGATGCTTGTTGGTGGAAGGGGGTTATAAACTTTACCATTCTGTTTGGGTACCGCCTATAATGTGTGTAGCATGGAAGATATCGCCATCTCTTGGTTGTTATGTTGACAATGAAAGTATACCGCTCAAAATATTATTCACCTCTGTTTCAAAACTGAGCTCTGGCACCTCTACAAATCCATGTTTCCCTCTGTGAAGGGCCTATCTATTCACTTTTATGCTGAGTCATCATCCTCTTATTAAAAAGCACCAGTTGGAGAGCACCACTGTCATTTGCATTCATTACTGTTAGTTTACATTGAGTATGACTTGACTGGATCTCTTTTACCATGAATTACAATGTCTAGTCAGTCCCTGGTCTTTAAAGGTGCTCTGCATTTATGTTTTGAGGTCTTAGAAAGGGCTAGCAAGATACCATCTTGTTATATCATATTATGATTGTTTTTAGAAAGTGTTGTCATCCAAGATTTATTATTATTGCTCGCTAGTTGATTATGCTATTGATATGAGTAAACTTGAGACCTGAGCGTTATTGCGAATGTGGTTAGTTATAATCTTTGCTGAAAACTTGAATGATAGCTTTACATATTTACAACAACAAGAGCAAACAGAGTTTGTAAAAGTTTTTCTTTATCACTTTCAGTTTGTCAACTAAATTTATTAAGGACAAGCAAAGGTTTAAGCTTGGGGGAGTTGATACGTCTCCAACATATCTACTTTTCCAAACACTTTTGCCCTTGTTTTGGACTCTAACTTGCATGATTTGAATGGAACTAACCCGGACTGACGCTGTTTTCAGCAGAATTACCATGGTGTTATTTATGTGCAGGAGCAAACGTTCTCGGAATGACCTGAAACTTCACGGAGACACTTTTCAGAAAATAAGAAAAATACCTGCAAAACATGAAGGCCAGGGGGCCGACCACCTCTCCACGAGGGTGGGGGCGCGCCCCCTACCTCGTGGCCCCCCTATTGCCTCTCCGACTCCAACTCCAACTCCATATATTGTGTTTCGGGGAGAAAAAAATCAAAGAGAAGAAATCATCGCGTTTTACGATACGGAGCCGCCGCCAAGCCCTAAAACCTCTCGGGAGGGCTGATCTGGAGTCCGTTCGGGGCTCCGGAGAGGGGAATCCGTCGCCATCGTCATCATCAACCATCCTCCATCACCAATTTCATGATGCTCACTGCCATGCGTGAGTAATTCATCGTAGGCCTGCTGGACGGTGATGGGTTGGATGGGATCTATCATGTAATCGAGTTAGTTTTGTTAGGGTTTGATCCCTAGTGTCCACTATGTTCTGAGATTGATGTTGCTATGACTTTGCTATGCTTAATGCTTGTCACTAGGGTCCCAGTGCCATGATTTCAGATCTGAACCTATTATGTTTTCATCAATATATGAGTGTTCTTGATCCTATCTTGCAAGTCTATAGTCACCTATTATGTGTTAGGTTCCGTTAACCCGGAAGTGACAATAATCGGGATACTTACCGGTGATGACCGTAGTTTGAGGAGTTCATATATTCACTATGTGTTAATGCTTTGTTCCAGTTCTCTATTTAAAGGAGGCCTTAATATCCCTTAGTTTCCGTAAGGACCCCGCTGCCACGGGAGGGTAGGACAAAAGATGTCATGCAAGTTCTTTTCCATAAGCACGTATGACTATATTCGGAATACATGCCTACATTATATCAATGAACTGGAGCTTGTTCTGTGTCACCCTAGGTTATGATTGTTACATGATGAACTGCATCCGGCATAATTCTCCATCACTGATCCATTGCCTACGAGCTTTCCACATATTGTTCTTCGCTTATTTACTTTCCCGTTGCTATTGCTATCATCACTACAAAATACCAAAACATTGCTTTTACTACCGTTACCTTTTGTTACCATTATCACTACTATCATATTACTTTGCTACTAAACACTTTGCTGCAGATATTAAGTTTCCAGGTGTGGTTGAATTGACAACTCAGCTGCTAATACTTGAGAATATTTTTTGGCTCCCCTTGTGTCGAATCAACAAATTTGGGTTGAATACTCTACCCTCGAAAACTGTTGCGATCCCCTATACTTGTGGGTTATCAATCACCCTTTCCTCTTCAAGGGAAAACCAACGCATGCTCAAGAGGTAGCACCATCTCGTAACTCTCAATCCACACCTCAGGGGGTAAGTCGGTGTATAGTTAGGCACCTTACGAGGTCCTTTGAAATACTTGGGCAAACGCTCATTCCGCAGAGCCGGTACTAAACATGGTACGCCTGTGGCTCTAGAGGTCACGCCTGCCTCCACCGAAGTTGTCGGATAAACCGGGGGAGGCTGATGAGCCGCTTGTTGAACCTCCTGATGAGCCGCTAGTTCAGCCTCTCAACGTGCTCCGCCCTAGCCCACCAAATTTTGAGCACCATCACGCGCAGGGTCATGCCCACGAGGCTGGTTACGATGCCTGTCACTTCTTGGAACAGCCCGGGAGTCCATGTGTCTACTGTAACTCCGGCTTGGGCGAGGGGTTGAGTGAATCCTTTCACGGCCGTAGGAATAAGCCTCCTGCTGCACCAATGCTGTCTGAAGAAGCTCGCTAGCCCTCCTTGTTTCAACTGCAGCTGGAGACTCGCCTTCAACTGGGAGAGCTGCCAGTCGTGTTGCCGCAGCGATCATATTATCCAACGGGTTAGAATAATGACCCGTTTGCGTCAGTACATATTGTGGTGGGGTATTATGCAGACGAGGTGGATCTGTTGTGCGTGGCTGAGCCGGTGCTCTGGTCCTAGGTATAGCCACCACCCGGTTTACCTCCGGCGGGTCACCGGTCCCTACACCAGGTGTGTTGAAGAGGTTCCTTGCCTTGTAAACCGGAGGAAGACGACTCCGGTGCCTTCTCCTCATGACTTCGTTTGAAGCGTTCTGATCCAACGAGAGCTAGAAGGAATCAGCCTGGATCCGTTGTGCCTGAGCATCCAGAGCAGCTCGCTCCGCAGTCATCCTCGCGTTCTCAGCTGCCAGATCTTCCTTGGCTTGAGCTATCTCATCTCTTAGTTTTGCGACTTCCGCGTTATGCTGAACTTGATCTGTCAGGTTTACCTCTGCCATTAACAATGTTCTCAAGGTGTCCAGTAAGTCGGACAGGACCTGAGCCGGCGGGCGCACAGGGCCTCCTGCCCCGGCCGCCGTCGCCGCTGCTGACCGGAGACCATTGTTGCTGCAGTTGAAGAATTATGTCATGGCTATGTACCTGCCATGAAAATTGCAACCTGGTTTGGCGGCTCCTAGGGGTCTGGAATACTATCGCCATCGGAACAGCCCCCAAGCCTGTCGTCTTGTAGTTGATACAATGAAGTAGTCTCGCCTGTGGATGACTCACCATCAGAATAGATGGCCGTCTCACCGCCAGACACGGATCCTTTCTCAAATTCCGCCCATGGATGAATCCAACGAAGGCGTGCTTCGCGGCGGGTTGAACCCGGGCGGGTCGTGCACGCTGAGCCGTCTCGATGATGTCAGTGCAGATGTCCAGCTCAGGGCCCGGCTCGCCGATCTTGTCAATGAAAACATGAATTCCTCAAAAGGGGACCTGGTACCCATACTCAATTGAGCCGGCCTCGGGGCCCCAGCCTGCATCATCGATGTACAGCTTGCTGTGGCGACTCTTGGTCATCCGGCCCACAGCGTATCCCTTCGAAGTTTCCCTTTAAGAACTCAAAACCACCGTGCGCTGGCCCCACAGTGGGCGCCAACTGTCGTGGAATTGTCACGACAGATGTCCTAGTAGAAGGACTTAGTCATGGAGCCATCGCAACAGGGTTAGCTTAAGGGGGTTAAACGGGACAAAGGACACAAGGAGTTTATATTGGTTCGGCCCCTTGCGGTGAAGGTAAAGGCCTAATCCAATTTGAGGTGGTATTGCTTATGTCTCGATTACCAGGGAGTGAATACGCTTGACCTAGTTTTCGATTTGTTGTCTCCTGCCCTAAGCCACCGTCGGGTCGTCCCTTTATATACACAGGTTAACGCCCAGCAGCTTACAGAGTCCCGACCGGTTCATAACAACGTGTCTAGCTCAGTGACCAAATACACATGCCTTACAATACAAGTCATACATATATATGGTGGTTTACACTTATGGGCTTTAAGCCACCTCTGGGCTCTGGGCCTTTTAACGAGTCTTCATAGTGAACCGCCATCTTCAGCATCTTTATGGGCTTTGTCTTGATAGACCGCCATGGTTTAACCCGGCCGCTCCTAGGCGGGTTAACCCAATAGTTATATCCCCAACAGTCATCAAATCACATAACTCATAATACAAATCGTCATCGAACGTTAAGCGTGCGGACCCTAAGGGTTCGAGAAATATGTAGACATGACCGAGACACATCTCCGGTCAATAACCAATAGCGGAACCTGGATGCTCATATTGGCTCCTACATATTCTACGAAGATCTTTATCGGTCAAACCGCATAACAACATACGTTGTTCCCTTTGTCATCGGTATATTACTTGCCCGAGATTCGATCATCGGTATCATCATACCTAGTTCAATCTCGTTACCAACAATTCTCTTTACTCGTTATGTAATGCATCATCCCGTGACTAACTCATTAGTCACATTGCTTGCAAGGCTTACAGTGATGTGCATTACCGAGAGGGCCCAAAGATACCTCTCCGATACACGGAGTGACAAATTCTAATCTCGATCTATGCCAACCCAACAAACACCTTCAGAGACATCTGTAGAGCATCTTTATAATCACCTAGTTACGTTGTGACATTTGATAGCACACAATGTGTTCCTCCGATATTCGGGAGTTGCAGAATCTCATAGTCAAAGGAACATGTATAATTCATGAAGAAAGCAATATCAATAAAACTCGACAATCATAATGCTAAGCTAACGGATGGGTCTTGTCCATCACATCATTCTCCTAATGATGTGATCCCGTTCATCAAATGACAACACATGTCTATGGTCAGGAAACTTAACCATCTTTGATTAATGAGCTAGTCAAGTAGAGGCATACTAGGGACATTCTGTTTTGTCTATGTATTCATACATGTACTAAGTTTCTGGTTAATACGATTCTAGCATGAATAATAAACATTTTTCATGATATAAGGAAATATAAATAACAACTTTATTATTGCCTCTAGGGCATATTTCCTTCAGAACTACGGAGGAGGGCACCGCACACGGCTAAGAGATTGTCTGCTGTGCTATTGGAGTGCCCCCTGGCCACGTATATAAAGGAGGGAGGGAGAGAGGAGGCCGGCCAGGTTGGGCGCGCTGGGGGGGAGTCCTACTTGGACTCCTAGTCCAAGTAGGATTCTCCCCCTTTTCCTTTCTTCCACCGGAGGGAAATGAAGGAGGGGAGAAGGAGAAGGAAGGAGGGGCATGCATCCCCACCCCTTGTCCAATTCGGTTTGGGCAGGGGGGAGGCACGCGCTACCTCATGGCCCTTCTTCCCTCTCTCCACTAAAGCCCACAAAGGTCCATTAACTTCCCCGGGGGGTTTCGGTAACCTGTCGGTACTCCGGAAAAATGCCCGAACCACTCGGAACCATTCCTATGTCCAAGTGCAACCTTCCAATATATGAATCTTTACCCGTCGACCATTTCGAGACTCCTCGTCGTGTCCGTGATCTTATCTGGGACTCCGAACAAACTTCGGTCATCAAATCACATAACTCATAATATAAATCGTCACCGAATGTTAAGCGTGCGAACCCTACGGGTTCGAGAACTATGTAGACATGACCGAGACACATCTTCGATCAATAACCAATAGCGGAACCTGTATGCTCATATTGGTCCCTACATATTCTAGGAAGATCTTTATCGGTGAAACCGCATAACAACATACGTTATTCCCTTTGTCATCGGTATGTTACTTGTCCGAGATTCAATCATCGGTATCTTCATACCTAGTTCAATCTCGTTACTAGCAAGTCTCTTTACTCGTTTCGTAATGCATCATCTCGTAACTAACTCATCAGCCACATTGCTTGCATGTCTTATAGTGATGTGCATTACTGAGAGGGCCCATAGATACCTCTCCGATACACAGAGTGACAAATCCTAATCTCGATCTATGCCAACTCAACAAACACCATCGGAGACACTTGTAGAGCATCTTTATAATCACCTAGTTACGTTATGATGTTTGATACCACACAAAGTGTTCCTCTGGTATTCGGGAGTTGCATAATCTCATAGTCAGAGGAATATGTATAAGTCATGAAGAAAGCAATAGCAACAAAACTAATGCTAAGCTAACGGATGGGTCTTGTCCATCACATCATTCTCTAATGATGTAATCCCGTACATCAAATGACAACACATGTCTATGGTCGGGAAACTTAACCATCTTTGATTAACGAGCTAGTCAAGTAGAGGCATACAAGGGACACTCTGTTTGTCTATGTATTCACATATGTACTAATTTTCTGGTTAATACAATTCTAGCATGAATAATAAACATTTATCATGATATAAGGAAATATAAATAACAACTTTATTATTGCCTCTAGGGCATATTTCCTTCAGTCTCCCACTTGCACTAGAGTCAATAATCTAGATTACATAGTAATGATTCTAACACCCATGGAGTGTTGGTGTTGATCATGTTTTGCTCATGAGAGAGGCTTAGTCAACGGGTCTACAACATTCAGATCCGTATGTATCTTGGAAATCTCTATGTCTCCCTCCTTGACTTGATCGCGGATGGAATTGAAGCGTCTCTTGATGTGTTTGGTTCTCTTGTGAAATCTGGATTCCTTCGCCAAGGCAATTGCTCCAGTATTGTCACAAAAGATTTGTATTGGACCCGATGCACTAGGTATTACACCTAGATCGTATATGAATTCCTTCATCCAGACTCCTTCATTTGCTGCTTCCGAAGCATCTATGTACTCCGCTTCACACATAGATCCCGCCACGACGCTGCTACCTCTTGAGCACTGCGTTGGTTTTCCGTTGAAGAGGAAAGGGTGCTGCAGTAAAGCAGCGTAAGTATTTCCCTTAGTTTTTGAGAACCAAGGTATCAATCCAGTAGGAGACCATGCGCGAGTCACCTTGTACCTACACAAACAAATAAGAACCTCGCAACCAACGCCATAAAGGGGTTGTCAATCCCTTCACGGCCACTTGCAAGAGTGAGATCTGATAGAGATGATAATAATAAGATAAATATTTTTGGTATTTTTATGATATAGATTGAAAGTAAAGTTGCAAAATAAAATAGATTGGAAACTTGTATGATGGAGAATAGACCCGGGGGGCATAGGTTTCACTAGTGGCTTCTCTCAAGATAGCATAAATATTATGGTGGGTGAACGAATTACTGTCGAGCAATTGATAGAAAAGCGAATAATTATGAGAATATCTAGGTATGATCATGTATATAGGCATCACGTCCGTGACTACTAGACCGACTCCTGCCTGCATCTACTACTATTACTCCACACATCGACCGCTATCCAGCATGCATCTAGAGTATTAAGTTCATAAGAATAGAGTAACACCTTAAGCAAGATGACATGATGTAGAGGGATAAACTCATGCAATATGATGTAAACCCCATCTTTTTATCCTCGATGGCGACAATACAATACATGTTGTTTCCCTTTCTGTCACTGGGATCGAGCACCGCAAGATTGAACCCAAAGCTAAGCACTTCTCCCATTGCAAGAAAGATCAATCTAGTAGGGCAAACCAAACTGATAATTCGAGGAGACTTGCGAAGATAAACCAATCATACATAAAAGAATTAAGAGAAGATTCAAATATTGTAAATAGATAGACTTGATCATAAACCTACAATTCATCGGATCTCGACAAACACACCACAAAATAAGATTACATCGAATAGATCTCCAAGAGAAACGAGAAGAACTTTGTATTGATATCCAAAGAGAGAGAAGAAGCCATCTAGCTACTAGCTATGGACCCGAAGGTCTAAAGTAAACTACTCACACATCTTCGGAGGGGACATGGAGTTGATGTAGAGGCCCTCCGTGATCAATGCCCCCTCCGGCGGAGCTCCGGAAAAGGCCCCAAGATGGGATCTCTTGGGTACAGAAGGTTGCGATGGTGGAAATAGGGTTTCGTGGTGCTCCTGGATGTTTGCGGGGTATATGGATATATATATATATATATATATATATATATATATATATATATATATATATATATATATATATATATATATAGGAGGAAGAAGTAGGTCGGTGGAGCAACGAGGGGCCCATGAGGGTGGAGGGCGCGCCATAGGGGGGTGGGCGCGCCCCCCTTCCTCGTGGCCTCCTCGACTGTTTCTTGGCGTCCACTCCAAGTCTCCTGGATCACGTTTGTTCCAAAAATAACGCTCCCGAAGGTTTCATTCCGTTTGGACTCCGTTTGATATTCCTTTTTGGCGAAACACTGAAATAGGCAAAAAAACAACAATTGGGCTAGGCCTCCGGTTAATAGGTTAGTCCCAAAAATAATATAAAAGTGTAAAAATAAGCCCATTAACATCCAAAATAGATAATATAATAGCATGTAACAATCAAAAATTATAGATATGTTGGAGACGCATCAGACGCTCTGCTTGGAACTGCACCAACTGACAGCTCCACCATTCAATATAAATACATATCAGGTTTGTGACTTAGAGTCATCCGGATCAGTGTCAAAACTTGCATCGACGTAACCATTTATGACAAGCTCTTTGTCTCCTCCATAAACGAGAAACATATCCTTAGTCCTTTTCAGGTATTTCAGGATGTTCTTGACCGTTGTCTAGTGATCCACTCCTGGATTACTTTGGTACCTCCCTGCTAAACTTATAGCAAGGCACATATGAGGTCTAGTACAAAGCATTGCATACATGATAGAACCTATGGCTAGGGCATAGGGAATGAGTTTCATTTTCTCTCTATCTTTTGCAGTGGTCGGCCATTGGGTCTGACTACACTTCACACCTTGTAACACAGGCAAGAACCCTTTCTTTAACTGATCTATTTTGAACTTCTTCAAAACTTTATCAAGGTATGTGCTTTGTGAAAGTCCAATTAATCGTCTTGATCTATCTCTATAGATCTTGATGCCCAATATATAAGCAGATTCACCGAGGTCTTTCATTGAAAAAATCTTATTCAAGTATCCTTTTATGCTATCTAGACATTCTGTATTATTTCCAAACAATAATATGTCATCCACACATAATATTAGAAATTCTACAAAGCTCCCACTCACTTTCTTGTAAATACAGGCTTCTCCAAAAGTCTGTATAAAACCATATGCTTCGATCACACTATCAAAGCGTATATTCCAACTCCGAGAGGCTTGCACGAGTCCATAAATGGATCGCTAGAGCTTGCACACTTTGTTAGCAACTTTTGGATCGACAAAACCTCCTGGTTGCATCATATACAACTCTTTTTTAAGATATCCATTAAGGAATGCAGTTTTGACATCCATCCTCCTGGTTGCATCATATACATGATTCGGACAGACTTAAGCATCGCTATAGGTGAGAAGGTCTCATCGTAGTCAACTCCTTGAACTTGTCGAAAACCTTTCGCAACAAGTCGAGCTTTGTAGATAGTAATGTTACCATCAACGTCAGTCTTCTTCTTGAAGATCCATTTATTCTCTATGGCTTGCCGATCATCGGGCAAGTCAACCAAAGTCCACACTTTGTTGTCATGCACGGATCCCATCTCAGATTTCATGGCCTCAAGCCATTTCACGGAATCTGGGCTCATCATCGCTTCCTCGTAGTTCGTAGGTTCATCATGGTCAAGTAACATGACCTCTAGAACAGGATTACTGTACCACTCTGGTGCAGATCTTACTCTGGTTGACCTACGAGGTTCGGTAGTAACTTGATCAGAAGTTTCATGATCATCATCATTAGCTTCCTCACTTACTGGTGTAGGAATCACTGGAACTGATTTCTGTGATGAACTACTTTCCAATAAGGGAGCAGGTACAGTTACCTCATCAAGTTCTACTTTCCTCCCACTCACTTCTTTTGAGAGAAACTCCTTCTCTAGAAAGGATCCATTCTTAGCAACAAATATTTTGCCTTCGGATATGTGATAGAAGGTGTACCCAACAGTCTTCTTTGGGTATCCTATGAAGACACATTTCTTCGATTTGGGTTCGAGCTTATCAGGTTGAAGCTTTTTCACATAAGCATCGCAGCCCCAAACTTTAAGAAACAACAGCTTAGGTTTCTTGCCAAACCACAGTTCATATGGTGTCATCTGAACACATTTAGATGGTGCCCTATTTAAGGTGAATGCAGCCGTCTCTAAAGCATAACCCCAAAACGATAGCGGTAAATCGGTAAGAGACATCATAGATCGCACCATATCTAATAAAGTACGGTTACAACGTTCGTACACAGCATTACGCTGTGGTGTTCCAAGTGGTGTCAGTTGTGAAACTATTCCACATTGTTTCAAATGAATACCAAACCCATAACTCAAATATTCACCTACACGATCAGATCATAGAAACTTTATTTTCTTGTTACGATGATTTTCTACTTGACTCTGAAATTCTTTGAACTTTTCAAATGTTTTAGACTTATGTTTCATCAAGTAGATATACCCATATCTGCTCAAATCATCTGTGAAGGTGAGAAAATAACGATACCCGCCGTGAGCCTCAACACTCATCGGACCGCGCGCATACATCAGTATGTATTATTTCCAATAAGTCAGTTGCTCGCTCCATTGTTCCGGAGAACGGATTCTTAGTCATCTTGCCCATGAGGCATGGTTCGCAAGCATCAAGTGATCCATAATCAAGTGATTCCAAAAGCCAATCAGCACAGAGTTTCTTCATGCGCTTTACACCAATATGACCTAAACGGCAGTACCATAAATAAGTTGCACTATCATTATTAACTTTGCATCTTTTGGCTTCAATATTATGAATATGTGTATCACTACAATCGAGATTCAACAAGAATAGACCACTCATCAACGGTGCATGACCATAAAAGATATTACTCATATAAATAGACCAACCATTATTCTCTGATTTAAATGAATAATCGTCTCGCATTAAACAAGATCCAGATATAATGTTCATGCTCAACGCTGGCACCAAATAACAATTATCTAGGTCTTAAACTAATCCCGACGGTAGATGTAGAGGTAGCGTGTCGACGGCGATCACATCAACTTTGGAACCATTTCCCACGCGCATCAGCACCTCATCCTTAGCCAATCTTCGTTTAATCCGTAGCCCCAGTTTTGAGTTGCAAATATGAGCAACAGAACCAGTATCAAATACCCAAGCGCTACTACGAGCATTAGTAAGGTACACATCAATAACATGTTTCTTCCTTTGAGCACTCAGTCTCAGGCTTAGGTCCAGACTTGGGTTTCTTCCCTTGAGCAGCAACTGGCTTGCTGTTCTTATTGAAGTTCCCCTTCTTCCCTTTTCCCTTTTTCTTGAAACTAGTGGTCTTTTTCACCATTAACACTTGATGCTCCTTCTTTATTTCTACCTCCGTAGCCTTTAGCATCGCGAAGATCTCGGGAATTGTCTTTTCCATCCCTTGCATATTATAGTTCATCACGAAGCCTTTATAGCTTGGTGGCAGTGATTGAAGAACTTTGTCAATGACACTATCAACATGAAGATTAACTCCCAACTAAGTCAAGTGATTGTGGTACCCAAACATTCTGAGTATGCATTCACTGACAGAACTATTCTCCTCCATTTTGCAGCTGTAGAACTTGTTGAAGACTTCATATCTCTCAACTCGGGCATTTGCTTGAAATATTAACTTCAACTCCTGGAACATCTCATATGCTCCATAACGTTCAAAACGTCTTTGAAGTCCCGATTCTAAGTCGTAAAGCATGGCACACTGAACTATCGAGTAGTCATCAGCTTTGCTCTGCCAAACGTTCATAACGTTCGGAGTTGCTCCTGCAGCGGGTCTTGCACATAGCGGTGCTTCCAGGACGTAATTCTTATGTGCAGCAATGAGGATAATCCTCAAGTTACGGACCCACTCCGTGTAGTTTCTACCATCATCTTTCAACTTAGCTTTCTCTAGGAACGCATTAAAATTCAAGGGAACTGTAGCACGGGCCATTGATCTACAATAACATAGACATGCAAATACTATCAGGTACTAAGTTCATGATAAATTAAAGTTTAATTAATCATATTACTTAAGAACTCCCACTTAGATAGACATCCCTCTAGTCATCTAAATGATCACGTGATCCATATCAACTAAACCATGTCCGATCATCACGTGAGATGGAGTAGTTTTCAATGGTGAACATCTCTATGTTGATCATATCTACTATATGATTCCCGTTTGACCTTTCGGTCTCAGTGTTCCGAGGCCATATTTGCATATGCTAGGCTCGTCAAGTTTAACCCGAGTATTCTACCCGTGCAAAACTGGCTTGCACCCGTTGTATGTGAACGTAGAGCTTATCACACCCGATCATCACGTGGTGTCTCGGCACGACGAACTGTAGCAATGGTGCATACTCAGGGAGAACACTTGTACCTTGAAATTTAGTGAGGGATCATCTTATAATGCTACCACCGTACTAAGCAAAATAAGATGCATAAATGATAAACATCACATGCAATCAAAATATGTGACATGATATGGCCATCATCATCTTGTGCCTTTGATCTCCATCTCCAAAGCACCGTCATAATCTCCATCGTCACGGGCTTGACACCTTGATCTCCATCGTAGCATCGTTGTCGTCTCACCAACTATTGCTTCTACGACTATCGCTACCGCTTAGTGATAAAGTAAAGCAATTACATGGAGATTGCATTTATTCAATAAAGCGACAACCA
The DNA here is from genome assembly GCF_002162155.2 of Triticum dicoccoides. Lineage (NCBI taxonomy): Eukaryota > Viridiplantae > Streptophyta > Magnoliopsida > Poales > Poaceae > Triticum > Triticum dicoccoides. The sequence continues at coordinate 530,413,131 of NC_041382.1, read as the reverse complement.
TAACGCTCCTGCCAGTTGCCTATAACTTTTACAAAACATGATCATCTCATACAACAATTTATATCTCATCACATCTTGACCATATCACATCACAAGATGCCCTGCAAAAACAAGTTAGACGTCCTCTACTTTGTTGTTGCAAGTTTTACGTGGCTGCTACGGGCTTCTAGCAAGAACCGTTCTTACCTACGCATCAAAACCACAACGATTTTTTGTCAAGTATGTTATTTTAACCTTCAACAAGGACCGGCCGTAGTCAAACTCGATTCAACTAAAGTTGGACAAACAGACACCCGCTAGCCACCTATGTGTGAAGCACGTCGGTAGAACCAGTCTCATGAACGCGGTCATGTAATGTCGGCCCGGGCCAATTCATCCAACAATACCGCCGAATCAAAGTAAGACGTTGGTGGTAAGCAGTATGACTATTATCACCCACAACCCACTGTGTTCTACTCATGCATATAACATCTACGCATAAACCTGGCTCGCATGCCATTGTTGGGGAATGTAGTAATTCAAAAAAATTCCTACGATCACGCAAGATCTAACTAAGAGATGCATAGCACTGAGAGGGGAGAGTGTGTCCACATACCCTCGTAGACCGAAAGCGGAAGTGTTTAGTAACGCGATTGATGTAATCGAACGTCTTCACGATCCAACCGATCCAAGTACCAAACATATGCCACCTTCGTGTTCAGCACACGTTCAGCATGATGATGTCACTCGAGCACTTGATCCAGTTGAGGACGAGGGAGAGTTCCGTCAGCATGATGGCGTGGCGACAGTGATGATGAAGTTACCAGCACAGGGCTTCACCTAAGCACTACGATGATATGACCAAGGTGTTGAACTATGGAGGGGGGCACCACACACGGCTAAGAGATTGTCTGTTGTGCTATTGGGGTGCCTCCTGGCCATGTATATAAACGAGGGAGGGACGAGGAGGCCGGCCAGGTTGGGCGCCAGGGGGGAGTCCTACTTGGACTCCTAGTCCAGGTAGGATCCCCCCCTTTCCTTTCTTCCACCAGAGGGAAAGGAAGGAGGGGAGAAGGAGAAGGAAGGAGGGGGCCGCGCCCCCACCCCTTGTCCAATTCGGTTTGGGGAGGAGGGAGGCGCGCGCTAACGATGACATGTACCTAGGGTAGGGTAATAGGCCTGACCTAGACGCCGTTCCCAAGGACACTACCACAAGATCAACAGCATTCAAAGCACAGCAGCATCCATCGTCTGGAATCACCTCAGTGCAACCCACTCGACCAACAACTCCACTCGGATAACTCAATTCCATTCGACCAGTATATCATCATTTGACCGTACAAGAAACCACTCGGAGTACAGAAGATCTAAAGTCATTCAGGATGGCAATTGTCAGGCGTTCACTCTGTAGCGTTAATGATCATTTATATGTATTTATTGCTGGCATTACCAGTAACGTCTGACCTTAATGTACATTGAACTCCTTGTAACATGGGTTGGTTGGGGTCCTGGCGCACACTATATAAGCCACCCCCTCCACTGAGACAAGGGTTCGCACCCCTTGTAATTTCACGCATAATCCAGATGACCGCCTCAGGGCACCGAGACATAGGGCTTTTACTTCCTCCGAGAAGAGCCTTAACTTGTAAATCTTGCGTGCACAACCTCACCGTATCTAGGATCTTGCCTCCTCCTACATACCCCTCTTTTCTATTGCCAGACTCAGAACCACGACAGTTGGCGCCCACCTTGGGGCAGGTGTCTTAGCGACTTCTAGTGAGGTTGCAATTTTTCCGATTCCCATCATCATGGTTTCCGGCGGTGGCTTGGCTGAGGGCCGCGAGATCTGTCTCAGCACACTCGTTTTCATTGCCGATGACTCCGCGTGGCTCCAAGAGGCTCCTCTCGACATCGAGAGGCTCCCCGTCCGCGAGGCAACACACTTCTGCGCATGCGTCCACGGCGTCCTTCTGCGGCAGCCGTCAACCCCGTATCGGTAGGCTTCCGCAACATCTTTGCTTCCCGCTGCTCACTGTCGCAAGCGATCCGGTCGATTGCGGCTTTAGCGGTGGATCAAGCACGCATGGGCTCGTCAATCGGCCACCCCTCAAGTCACGACAATCGATCCCAACGAATCTATCAACGGGTTGTTCGACCTGTCGACTGGCTCCGTCGAGACCCTGTCTGAGTGCGACAGCAGCGACCCTGCGGCAGAAGTCCTGATGGTCGACACGCCATGCAACCTGCTTGATTTCTGCCACAGCGACGACGACGACGGTGGCGGTGATCCGTCTCATGTTGACGAGGAATATTGTCCTCAAGCCCTCACTTCACAGTAGAGGGAGGAGCTGCATCACCGCAATACGGAGGCACTCTACACTCCCATCATCGGGGAAACCTCTGAGGCTCGGGCCCTAGAGGCTGCGCGCCTAGCCAGGTTGGCTGAGCGCGCGCGATTGGAGAACCTTCAGCATTCACTCGACGAACGCGCTCGACGACTGATTCCAGAATCCAATCGACAACAGCGGCAATTGTTCCCACCCGACCTCAGGTATACCGCACTCCAATCAGAATCTTATTGTTGTGGCCCGCATAGCAGAGTCGATCCAGCCATCCCAATCAGAGGCTGGAAGGGGTTTGATGCAGATTCGGGCATTGCTCCGAGCAGCGGGAGAGCAGAACACCGCAGTTTCTAAGTCGCGCAACAGGATCCATAGCAAATCCGTGGTGGCGGACACCATCCAGTCGGCCCATAGCCCAAGATCGCCTCCGCGGCATGAGGGCCGGGGGCACCGTCAAGAGCAGCACATGGGTCGGAACCACGAGAAATATGATCATCGGTTCGGCAGTGAAGACCGCCGTCGAGTGCCCACGCCCCCTCCGAGGGGCGGATCATATGCACCCCGGTGATCCGATGACACACATCCATATGGTGACGAGCGAAGACATCCAGTCGACCCCAGAGAACCCACATTTGATGCAAGGTCAATTTTGGTACAAGGTCTGGTCGACCGGAACATAGCCCACAGAGAAGGACAGGACAGAGATCGTCCAACGAGCAGCCGAGTGCATGTATCTGGACCTGAGTGTTTCAGCAGAGCCATCAGGGCCGCGGAAATCCCTCCCAACTTCTGGTTGGCGACTGGGGTAAGTAAGTTCACCGATGAATCCAAACCTGACACTTGGCTAGAGGATTACCGAGTGGCTGTACAGATTGGTGGTGGTGATGATGAGGTAGCCATGAAACATCTTCCTCTGATGTTGGAAGGGTTGGCCAGGGCTTGGCTGAATCAGCTGGCTCCTAGCAGCATGTTTAGTTAGGAAGAGTTGGCCCGAGTATTTGTTAGGACGTTTGAGGGCACTTAGAAGCGGCATGCAGGGCTGACTGAACTACAGCATTGTGTTCAGAAACCAAATAAAACTTTGAGGGATTACATCCAAAGGTGGACCATTTTGCATCACACAGTGGAAAACGTGTCACCACACCAAGCAGTTTGCGCTTTGAAGGAAGGCGTTCGGTACAGAGAGCTTAACCTGAAATTCGGTCGGACAGGAGATATGACTCTGACCGGAATGATGGAAATAGCCACTCGGTACGCTAAGGTGAGGAAGAAGACCGACTCCACAGCGGCAAGAACAAACCGATACGTCTCCAATGTATCTATAATTTTTGATTGCTCCATGCTATATTATCTACTATTTTGGACATTATTGGGCTTTATTATCCACTTTTATATTATTTTTGGGACTAACCAATTAACCGGAGGCCCAGCCCAGAATTGCTGTTTTTTCCTATTTTAGGGTTTCGAAGAAAAGGAATATCAAACGGAGTCCAAACGGAATGAAACCTTCGGGAACGTGATTTTCTCACCGAATAAAACTCAGGAGACTTGGACCCTACGTCAAGCCAACTAACAGGAGGCCACGAGGTAGGGGGCGCGCCTGCCCCCCCCCCCACCCAGGCGCACCCTCCACCCTCATGGGCCCCCTGTTGCTCCACTGACGTACTTCTTCCTCCTATATATACCCACGTACCCCCAAACGATCAGAACATGAGCCAAAACCCTAATTCCACCGCCGTAACTTTCTGTATCCGTGAGATCCCATCTTGGGGCCTCTTCCGGAGCTCCGTCGGAGGGGGCATCGATCATGGAGGGCTTCTACATCAACACCATAGCCTCTCCGATGAAGTTGAGTAGTTTACTTCAGACCTACGGGTCCATAGTTAGTAGCTAGATGGCTTCTTCTCTCTTTTTGGATCTCAATACAATGTTCTCCCCCTCTCTTGTGGAGATCTATTCGATGTAATCTTCTTTTTGCGGTGTGTTTGTTGAGACCGATGAATTGTGGGTTTATGATCAAGTCTATCTATGAATAATATTTGAATCTTCTCTAGATTCTTTTATGTATGATTGGTTATCTTTGCAAGTCTCTTCAAATTATCAGTTTGGTTTGGCCTACTAGATTGATCTTTCTTGCAATGGGAGAAGTGCTTAGCCTTGGGTTCAATCTTGCGGTGTCCTTTCCCGGTGACAGTAAGGGCAGCAAGGCACGTATTGTATTGTTGCCATCGAGGATAAAAAGATGGGGTTTTCTTCATATTGCATGAGTCTATCCCTCTACATCATGTCATCTTGCTTAAGGCGTTACTCTATTTTCATGAACTTAATACTCTAGGTGCATGCTGGATAGCAGTCGATGAGTGGAGTAATAGTAGTAGATGCAGGCAGGAGTCGGTCTACTTGTCTCGGACGTGATGCCTATATACATGATCATACCTAGATATTCTCATAACTATGCTCAATTCTGTCAATTGCTCAATAGTAATTTGTTCACCCACCGTAGAATACTTATGCTCTCGAGAGAAGCCACTAGTGAAACCTATGGCCTCCGGGTCTATCTTTATCATATTAATCTCCTACTACTTAGTTATTTACTTTGCCTTTATTTTACTTTGCATCTTTATCATAAAAATACCAAAAATATTATCTTATCATATCTATCAGATCTCACTCTCGTAAGTGGCCCTATAGGGATTGACAACCCCTATTTGCATTGGTTGCGAAGATTTATTTGTTTTGTGCAGGTATGAGGGACTCACGCGTAGCCTGCTACTGAATTGATACCTTGGTTCTCAAAAACTGAGGGAAATACTTACGCTACTTTGCTGCATCATCCCTTCCTCTTCGGGGAAAACCAACGCAGTGCTAAAAGAGGTAGCAAGAAGGATTTCTGGTGCCGTTGCCGGGGAGGTCTACGCAAAAGTCAACATAACAAGTACCCATCACATACCCTTATCTCCCGCATTACATTATTTGCCATTTGCCTCTCGTTTTCCTCTCCCCCCCCCCAATTCACCCTTGCGGTTTTATTCACCCTCTCTCTCTATCCTCCCTCTCTTTCTCTATTTGCCTCTTTTTGTCCACTTGCTTTTTGTTTGCTTGTGTGTTAGTTTGCTTGCTTGTCGTTATGGCTAGTCCCTTATCTTCTCTGTTAATCCCTGAGTTCGAAATCTTTCACTTTAAACAAAGGTTTGGAGAACACTTAAAAGATGCCTGGTTGAGAATAATGGAATCTCATCGTAATTGTACCTCTGAAATAAATCTGAGAATTTTGCTTCGCAATTTTTATGTTGGATTAAATATGTCTCATAGACAACTCTTGGATTGCGTTGCTAAAGGCAATTTTATTGAAATCGATCCCCATATTGCACTTGAAATTATAGAAGGTATAGTAGGAACACTACCTCAACAAAAGGGGCCTCATCCTATCCAGGAAGAGACACAAGTTTTTGAAATTTTTGTGAAATTACTAAAATCTTGCAGAAATCTCTTAAACCTCTTAAGAACATTTGTGGAAATATTCACCGCATGAATATGTTGCTTACCCTTTGCAATAAGCGGTTGGATTCGTTAAATCTAAAAATTTCAGAATATGAAGGGAAGCATAAAGAACCTCCCGGATTGGAGCTTGATTCCGCTAAAAAGTTGAAAACCAAAGATGGCAATACCTAGATCTATTCTTGCTTGTTATGCCTAGCTAGGGGCGTTAAACGATAGCGCTTGTTGGGAGGCAACCCAATTTTATTTTTATTTCTTGATTTTTTCTCATGCTTAGTAATAAATAAATTATTTAGCCTCTGCTTTGGTTTTTTTGTGTGTGTTTAATTAGTGTTTGTGCCAAGTAGAACCGTTGGGAAGACTTGGGGAAAGTCTTGTTGAACTTGCTGTAAAAAACAAAAACTTTAGCGCTCACGAGAACTGCTGTCATTTTATTTGGAAAGTGCTATTTAGTTAATTCTTTTTACATATGATTAATAGATAAATTACTCACGTCCATAAATTTATTTTAGAATTTTTGGGGTTCCATATATTGCGCTAGCTACAGATTACTACAGACTGTTCTGTTTTTGACAGATTCTGTTTTGCGTGTGTTGTTTGCTTATTTTGATGAATCTATGGCTAGTAAATTAGTTTATAAACCATAGAGAAGTTGGAATACAGTAGGTATAACACCCATATAAATAAAGAATGAGTTCATTATAGTACCTTGAAGTGGTCTTTTGCTTTCTTTCTCTAACGGAGCTCACGAGATTTTCTATTTTAAGTTTTGTGTTGTGAAGTTTTCAAGTTTTGGGTAAAGATTTGATGAATTATGGAACAAGGAGTAGCAAGAGCCTAAGCTTGGGGATTCCCATGGAACCCCCAATATAATCTAAGGACACCTAAAAGCCAAAGCTTGGGGATGCCTCGGAAGGCATCCCCTCTTTCGTCTACTTCTATCGGTAACTTTACTTGGAGCTATATTTTTATTCGCCACATGATATGTGTTTTACTTGGAGCGTCTTGTATGATTTGAGTCTTTGCTTATTAGTTTACCACAATCATCCTTGCTGTAAACACCTTTTGAGAGAGCCATACATGATTTGGAATTTGTTAGAATACTCTATGTGCTTCGCTTATATCTTTTGAGTTATATAATTTTGCTCTAGTGCTTCACTTATATCTTTTAGAGCACGGTGGTGGATTTGTTTTATAGAAACTATTGATCTCTCATGCTTCACTTAGATTATTTTAAGAGTCTTAATAGCATGGTAATTTTCTTAAAATCCTAATATGCTTGGTATGCAAGATTAATAATAAAACTTTCTTATGAGTGTGTTGAATACTAAGAGAAGTTTGATGCTTGATGATTGTTTTGAGACATGGAGGTAATAATATCAAAGTAGTGCTAGTTGAGTAGTTGTGAAATTGAGAAATACTTGTGTTGAGGTTTGCAAGTCCCGTAGCATGCACGTATGGTAAACGTTATGCAACAAATTTGAAACATGAGGTGTTATTTGATTGTCTTCCTTATGAGTGGCGGTCGGGGATGAGCGATGGTCTTTTCCTACCAATCTATCCCCCTAGGAGCATGCACGTAGTACCGAGGTTTTTGATGACTTGTAGATTTTTGCAATAAGTATGTGAGTTCTTTATGACTAATGTTGGGTCCATGGATTATACGCACTTTCACCCTTCCATCCTTGCTAGCCTCTTCGGTACCGTGCATTGCTCTTTCTCACATTGAGAGTTGGCGCAAACTTCGCCAGTGCATCCAAACCCTATGATATGATACGCTCTTTCACACATAAACCTCCTTATATCTTCCTCAAAACAGCCACCATACCTACCTATTATGCCATTTCCATAGCCATTCCGAGATATATTGCCATGCAACTTTCCATCATTCCGTTCATCATGACACATTCATCATTGTCATATTGCTTAGCATGATCATGTAGTTGACATAGTATTTGTGGCAAATCCACCGTTCATAATTCTTTCATACATGTCACTCTTGGTTCATTGCATATCCCGGTACACCGCCGGAGACATTCATATAGAGTCATCTTTGTTCTAGTATCGAGTTCTAATCATTGAGTTGTAAATAAATAGAAGTGTGATGATCATGATTTTCTAGAGCATTGTCCCAAGTGAGGAATATAAAAAAAGAGGAAAGGCCATAAAAAGAGAGAAGGCCCAAAAAAAGAGAAAGGCCCAAAAAAATGAGAGAAAAAGAGAGAAGGGACAATGTTACTATCCTTTGCCACACTTGTGCTTCAAAGTAGCACCATGATCTTCATAGTAGAGAGTCTCTCATGTTATCACTTTCATATACTAGTGGGAATTTTTCAATATAGAACTTGGCTTGTATATTCCAACAATGTGCTCTCGGCGTGGGGGAGGACTTTCGGCGCAGACACCGGCTACATGCCGCTCTGTGGCCGCGTCGATAAGCTGCTGGATGCGTCTGGTCATGTAGGGGAGCTCGTCGGGCCCCAGTCCATTCAGCTCGTCTGCGGCCGCCTGGGCGGCGCGTAGGTTCTCGAGAGGCATGGCATAGACTGGGCGGTCTGCTCCCAGCACGTCGGCGATAGCCGCACCGCGTTTCTTGATGATGCCGACGTGGCTCGGCCCGTCGGGAGGCGGCGTGCCGAAGGCGGCACGGTCGACTTCGCGCTGGTGAGCCTCGGTGAGGCATCTCATGGAAGCTAGCTTCTGGCCCTCTGCAACGAGGGCGAGGCGGCGCGCCTACAGTGTCTTGGCATCGCCGTCAGTCGGGATGGGGGCGGACAAGTCGTACAACACCGTCTGCAGGGTGTCGTGGGCGTTTTCGCCAGAGGCAACGTCGTGGCTGATGACCAGTACCTCGGTGATGGCGCTGGCGCTGCTGTCGGCTCGAGGAAGAGGGTCATTGATGATTACTACGTTGGTGGGGAAGGCGTCAAGCGACGCCGTGTCAGAGTCGATAAGCATCGGGTCGGTGGAGCCAACCGACTCCAAGTCCGCGGCAAGCTCACCGGAGACGTAGAGTTGGTCGAGGAGGCTGACGAGGTGGCTCTCGGGGCAGCATGTGCCCGCGTCCGATGCGGGCTCGTTGGAGATGCGAGCTTTGCCAAGAAGATCGGCGAGCAACTCGCCGCGCAGGCATAGGCGACGCCTTGCAGCGCGTCGGGGCAAGCGCCATCGGGCGAGCCGGGCTGGCTACGCACGCTGGGAAGGAAGAGGGTTCCCGTCCAGTACAGGTCTCCGGACGACGGTGCACCTGGCCCTAGGTGGGCGCCAAATGTCGGGTGGTTGGTGCGACATATGCCAACGGGTGGCTTATCATTGTGGGAGCCAATAAAACATCGTTGGTGCCTGGAAACGGGATAAGGCGAAGACATGCACGCCGACGGATCTTACCCAGTTTCGGGGCTCTCCGTGGAGATAACACCCCTACTACTGCTCTGCGGGGTCTCTGCATGGTCACTAGATCGACAAGTAGCTACAAGAGGCTTCTTGAGCTGTTCGGTGAAAGGATGAAGAAGGGCAAGGCTAGCTCGCTTCTCCTCTCGATGTGGTGTCTAAAACTACTGAAAGGGGACCCCCTGCATGGGTGCCCTGGGGGGTTTATATAGGCCTACCCCCCAGGGGTACAATGGTAATCCGGCCGGGCATGGGCCCCAGCCGTCTGTGTCTACGCTCGCCGGCTTCTCTGCCGACCGATGGGGCCCGCCGACTGCAGGCCTTCTGGTCGATAGGCCGGTCCCACCGCTCGGTGGTCTTGTCGGAGGCTGGTTACTGTTGCCTCGCCTTTGGTGATGAGGGCTTTGGCGTGGTAAGCATGGCTATAGTGCTGCCGCCGGGCGGCTTATCGTTGTAGCCTTACCTCGTCTTATCTCCTTAATGAGGTGCCTCCTTCGAGGGAGTGAACTAGCCGGCTATTGGGAGTCGGCCATACCCCAGGCCGACTGGGAGAGGCCTGGCCGCCTTTAGGCGTCTCCTTGACTGAGGGGGCCCGCCACCCACGGGTCGTACTGACAGCTCGCCGTGGGTGACGTCATGGTCAACATGGCAACAGTGCCGCGCCGGACGGGTGATGGCCGCCCCGTACGACGCACTATGGCCATGCGCGTCCCGGGATTCGGGGGTGGCAGGCTTCACTGTAGCCACGCCCCATCTCATCACCATTATGTGGGTGCAGACTCTGAGGGCATGATCTTGGCCGCCTGCTGGGGGCGGCTTCTTGGAGTCGGCCTTCTCGTGGCCGGCTCCTTGGAGCCGGCCCTCTCGTGGTTTTCTTCGAGGATTTTAGGGCTGGGCCGCCTTCATGCAGCCGGCTTGAGGGGTAGCCAGCTGGGGGAAGGCGACCCCACGCCTTGGATGCTTGGAGGCTTGATCGGCCTATAATTTTTGCTGAAGATCCAGGGGGAGCCGTCTAGGCTACCCATGGTTATTTACCCCGACAGTAGTCCCCGAAGCTGGTTGGGCTTCGAGGCAGAAAAAAGACGAGAAGCTCAATCAACTTCCAATCTTGAGGAGTCGGAAGCTGGGAGCCGGGTTTGATTAGGTGCGCCGTCTCCTGGAGGTTTCGAAGCTTGAAGGCGGGAATCAGGGGGTGCGCAAGACAGGCTACGAGCTGACCGCTCGCCGCCTACGCGCCACGTGGCACCCTACAGCTGGAAGAGCCTGCCAGCCCACGCGTGCGACGGGACGTCGCCGCAGTCCGGGGCCCGCCACTACCGGGCCCTGGCCCATGCACAGATCTTCTGTGGCCCGGGCGGACTGCGTGCCTCCCAGCGGCGGTTTCCGCACGCGGTTAAGGCGCAATAAATGCAAGACGTGGGGGGATGCGCGCAGTTAATCCCACGCCCCCCCACGCCTCGCCTCCTCGGCTTCGCCGCATGAGGCTATAAGTAGGGGGGAGGGGGAGCGGGAAACGCTCGCATGCTCGCCCTCGCCCCGCCCCTTCCTTCTTCTTCCTCGCCGTCGCCACAGCTTCCTGCCACCGCCTGGCTCTTCCGCCAATCTTCTTGGCTCGCCGTTGCTCTATCGTGACAGGGTCGCGCGCCTCTCCACCGCCGCACCTTTCTCGTTGCCGCTTCGTCCCCATGGCACTGTCGAGCTCCTGGGATGGCTCCAACATCCATGACGACCATGTCGACTTCCTCCGCCAGACGCGGCGGCTGCCAGGTGCTAACTACGTGCGGGCCCGTCTCGCGCCGGAGAGGGAGATCTCGCCGGCACCGGAGGAGGACGAGCGGGTAATCTTCCGCTCGCACTGCCTGCGCGGCTTCGGCCTGCCGGCGAGCGGGTTCTTCCGCTCCTTCCTTGAGTTTTATCATCTCCAGCTGCATCACCTCACTCCAAACGCGGTGATGCTACTGTCGGCCTTCGTCGCCCTGTGTGAGGGCTTTTCTTGGCGTCCTCCCCACCCTCGAACTCTGGGGGAATTCTTCCTGTGCAAGCTTGGCACTGTCGTCGCGGGCGTGCACGCCCCATGCGGCGCCTTCATCGCCATGCGGAGGACGAGCGACAACAATCCGTTTCCGCCCATCCCGCTGATCCAGTCGGTGAAGCTCTGGCAGAAATCTTACTTCTACGTGAAGAACGTCGCCCCGCAAGGCGACTTCGTCAATCTGCCGGCTTACGTAGCCGGCCCGCCGGCTGGGAGGCAGCCATCATGGTCCTACCGGGCCAGGTCACTATCTCAGGGTGGGGCCGCCTCCGTTGCATGGCTCCAAGTGATGATCTAGTCGGAGGGCTTGACCGGGGCTGACCTGTCGGCTGTCTTCGTGGAGCGCCGGGTGCTCCCGCTCCAGGGCCGACCTCACATGATCTGCCAGATGAGCGGCCGCTTCGACCCGTGCCGGCTAAGCACCAAGGAGATGCCTCACGCCGAGGTGTCTTACATGGTGAACTATATTTCCAACTGCAAGCTCACCGAGGAGTGGCAGTACGGCAAGGAGCCGTACTCTCGCGCCAATCCTCCGCCTACGGTAAGTTTCTCTTCTTTTCTTCTTTCCCTGTTGCCGGGTTTGCGATGGCCGACTCCTGACCAGTCAGGTTGTTTTCGGCAGAACCCCATGCTTCCGCCGGCAACCGGGGCTGCGGGGGTGGAATGCCAGTTCCTCCCCAACCGCGCGGTGGACGACGTTGACGACCCGGACCTGGGGGCGGCCGCCATGCAAGACAACGTCGTAGGAGAAGGCGGCGAGGCAGGCGGCCCTGGGCTCGGGGCCGCCTTCGAGGACTGGCCGGATGACGATGAGGCCGAAGTTATTCCGCGCCGCCGACCGGCGCCCGATCATCAAGGCGCGGGCCCATCTGCCGCGCCGGCTGCTCATGGTGGCACGCAGAAACATCGGGCCGCGTCGACCCACTTCGGCAGTCGGCCAAAGAAGCCCAAGAGTACCGCGGCGGCGACCAAGCGGGACGAAGCGGCCGTGAAGGCGGCCCGCTTCCGCAAGGTGGTGAAGCAGCCATAGGCGGTTTCAGCCTAAGTGTCGTTTTTTTCTTACGCCTTTCTTTTTATTCTTCGGTTGATATTCTTCTAAGCCTTCTTCTTGACTTATCAAGCAGGGCCCCGCTTTCTCTCGAGCGGGCTTCTGCCGCCTCCATAGTCGGAGCCGTGGGAGGGTCTTCAAGCTCCCGCCGTGTGGATCCCCGTGCCGATCTCCTAGAGGCGACGGAGCGGAACGCGCGGGAGGAGCGGGAGGCGGAGGAGCGGAGGGCGGTTCGGGAGGTGAGGGAGAAGTCGGCTGAGGCGTGAGCCGATGCGGCTGCCAAGGCCCAGGCGGAGGCCGCGCCCGCGGAGAGGGAGGTGGAGGCCCTACAGAACCAGCCTCCACAGCTCGTCATCCCCCTTTGCGCTGCCGCTCCCGACATCCCAGTGCCCCCGACGGAGGAGGCCGGCTGCGGCCGGCCGGTGATGGAGAGGGAGGCGGTGCCGTCGCTGCCGACTGGACTGGGTCAAGGTGGCCGGCCCGACGCGCCGCCCGTGTAGCCGGCTGGAGGCGAGCCGATTGTGGGGGCGGATCTTGTGGTCTCGTCGCCGTCTCGTCGGCGCACGGGGAAGGCGACTTCGGCGCCGGAGCCACAAAAAACTGCGAGCGCCAGCTCGTCGGCCCAGGACCTGGAAGCAGCCAGCGATAGCTCGTCCGGGTGGACGCCGGGCAGTGGGATGGCCGTGCTAAACATGGCGGCGCAGGACGTCCGGAACCGGCTTCAGGCCCAAGCTGCCGCGCTGAAGCAGTACACTCAAGAGTTTCTCATGACGCGAATGGTTATTCGGGTGTGTCCTCCTGCTCTTCGTCGATTGCTCCTGATTTCTTCTATGGGGGCGCGTCAGCGCACCCATTGGGTGTAGTCCCCGAGTTCTGAGTCGGCTGCTGAGCAGGCGGCTTGGAACTTCTTGGTAGACTTCGATTGCCGTCTTGTTCTTACTCGCGTCTCTTATCTTATCTGCAGGAGTATCATAACCGCTGCGCAGCTGCTTTCAACTCCCAGGCCCAGGAGTTGAATTAGAAAGCCACTGATCTGGCCGAGAGCCGGAGTAAGTGCTTCATCTTTTATCTCAAGTGGGGGCGCGTCAGCGCACCCACTGGGTGTAGTCCCCGAGATCCGGGCAGTCGGGTCGGATCTTTTCCTGACGACTTATTTCTTATTGCCTTTTTTCTTCTTCTTCATATCTGCAGGGGCCAATGCTGACTTGAGGGAGCAGCTCGGTGGGGCCCAGTCCGCTCTTCGCGCCAAGGAGGCCGAGGGCGCCGCCCTGGCTTAGGAGCGCGATCGCCTGGCCAAGAAACTGGCCGACCAGGAGGAAAGCCACAAGTCGGCCCTGACAGCGGCGTAGGACAGCGAGGCTGCCCTCAAAGCCGAATATGAAACCAAGGCGGCGAACTGGGCCAATGCAAGGCAGGCGCTGAGTCAAGGCTACAACCGGGTGGAAGACTTAATCGACGGTAGGCTGCCTTCTTCTTCGTTTCTTTGCGTGCCTCCTGCCATCTGGTTCGTCTTTTGATTTTGTGCTACTGCTTTCTTCTCTGTGCAGATTACTTTCCCGGTTACTCTGCTGCTGCTACCCAAGCCATCGAGGCCTACCGTGACGCGCGACGGCAGGCAGGGGCCGAGATCGCACCGGGTGTCGGCCGGTCACTTGAGGAGCAGCTTCTGGCGCTTCAAGCCCGCCTGCAATCGGCCCACCGCATGCTCCGCCGTCTTCAGCGCGCCGGGGCGCAAGTGCTGTCCGCCCTCTGGCCCGGCGAGGTGGTTCCCCGCACCCCAAGTCGGACTACCGACTGGCTGGAGGTCGCAGTCGGCCGCTTCGAGGCTTAGAAGGTGTCAGCAGCCCGGTCCGGTGCTGGGCGAGCGCTGGAATTCGTCTGAGCTTGGTATCCTGGGCTAAACTTGGACCAGCTGAGCACCTAGCGGCAGGAGGTCGACGAGGAGCTGGAGGCGGTGCGGCCGGCTATCGTCCAGCGCGCCTCAGCGATCGCCGAGTACACCGACACCAGCACGTTTGCCCCTGAGGTGGATGATGCCGACGTCGCTCAGCCGGAGGAGTGGTTCGGGCTGAACCCGACAGAAGGTGAGGACTCGGCGGAGGAGATTGCTTCCAGCGATGGGGGCGAAGAGGAGGAGGGAGAGGATGGTGAATACATCGTGCCAGACGGCGAAGCGACCAGCCAGCCTCAGCCTGATCGTGCCTCTAGCAACGAGGCACGTGCAACCGCGTCGTCTACAAGGGGTGATGATCATGCCGAGACTCGCCAGCCGGCCACTCCTCTAGCCGGCACTGCCGTCTCTACCAACCTGCCCGACTCGCCCGTCGCTTCCTTGGCCTGATCTGCCATCCTTGCTTTCCTGCTTGTTACTCTTTTGAACAACTTTTATTAAACTTGTGTAGTTCCACCCACTGGGGGTGAATTCAAACTATGTTGAATGCTGGCCTTTTGAAGGTCTTTTGTGTAAATATAATTATGCATATGTTTGGCTTCCGTTCAAGTTTGCTTTTCATCCTTTTGGCTTTTTCCTTTGCCGCCTTCCCTTGGCCACCGCCTTCCCAGCCAGACAGCTGCTCTGCAGTCTGTGGCTGGAGAAGGACTTGGTCATTTTGGGAAGACAAGTACTCGAGCTTTCTTAGATTGCAGCAAGGTGAACGGGAAGCCGGCCAGCCGGCTGCTCTGGTAGCCGGTTGGCGGGGTGGTAGGCCGGCTCGCATTATATAAGTTCGTTAGTCCTTAGCCGTTTTTCGTGTGGGCATCCTTTCCTGCCCTTGGCTCTTGCCAGTTGGATAGTCGATTCTTCGAGCTGCGACTTTTGATAAGAGGGGGCTTGGGTGCCAGCACACTACTTGTCTGACTGCAGGCAGAACTTTAGATATAACTCGAGGCGGCGAGTCCCCAGGCCGACTGGTCGAACCCGGTGCCGGACGAAAAAGCAAATGTAGTAACATAATCATAGGCATGATACTCATCATTCATAGATAAAAGAGGGTAGTCCCCGAGTGCTCCTCGGGGGACCCTTTGTCTCGTACTTAGTACAAAAGGTTGCGTGGTACATACTGCTTTTTAACTGTAAAATCTTCGGAGGAGATTGGTGTTCCATGGTCGTTCCGACTCCTTGTTGGAATCATCTCTCTTGCATGCCTTCGGCTTCTGCGTGTCGATTAGGTAGTAGGAGTCGTTGCCTAAAGCTCTGTTGATGATGAAGGGGCCCTCCCAAGGGGCCGAGAGCTTGTGCTGGCCCACTGTTCGTTGGATCAACCGGAGCACAAGATCGCCCTCTTGGAAGGATCTTGGCTTGACCTTCCGGCTGTGATAGCGGCGCAGACCCTGCTGATAGATGGCGGACCGGCTGAGGGCTAACAGCCGGCCCTCTTCCAGCAGGTCGACGCTGTCTTCTCGTGCTTCCTTGGCCTCCGCCTCCGTATACATGGTGACCCGAGGTGAGTCGAACTCGATGTCAGTTGGGATGACAGCCTCGACACCATACACAAGGAAGAAAGGGGTGAAGCCGGTTGACTTGTTTGGGGTAGTGCGCAAACTCTAGAGGACGGCCGGCAGCTCGTCGAGCCAACAGCCGGCCGAACGCTCCAGTGGCACGACCAGTCGGGGGTTGATGCCGAAGAGGATGAGCCCGTTTGCTCGCTCGACCTGGCCGTTTGACTGCGAGTGGGCAATGGACGCTAGGTCCATCCGGATGCCTTGTGTTGCGCAGAAACGTGCCAGTGCTCCCTTTGCAAAATTTGTGCCATTGTCGGTGATGATGTTGTGTGGTACGCCGTACCGGGTTGTGATATCTGCGATGAACATCACGGTAGTCGGCCCATCCAGCTTCTTGATCGGCTTTGCTTCAATCCACTTGGTAAATTTGTCCACAGCGATGAGTAGATGTGTCATTCCGCCACGTGCCGTCTTGAATGGGCCCACCATGTCCAGCCCCCAGACGGCAAAAGGCCAGGTGAGGGGGATGGTCTTGAGTGCAGAAGCCGGCAGGTGTTGTTTGGAACTGAAAACTTGGCACCATTTGCAGTGTTTGACTAGCTCCTTGGCGTCATTCAAAGCAGTCGGCCAAAAGAATCCATGGCGGAAAGCTTTGGCGACGAGTGATCTTGAGGCCGCGTGGTGGCTGCATTCACCTTGGTGGATGTCCTTGAGGATTGCTATGCCCTTCTCTCGCTCGACGCAGCGCTGGAAGACTCCAGTGACGCTGCGCCTAACAAGCTCTCGGTTTACTATTTTGTATGCTCCGGCTCGGTGTTGGACTTGTCTTGCTGAGATCTCGTCAGTTGGCAACTCTCGTTTACTAAGAAGTTGAGGATGGGCTGGGCCCATGATGGAGCTGTGACTTCTTCTACTGTCCAAACTGCTACTGTGACCAGGGCGGGTGGGCTGGGTGGTGAAGAGTTGGAGTCGGCCACCGCCTGTTGTGTCGATGCAGTCCCCGGGCCGGCTGCAGTAGCCCACGGGCTGAGTTCTAAAGTTCCCGGGCCGGGTGCGACTATGGCAGTCCCCGGGCCGCCTGTCGAAGCCCCCGAGCCGCCTGCTTGGTTCCCCAAGTCGGATCCGACTGCGTCGGGGTCAGGCGGCACGAAGATGGAATCAGATTCTGGAGACGGCTTTATAGACGGCTTGAGGAGGCGGTGGAGAGAAACGCCGGCTGGTATAGCTTGTCGGGTGGAGCCTATTCGTGCCAGGGCATCTGCTCGCACGTTGTCGGCCCGTGGTACATGAAGGAACTCGCATCCTTCAAAATATCCACTGATTTGCTGAACGAGGAAGCGGTAGCTCGCCATGTTCGCGTCCTTGGCGTCCCAGTCGCCAGATGACTGCTGGACCACCAAATCTGAGTCGCCATAGCACAGGATCCGGCGGATGCCGAGCTCTTTGGCTAGACGGAGCCCGTGTATGAGCGCCTCATACTCGGCCACATTGTTGGAGGCGGAAAAATGAATTTGCAATGTGTACTTGAGCTTGTCGCCCTTTGGAGAGCTGAGGATGATGCCGGCTCCCAAGACGGTGTGCATCTTGGACCCATCAAAGTGCATCCGCCAATGAGTGGAGTCGGGGGCCAGTGGCAGGCACTGGGTTTTAGCCCAGTCGACGAGGAAGTCGGCCAGTGCTTGGGACTTAATGGCGGTGCGAGGCTGGTAGAAGATCGTGTAGGGAGCTAGCTCAATGGCCCATTTTGCCACCCGGCCGGATGCATCCCGGCTGCCTATGATCTCGGCGAGCGGGGCAGTACATACGACCGTGATGGGGTGCTCTTGAAAGTAGGGCTTGAGCTTCTTGGCGGCGAAGTACACACCATAGCACATCCTCTGGTAGTGTGGGTAGTTCTGCTTCGAGGCGGATAATACTTCGCTTAAATAATACACCAGCCTCTGGACTAGCTGAGCTCGGCCTTCTTCTAGGCGCTGGACCACGATAACTGTGCTGACCACCCGGCTAGTGGCGGCAATGTAAAGGAGCATGGGCTCTTTCTTAGTCGGTGCCGCCAAGACAGGCGGCGTGGTCAGCATCTTCTTTAGCTCGTGGAAAGCTTGGTCTGCTTGGTCGTTCCACTCGAAGTGAGTGGACTTCTTCATGAGTGGGTAGAGGGGGAGAGCTTTCTCTCCGAGCCGGCTGATGAAGCGGTTCAGGGAAGCCAAGCATCCGGTGAACTTCTGGACATCTCATAGCTTGGTGGGAATCTCCATTCTCTCTATGGCCTTGATCTTCACTGGGTTGCATTCGATGTCGCGTTCGGAGACCAGGAAGCCTAGAAGTTGGCCAGCTGGTACTCCGAACACGCATTTCTCAGGGATGAGCTTGATCTGAAACCGGTGCAAGTTTTCAAATGTCTCTCTGAGGTCTTCCAGCAAGGTGTCGCGCTTCTCCGTCTTCACCACGATATCGTCTACATAGACGTGGGCATTTCTGCCGAGCTGCTTGAGGAGGCATTTCTACATGCAACGCTGAAAAGTGGCACCGGCATTTCTCAAGCCGAATGTCATAGTCAGGTAGCAGAAAGCTCTGAATGGTGTGATGAAGGCGGTCTTCAGGCGGTCAGCTGGATCCAACTTTATCTGGTGGTAGCCTGAGTAAGCATCCAAGAAGCTCAACAGCTCGCATCCGACTGTGGAGTCTATTACTTGATCAATCCTTGGCAGGGCGAAGGGATCTTTGGGGCAGGCCTTGTTGAGGCTAGTATAGTCTATACACATGCGCCACTTGTTATTTTTCTTCAGCATGAGGACCGGGTTGGCGAGCCACTCTGGAAAGAAAACCTCCATAATGAAGCCGGCTGCCAGAAGCCGAGCTATCTCTTCTCCTACAATCCTTCTCTTCTCTTCCGATAGTCGGCGGAGGGGCTGTTTGACCTGTTTCGCACCTTCTCGGACGTGTAGTTTGTGCTCGGCAAATTCCTTCGGAACACCCGGCATGTCCTTGGGGGACCATGCGAAGATGTCCCGATTCTCACGGAGGAAATCGACGAGCTCGCCTTCCTATTTGTTGTCCAGGTTTGCCTCGATGGTGGCAAACCTTTCTGTGTGCTCCGGCTCCAGAGGTACCTTCTTTGTTTCTTTGGCCGGCTGGAAAGAACCTTGGGCATCACATTCCTTGGAGTCGGGGGACAGGGTCGGCTGCTTGCCGGCCATGGCCACGACTCGATCCAGTATCTTCTTCTCTTCAGCAATCACGTGGGACTCGGCCAGCCGGCTACTAGCTACCGCACACTCGGAGGATTTCTTGTAGTCTCCGGCTATGGTGATTATGCCCTTGGAACTTGGTATCTTCATCTTGAGGTAGGCATAGTGGGGTACATCCATGAACTTGGCCACAGTAGGTCGGCCAAGCAACGCGTGGTAAGGGCTCTCCAGATCCACTACCTCAAACCACACTGCCTCTCGGCGGAAATGATCCTTGTCCCCGAAGAGGACATCTATCTTGATCTTGCCGATTGGGGAGCAGGATAGGACGGGTACTATGCCATGGAACACAGTCCGACTAGGCATGAGCTGCTTCGTCTTGATGCTCAGCTTCTCCATGGTGTCACACTACAGTATGTTGATGCTGCTCACACCATCTATCAGCACGCGGGAGAAACGGGCAGCACGCCTTTCTGTTGCGAGGGTGGCATCCAAAACCAATGCGTAAGAGTCGGGAGACGGCATCACCTCTGGGTGATCAGTCCAGATCCAGCTGATAGGCCTTTCTGACCAGTGCATGAACTCAGGATTGTTGGAGGCAATTGCGTTGACTTCTTGATGCTGTTGGCGTCATCTACGCCAGTCTTCTGGTTGACTTGTAAAGACGACATAGGTGGCCTGCTCATCGGGGAACTCATCTTGAACAGCCCTGACTGCTGGTTGAGCGGCCGACTGCGGAGGGGCCGGAGGCGGCTGACCAGCAGGCAGAAGCGGCGCTATCCCCTCGCCCTTGGAGATCCGCGTGAGCCAGTGGCATTTTCGGGTCATGTGGTTTAACGGCTTCGCGCCGCTGTGGAACTTGTAGGGGGCATAAAGTGCTTGCTCGTAGGAGAAAGCCGGCTGCCAAGCCGGCCTACCACCTTTCTGCTTCTTGGGCGCGGGCCGCCCCTTGGGTTGTTCGTCTTTGACGGTGGCCACCTGCCGACTGGCGGAAGGCGGCATGGGAGCCTTATGCTTGTGGTCATTCTGGTATGGGCGTCGGCTGGAGTCTCCAGCCGGCGTCTTGGGACTCGGAGCGAGCACCTTCCCGGAGGCGTCTACTCGGAGCTCGGTCTTCATTGAGGAATCGGTCGTGGTGTATTTATCAGCTATGACCAGCAGCTCATCGAGGGTAGTCGGCTCGTCGCAGAGGAGTCGGTGCTTGAGGAGGGTGCCTTCTCGACACCCGGCAGTGAAGTACACTATAGCTTGAACCTCGTGCACCCCTTCACAGGAATTGCGGAGCTCGGCCCAACGCGTGAGGTAGTTGCGAGTTGATTCATTGGGCCCTTGTACACACAAGGAGAGCTGTCGGGGCTTGGGAGCCCGTTTGTAGGTGCTGGTAAAGTTGCAGATGAAGGCTTCTGTGAAGTCTATCCAGCTATTGACGCTGTAAGACTTGAGGTTGTTGAGTCAGGTGCGCGCCGTGACTTGGAGCATGAGGGGGACATACTTCACGGCAACACGCTTGTTACCGTTGGTGATGCTAACCGCAGTGGAGTAGTCGATCAACCAGTCTTCCGGCTTCACGGAGCCGTTGTACTTGGGCGTGTCTCTTGGGAGCGAGAACCCTTTCTGGAAGGGCTCGTCGCGGATGCGGGGGCCAAAGCAGGGCGGGCCGACATCATCTTCTTCTTCCAGGGCCAGGGATCGCGCGAGGCGGTCGATCTGGTGGCGGGCGTCATTCTCGCCGACTCCTTCACGGCGGTCCAGTCGGCCGTTGAGAGTCGGATGTGTGACAGGCGGTGGATTAGGATATCTCTCCCCATGAGGCGGAGGAGGAGGCGGGTCGCCCCGCCACTCCACAGCTCGAGGGCGGCCTTCTGCGTCACGCTCGATGGAGATTCGAGTCTGGCTGCGGCTGGTAGCTGGCTCCTTTTCTTTCCTTGCGCGGGTGTTGCCCGCAGTCGGTGTTCGGGACGTGTCACCATGCTCTCGGCGTGGGGGAGGACTTTTGGCGCGGACACCGGCTCCATGCCGCTCTGTGGCTGCGTCGATAAGCTGCTGGATGCGTCTGGTCATGTAGGGGAGCTCGTCGGGCCCCAGTCCATTCAGCTCATCTGCGGCCGCCTGGGCGGCGCGTAGGTTCTCGAGAGGCATGGCATAGACTGGGCGGTCTGCTCCCAGCATGTCGACGATAGCCGCACCGCATTTCTTGATGATGCCGACGCGGCTCGGCCCGTCGGGAGGCGGCGTGCCGAAGGCGGCGCGGTCGACTTCACGCTGGTGAGCCTCGGTGAGGCGTCTCATGGAACCTAGCTTCTGGCCCTCCGCAACGAGGGCGAGGCGGCGCGCCTCCAGTATCCTGGCATCGCCGTCAGCCGAGATGGGGGCGGACAAGTCGTGCAGCACCGTCTGCAGGGCGTCGTGGGCATTTTCGCCAGAGGCGGCACCGTGGCTGATGACCAGTACCTCGATGATGGCGCTGCCGCTGCTGTCGGCTCGAGGAAGAGGGTCGTTGATGATTACTACGTTGGTGGGGAAGGCGTCAAGCGACGTCGTGTCAGAGTCGACAAGCATCGGGTCGGTGGAGCCAACCGACTCCAAGTCCACGGCAAGCTCGCCGGAGACGTGGAGTTGGTCGAGGAGGCTGACGAGGTGGCTCTCGGGGCAGCCTGTGCCCGCGTCGGATGCGGGCTCGTCGGAGATGCGAGCTTCGCCAAGAAGATCGACGAGGCAGCTCGCCGCGCAGGCGTCGGCGACGCCTTGGAGCGCGTCGGGGCAAGCGCCATCGAGCGAGCCGGGCTGGCTACGCACACTGGGAAGGAAGAGGGTTCCCGTCCAGAACAGGTCTCTGGACGACGGTGCACCTGGCCCCAAGGTGGGTGCCAAATATCGGGTGGTTGGTGCGACATATGCCAACGGGTGGCTTATCATTGTGGGAGCCAATAAAACATCGCCGGTGCCTAGAAACGGGATAAGGCGAAGACATGCACGCCGGCGGATCTTACCCAGCTTCGGGGCTCTCCATGGAGATAACACCCCTACTGCTGCTCTGCAAGGTAGCCAGCTGGGGGAAGGCGGCCCCATGCCTTGGATGCTTGGAGGCTTTATCGGCCTATAATATTCGCTGAAGAGCCATGGGGAGCCGGCTAGGCTACCCGTGGTTATTTACTCCGACAGTGGGCATCTCCATAGCCCATTGATTAGCCTCGTTGATGTGAGACTTTCTCCTTTTTTTGTCTTCTCCACATAACCCCCCTCATTATATTCTATTCCACCTATAGTGCTATGTCCATGGCTCGCACTCATATATTGCGTGAAAGTTTATAGGTTTGAGATTACTAAAGTATGAAACAATTGCTTGGCTTGTCATCGGGGTTGTGCATGATGATAGCATTCTTGTTTGACGAAAATGAAACATGACTAAACCATATGATTTTGTAGGGATGAACTTTCTTTGGCCATGTTATTTTGAGAAGACATAATTGCTTAGTTAGTATGCTTGAAGTATTATCATTTTTATGTCAATATGAACTTTTGTCTTGAATCTTTCGGATCTGAATATTCATACCACAATTAAGAAGAATTAAATTAAAATTATGCCAAGTAGCACTCCGCATCAAAAATTCTGTTTTTATCATTTACCTACTCGAGGACGAGCAGGAATTAAGCTTCGGGATGCTTGATACGTCTCCAATGTATCTATAATTTTTGATTGCTCCATGCTATATTATCTACTGTTTTGGACATTATTGGGCTCTATTATCCACTTTTATATTATTTTTGGGAGTAACCTATTAACCGGAGGCCCAGCCCAGAATTGCTGTTTTTGCCTGTTTTAGGGTTTCGAAGAAAAGGAGTATCAAACGGAGTCCAAACGTAATGAAACCTTCGGGAACGTGATTTTCTCACCGAATACAACTTAGGAGACTTGGACCCTACGTCAAGCCAACTAACAGGAGGCCACGAGGTAGGGGGCGTGCCTACCCCCCCCCCCCAGGCGCACCCTCCACCCTCGTGGGCCCCTGTTGCTCCACCGACGTACTTCTTCCTTCTATATATACCCACGTACCCCCAAACGATCAGAACAGGAGCCAAAACCCTAATTCCACCGCCGTAACTTTCTGTATCCGCGAGATCCCATCTTGGGGCCTGTTCCGGAGCTCCGCCGGAGGGGGCATCGATCACGGAGGGCTTCTACATCAACACCATAGCCTCTACGATGAAGTGTGAGTAGTTTACTTCAGACCTACGGGTCCATAGTTAGTAGCTAGATGGCTTCTTCTCTCTTTTTAGATCTCAATACAATGTTCTCCCCCTCTCTTCTGGAGATCTATTTGATGTAATCTTCTTTTTGCGGTGTGTTTGTTGAGATCGATGAATTGTGGGTTTATGATCAAGTCTATCTATGAATAATATTTGAATCTTCTCTGGATTCTTTTATGTATGATTGGTTATCTTTGCAAGTCTCTTCAAATTATCAGTTTGGTTTGGCCTACTAGATTGATCTTTATTGCAATGGGAGAAGTGCTTAGCTTTGGGTTCAATCTTGCGGTGTCCTTTCCTGGTGACAGTAAGGGTAGCAAGGCACGTATTGTATTGTTGCCATCGAGGATAAAAGGATGGGGTTTTCTTCATATTGCATGAGTCTATCCCTCTACATCATGTCATCTTGCTTAAGGCGTTACTCTGTTTTCATGAACTTAATACTCTAGATGCATGCTGGATAGCGGTCGATGAGTGGAGTAATAGTAGTAGATGCAGGAAGGAGTCGGTCTACTTGTCTCGGACGTGATGCCTATATACATGATCATACCTAGATATTCTCATAACTATGCTCAATTCTGTCAATTGCTCAACAGTAATTTGTTCACCCACCGTAGAATACTTATGCTCTCGAGAGAAGCCACTAGTGAAACCTATGGCCTCCGGGTCTATCTTTATCATATTAATCTCCAACTACTTAGTTGTTTACTTTGCTATTTGCTTTGCCTTTATTTTACTTTGCATCTTTATCATAAAAATACCAAAAATGTTATCTTATCATATCTATCAGATCTCACTATCGTAAGTGGCCCTATAGGGATTGACAAACCCTATTTGTCTTGGTTGCGAGGATTTATTTGTTTTGTGCAGGTACGAGGGACTCGCGCGTAGCCTCCTACTGGATTGATACCTTGGTTCTCAAGAACTAAGGGAAATACTTACGCTAATTTGCTGCATCATCCCTTCCTCTTCGGGGAAAAACCAACGTTGTGCTAAAAGAGGTAGCACAAACCAGTCGCCCAAGACACCGGAGGGGGTAATTCCAATCGGAAATAGAAGCACAAAGCCGAACCCGCCGCTCCTGGTGAAACCGCAGTGGTGACCGAGGGAAAATTCAAAGGAAAACCTAAAGGACCATGGGTCCCCAAAAAGGTGAAAGACTCAACAAGAAATGATGTGTTAGATTTGTCGTGCCATATATACACCAAGAAGGATGGAGAGGGGAACCTGATTTATCCCAAACATACCAATCAACAGTGTCAACTCCTTATCCAGCAGTTTCGAGAGGGTCAGCCCAGTAAGAAAGAGAAGGAATCTGATAAGGATGAAGACAAAGAGGAGGATGATGGTTTCCCCAACATTAATGCCACTTTGGTGATGTTTGCTGACGTTGAGAGCAAAAGTCGACTGAAAGTCATTAACAGAGCAGTAAACATGGTTGCCCCGGCAACGCCAACGTATTTGAAGTGGTCTAAGACCCCCATTATATTCGACCAATCTGACCATCTGGCACGCATTGCTACCCTAGGGCGACAAGCGTTGGTGGTCGACCCAGTCGTTGCGGTATGGATGGTGGAAGTGGTTTGAAAATTTTGTATGCTGAAACTCTCCGAGAGATGGGCATCCCGATGTCCAAGCTCAATGAAAGCAATATGTGCTTCCACGGTGTCATCCCTGGAAAGAAAGCTGATTCGAAGAATTATCGCAAGGAAAAGTTGACATTTGAAGTTGTGGATTTTCACAGTGCTTATCATGCTATTCTGGGCAGGCATGTGTATGCCCGCTTCATGGCTCGACCATGTTACGTATACCTCAAGCTGAAGATGCCTGGTCCCAAAGGTGTGGTCACGATCACTGGTAATCGGCAGAGAGCGGAGGAGTGTTTCCAGAAGGGCTCAAAGATTGCCGATGAACAGATGGCAGCACTAGAAATGCAAGAGTAGCAAAAGAACGCAGATCCGAGTGATTTGCTACGTGCCAAGAAGCCTGCTTCAGAATGTGCATTTCAGTCGTCTGGTGAAACAAAGCAAGTTCATGTTCACCCGACCGATCCCAGTGCTGCTCCGACTCATATCTCAACAACACTCGACAACAAATAGGAAGAAGCGCTCATCCCGTTCCTCCGTGAGAACTGGGACATCTTTGCATGGAAACCTTCTGACATGCCAGGTGTACCCATAGGACTGGCTGAGCACCGTTTGCTAGTCGACCCAAAAGCAAAACCTGTCAAAGAGCATCTCCGTCGGTCCACCATGGAGAAGAGGAAGGCAATTGGTGAAGAGGTGGCTCGGCTTCTGGTAGCTGAGTTCATCCGTGAGATATACCACTCCGAGTGGCTTGCCAATGTTGTCATGGTCCCCAAGAAAGACAATTCACTTCTCATGTACATCGACTTCAAGCATATCAATCGGGTCTGCCCGAAAGATCATTTCCCTCAGCCCCGCATCGATCAAATTGTTGACTCGACTACGGGATGTGAGCGCTTGTCCTTTTTGGACGCTTATTCCGGGTACCATCAGATCCGACTGTATGGACCTGACGAAATAAAAACAGCTTTTATCACCCCATTTGGGTGCTTTTGCTATGTTACCATGCCCTTTGGTCTCAAGAATGTTGGTGCCACATTCATGTGCATTAGAAGTGCGTGCTCACTCAAATCAGTCGGAATGTGGAAGCATACATGGATGACATCATGGTCAAGTCACGTAAAGGTTCTGACCTACTGACTGACCTTGCCGAAACCTTTGCCAATCTGAGAAGGTATGATATCAAGCTTAATCCGTCAAAGTGCACATTCGGAGTCCCAGGAGGAAAGTTAATCGGTTTTCTCGTTTTCGAACGAGGGATCGATGCAAACCTAGAAAAAGTTGGTGCAATCCTCCGAATGAAACGCCCTGTGCGTGTGCATGATGTCCAGAAGCTTACTGGTTGCCTGGCTGCATTGAGCCGATTCATTTCTCATCTCGGTGAAAAGGCATTGCCTCTTTATCGACTGATGAAGAAATCTAACAAGTTCGAGTGGACTCTTGAAGCTGACGCAACGTTTGTAGAGCTCAAAGCCCTGCTTTCCACCCAGCCAGTGCTTGCTGCCCCAATCAGCAAAGAGCCTTTACTGCTCTATATCCCAGCCACTAGACAAGTTGTCAGTACGGTGCTCACGGTCGAGTGGGAAGAAGAAGGCAAAGCCTACAAAGTTCAGCGCCTAGTGTATTATATTTCTGAAGTCTTAACTCCGTCCAAGCAGAGATATCCACATTATCAGAAGTTGGTTTATGGAATTTACTTGATGACAAAGAAAGTTGCACATTACTTCTTAGATCACTTGGTTTCAGTCGCCAGTGATGCTCCATTATTAGAAATTCTGAACAACAGAGATGCAACTGGTCGAGTGGCGAAGTGGGTGATTGAACTCCTTCCGTTAGATATCAAGTTTGAGGCAAAGAAAGCAATCAAGTCCCAAGCAATAGCATATTTCCTCGCCCAGTGGAGTGAGCAGCAACAACCGACTCAAATTCACTCAGAACATTGGACGATGTTCTTTGATGGGTCCTAAATGCTGAATGGTTCTGGTGCTGGAGTAGTTGTGGTATCCCCGCGAGGCGACAAGCTCAGTTATGTTCTCTAGATTCACTTAGATTCCTCCAACAATGAGGCTGAATATGAGGCACTTCTGTATGAGTTGCGTATGGCCATTTCACTCGGCGTCCATCGCCAAATGGTTTACGGCGACTCAGATTTGGTGGTCAATCAAGTGATGAAGGAATGGGATATTAGGAGCCTAGCTATGATTGGCTATTGCAATGTAGTGAGGAAGTTGGAAAAGAAGCTTGAGGGGTTAGAGCTCCACCACATACCCCGAGTCAAGAATCAAGCAGCTGATGATCTGGCGAAGATAGGCTCCAAGCGTGAGACTATTCCCAGCAATGTGTTTTTGGAGCATCTCCACACCCTGTCAGTTCAAAAGGATCCTTTCACAGAAGAGCCCCCACAACCAAAAAGTTCCACTGATCCGACTGAAGTTGAAATTCCAGCAGTGGTCGACCTGATCTTGGAGGTTTTGGTCATCACCCTTGATAGGACGGTGCCATATGTTGCATACCTACTCAGAAAAGAGCTCCCAGAAGATGAAGATGAGGCCCGTCAGATCGTCCGTCATTCCAAAGCCTTCACCGTGATAGGTGGATGACTGTACAGAGAGAGTGTTACTGGAGTTGCTCAATGATGCATCACACCAGAAGAAGGTTGAATGATTCTCAATGATATCCACACGGGGACCTGTGGTCACCATGCGTCCTCTTGGACAATCGTGGCCAAAGCATATCGAGTGGGTTTTTACTGGCCGCGAGCAAATGAAATGGCAAAGGAAATAGTCAACAAGTGCGAAGGCTGCCAGTTCTACTCCAACATGTCCCACAAACCAGCATCTGCCCTGAAGACCATTCCACTCGTCTGGCCATTTGCTGTTTGGGGATTGGATATGGTTGGACCCCTGAGGACTGGCAGAAGTGGTTTCACTCATTTTCTTGTAGCAGTCGACAAGTTCACTAAATGGATTGAAGACAAGCCTATCAAGAGTCTCGATTCAAGCACTGCCATCAGTTTCATCAGAGAGATGACATTCAGATATGGAGTCCCTCACAGTATTATCACGGATAATGGCTCCAACTTTGATTCTGATGAGTTCAGAGCATTCTGCTCCTCCCAAGGAACTCGGGTCGACTACGCGTCTGTCCCACATCCGCAGTCGAATGGGCGGGCAGAGAGAGGAAATGGTTTGATCCTCCAAGGGCTGAAACCCTAGTTGATGCGTGACCTCAAGCATGCAGCAGGTGCTTTGGGTAGATGAGTTGCCATCCATCCTTTGAATGTTGAGAACAACGCCAAATCGGTCGACTGGTCAGACTGCCTTCTTCATGGTCTATGGGGCTGAAGCCGTGCTGCCAAGTGATTTACTTCACAACGCGCCCTGAGTGGAACTTTTCTAAGAGGTTGAAGCAGAGCAGGCTCGGCGAGATGTTGTTGACCTCTTGGAAGAAGAGAGAGAGAGAGAGAGAGAGAGAGAGAGAGAGAGAGAGAGAGATGGCCTTGATCCGATCGACCATTTTTCAGCAAGACGTCCGTCGATTCCATGCCAGAAACGTGAGAGGTCGGGCATTTCAGGAAGGAGACCTGGTGCTCCGAGTGGATCAGCAACAACCTCACAAGCTAGCTCCTGCTTGGGAAGGTCCCTTCATCATCACTAAGGTGCTCCACAATGGAGTGTATCACCTTTACAATGTGGAACACAAGAAACACGAGCCACCTGCTTGAAACGCGGACCTGCTCCGTCATTTTTACACTTAAGCACTCGGGTCAACGAGTTGTAATAAGAATCGTTCAGTTTGCTTATCAAAGACAAGATTTTTATAGTACCTTAATAATTGTTGTCCTGTGAGGATGTATGTTCAAATCCCCCAGTGGGTGACTTAGCCGCGAACCTGATTCGCCTAAGTTTCAAAAACTACTTCGAGTGGTGAGCAATCCTCCCACTCGGGGCTTAGCCGCGAACCTGATTCGCCTAAGTTTCTAAAATCCTACCGAGTGGAGAGCAATCCTCCCACTCGGGGGCTTAGCTACATTCACGTTGATCACCCACAAGTGTAGGGGATCTATCGTAGCCTTTTCTATAAGTAAGAGTGTCGAACCCAACAAGGAGCAGAAGGAAATGATAAGCAGTTTTCAATAAGGTATTCTCTGCAAGCACTGAAATTATCGGTAACAGATAGTTTTGTGATAACATAAATTGTGACGAGCAACGAGTAATAAAAGTAAATAAGGTGCAGCAAGATGGCCCAATCCTTTTTGTAGCAAAGGACAAGCCTGGACAAACTCTTATATGAAGGAAAGCGCTCCCGGGGACACATGGGAATTATCGTCAAGCTAGTTTTCATCACGATCATATGATTCGCGTTCGGTACTTTGATAATTTGATATGTGGGTGGACCGGTGCTTGGGTACCGTCCTTACTTGGACAAGCATCCCACTTATGATTAACCCCCATTGCAAGCATCCGCAACTACAACAGAAGTATTAAGGTAAACCTAACCATAGCATGAAACATATGGATCCAAATCAGCCCCTTACGAAGCAACGCATAAACTAGGGTTTAAGCTTCTGTCACTCTAGCAACCCATCATCTACTTATTACTACCCAATGCCTCCCTCTAGTCCCAAACAATGGTGAAGTGTCATGTAGTTGACGTTCACATGACACCACTAGAGGGAGGACAACATACATCTCATCAAAATATCGGACGAATACCAAATTCACATGACTACTAATAGCAAGACTTCTCCCATGTCCTCAGGAACAAACGTAACTACTCACGAAGCATATTCATGTTCATAATCAGAGGGGTATTAATATGCATAATGGATCTGAACATATGATCTTCCACCAACTAGCATCAACTACAAGGAGCAATCAACACTACTAGCAACCCACAGGTACCAATCTGAGGTTTGGATACAAACATTGGATACAAGAGATGAACTAGGGTTTGAGATGAGATGGTTCTAGTGAATATGTTGATGGAATTGACCCCCTCCCAATGAGAGGATTGTTGGTGATGACGATGGTGATGATTTCCCCCTCCCGAAGGGAAGTTTCCCCGGCAGAACAGCTCTGCCGGAGCCCTAGATTGGTTCTGCTAAGGTCCCCTCATGGCGGCGGAGTTTTGTCCCGTAAGCTTGCTTATAATTTTTTCTCGGACGAAAGACCTCGCAGAAGATGGGCATCAGAGGGCCACCGGGGGGCCCATGAGGCAGGGGGCGCGCCTAGGGGGTAAGGTGCCCCCCCCCCACCCTCGTGGCTGGTGGGTGGCCCCCCTCTGATACTTCTTCCGCTCAGTATTTTTTATATATTCTGGAAATAACTTCCGTGAAGTTTCAGGGCTTTTGGAGCTGTGCAGAATAGGTCTCTAATATTTGCTCCTTTTCCAGCCCAGAATCCCAGCTGTCGGCATTCTCCCTCTTCATGTAAACCTTGTAAAATAAGAGAGAATAGGCATAACTATTGTGACATAATATGTAATAACAGCCCATAATGCAATAAATATCGATATAAAAGCATGATGCAAAATGGACGTATCAACTCCCCCAAGCTTAGACCTTGCTTGTCCTCAAGCGAAAGCCAAAATCGAAAAATATGTCCACATGTTTAGAGATAGAGGTGTCGATAAAAATAAAAATACAGACATGAGGGCATCATGATCATTCTTAGAGAAGCAACATATATATACACATGCATACATATATATATTGTCATATGATCTCTTATGCTAAAGTAATAATTCCATCACAATTTCAAGTATGAACCATAAACTTCATTGAAAACTAGCAAACCACAATCTTAGTCATTGAAGCAATTTCAATTTATCATAACATCCGAAAGAGTTAAATAAGAGCTTTTCATCAAGTCCACATACTCAACTATCATTTAGTCTTTCACGATTGCTAACACTCACGCAATATTTATGGGTATGAAGTTTTAATCGGACACAGAGAAAGATACAGGCTTATAGTTTTGCCTCCCAACCTTTTACCTCAAGGGTAATGTCAACCATAATAGTTCATGAAAACTCACATCCAATTAGCTATATACATCTGGATCTTTCCAACACATTGTGCTTGCCAAAGGATAAAATGTAAAAAAGGAAAGGTGAATATCACCATGACTCTTTGCGTAAGGTATAAGTCAAGAATAAAAGATAGGCCCTTCGCAGAGGGAAGTAGAGGTTGTCATGCGCTTTTATGGTTGGATGCACAAAATCTTAATGCAAAAGAACATCACTTTATATTGCCAGTTGTGATATGGACCTTTATTATGCAGTCCATCGCTTTTATTTCTTCCACATCACAAGATCGTATAAAGCTTATTTTATCCATATTAATAAGTCATACATATTTAGAGAGCAATTTTTATTGCATGCACCGATGACAACTTACTTGAAGGATCTTACTCAATCCATAGGTAGATATGGTGGACTCTCATGGCAAAACTGGGTTTAGGGATATTTGGAAGCACAAGTAGTATCTCTACTTGGTGCAAATATGTTGGCTAGCATGAGAGGGAAAGGCAAGCCCAACATGTTGGATGATCCATGACAATATAATTTATCCCAGATGTAAGAAAACATAACCCATTACGTTGTCTTCCTTGTCCAACGTCAACTCTTCAGCATATCATACTTTAATGAGTGCTCACAATCATAAAAGATGTCTAAGATAGTATATTTATATGTGAACCTCTCTTTATTTATTACTTCCTATTAATTGCAACGATGACCAAAACTATGTTTGTCAACTCTCAACAACTTTTATTCATCATACTCTTTATATGTGAGCTCATTACTCTCCATAAGATCCATATATATGATCTCTTTGTTTCTTTTTATTTCTTCTCCTTTATTTTATTCCCTCAAGATCATAGAAAAATAATCAAGCCCTTGACTCAACACTAATCTTTATTATATATAGCTCACGGACTCAATTACATAGGAAGATCTTAAAGCAAAACTCACAACTAGATCATACTAAAACTTTATTCTACTAGATCAAGATATTATCAAAAGGATCGAGCTAAGAAAAACGGTAAAGATAAAAGTGATGGTGATACGATACCGGGTCACTCCCCCAAGCTTGGCAGTTGCCAAGGAGAGTGCCCATACCCGTGTGATTGTCTCTTTTGCCGGTGAAGGAGGTGTTGGTGATGATGGCTAGTCGCACATCGAGCGTAAGAGATCCACCAATTTGCGGATAATGCCCTTGAGTGCGATGATATGCTCCTTCAACAAAATATTTTCACTTGTGAGATACTTGTTTTGAATACGAGCTAACTCAATCATCTTGAAAGCCTCAATCTCTGTTGGGGTAAAGATATTGTGGTGAGGTGGAAGGATGTCTTCTTCTGCTACTGTCGGAACTTGATCCCCCATGGCCTTCTTGATCCCATCATCCTTGTTGATCTCTCTGGGTTCTTCTCTCTCCAGCTCTATCTTCATTAGCCAAGCATCGTTGCCCTCATTGTTGGAGGAGGAGGGAGACGACATGATGCTTGGCCTTGACAACCCTGGCAGAAAACAGCTCGAAACAAAAACAGGAGATTTTTGTGTGATATAGTGGTTAAAACCTTCAGGAGATTATATAATGAATTTTTACCGACCAAAAGAAGTATCGTGCAAGAAAACGGAGTCCGGAGAGCACACGAGGTGCCCACGAGGCAGGGGGGCACGCCTAGGGGGGTAGGACTCACCCTCCACCCTCGTGGAAGCCTCGTGTCCTTTCCGGTCTGCTTCTTATTTTCCTATTTATATATATATTCCAAAACGGAGAAATATTGCCATTAGAACTGTTTTGGAGTCGGTTTACTTACCGTACCACGTACCTATTCCTTTTTCGAAGTCTAAAACGTTCCAGAAAGCGTCCCTTATGTATTCGTTCGGGGTTATGGTTTCAATAATATTGGTTTCAACATTTATGGGATTACCTGAGATATAATGTTTCATTCTTTGACCGTTCACCACCCTCGGATTTGTGCCTTCGAAGTTGTTGATTTTAATGGCACCGGAATGATAGACCTCCTCGATGACGTAAGGGCCTTCCCATTTAGAGAGAACTTTTCCTGCAAAAAGTCTTAAACGAGAGTTGTATAGCAATACATAGTCACCTACACTAAACTCATGCTTTTGTATCCTTTTGTCATGCCATCTTTTAACTTTTTCTAAACAGCTTGGCATTTTCATAAGCCTGGGTTCTCCATTCATCAAGTGAGCTAATGTCAAATAACCTCTTCTCATCGGCAAGTTTGAAGTCATAGTTGAGCTCTTTAATGGCCCAATATGCCTTATGTTCTAGTTCGAGAGGTAGGTGACAAGCTTTACCATAAACCATTTTATACGGAGACATACCCATAGGATTTTTGTATGCAGTTCTATAAGCCCATAATGCATCATCAAGTTTCTTGGCCCTATTCTTTCTAGATCTATTAACAGTCTTTTGCAAAATTAATTTAAGCTCTCCATTGCTAAGTTCTACTTGACCACTAGACTATGGGTGATAAGGAGATGCAATTCTATGATTAACATCATACTTAGCAAGCATTTTACGAAAGGCACCATGAATAAAATGTGAACCACCATCAGTCATTAAATATCTAGGGACTCCAAACCTCGGAAAAATAGCTTCTTTAAGCATCTTAATAGAGGTGTTATGATCAGCACTACTAGTTGGAATAGCTTCTACCCACTTAGTAACTTAATCAACAGCAACTAAAATATGTGTATACCCATTAGAGGAAGGAAACAGTCCCATATAATCGAAGCCCCAAACATCAAATGGTTCAATAACAAGTGAATAATTCATAGGCATTTCTCGACGTCTACTAATATTACCAATTCTTTGACATTCATCACAAGACAAGACAAACTTATGGGCATCCTTGAAGAGAGTAGGCCAATAAAAACTGGATTGCAATACCTTATGTGCAGTTCTATCTCCAGCATGGTGTCCTCCATAGGCTTCGGAGTGACACTTGTGTAGGATCTATTCCCGTTCATGCTCAGGTACACAATGTCTAATAATACCATCTACTCCTTCTTTATAAAGATGTGGGTCATCCCAGAAGTAATGTCTTAAATCATAGAAAAACTTTTTCTTTTGCTGGTATATGAAACTAGGTGGTATAAATTTAGCAACAATGTGATTAGCATAATCAGCATACCATGGAGCAGTACGAGAAGCATTTATGACATTTAATTGTTCCTCGGGAAAGCTATCATCAATAGGTAGTGGGTCATCAAGAACATTCTCTAACCTAGACAAGTTGTCTGCAACGGGGTTCTCAGCTCCCTTCCTATCAATAATATGCAAATCAAATTCTTGTAGCAAGAGAACCCATCTAATAAGTCTAGGTTTAGCATCTTTCTTTTCCATAAGATATTTAATAGCAGCATGATCAGTGTGAATAGTTACTTTAGAATCAACAATATAAGGTCTGAACTTATCACAAGCAAATACAACTGCTAAGAATTCCTTTTCAGTAGTAGCATAATTTCTCTGGGCATTGTCTAGAGTTTTACTAGCATACTGTATAACATTCAATTTCTTATCAAATCTTTGTCCTGGAACAGCCCCTACAGCATAATCACTAGCATCACACATAATTTCAAAGGGTAAATTCCAATTAGGTGGCTGAACAATAGGTGCAGAAATCAAAGCTTTCTTAAGTATTTCAAATGCTTCTACACAATCATCATCAAAGACAAAAGGAATATCTTTTTGTAATAGGTTAGTCAGAGGCCGAGAAATTTTTGAGAAGTCCTTAATGAACCTCCTATAAAAACCGGCATCACCCAGAAAACTTCTTATACCTTTGATGTCCTTGGGACACGGCATCTTTTCAGTAGCATCAACTTTAGCTTTGTCAACTTCAATACCTCTTTCAGAAATTTTATGCCCCAAGACAATACCTTCATTAACCATAAAGTGGCACTTCTCCCAATTCAAGACAAGATTAGTTTCTTCACATCTCTGCAAAACTCGATCAAGGTTGCTCAAGCAATCATCAAAAGAGGATCCATAAACGAAGAAATCGTCCATGAAAACCTCACAAATCTTTTCACAAAAGTCAAAGAATATATCCATCATGCATCTTTGAAAGGTAGCAGGTGCATTACATAAACCAAAAGGCATACGTCTATAAGCATAAATACCGAAAGGGCAAGTAAAAGTGGTCTTAGCTTGATCATCAGCTGACACAAGTATTTGAGAGAAACCAGAGTAACCATCTAGAAAGCAAAAAATGTGTATGTTTGGATAATCTTTCTAGAATTTGATCAATAAAAGGCAAAGGGTAATGATCTTTTTAGTAGCTTTATTTAATTTGCGGAAATCAATTACCATCCTATAACCTGTAAAAATTCTTTGTGGGATCAATTCATCTTTATCATTAGGAACAACGGTAATACCTCCCTTCTTAGGGACACAATGGATAGGACTTACCCACTAACTATCAGCAACGGGATAAATTATACCTGCCTTAAGGAGTTTTAATATTTCCTTTCTTACCACTTCTTTCATCTTAGGATTTAGCCATCGTTGGTGATCAATAACTGGTTTGGCATCCTTCTCCAAATTTATTTTGTGTTGACATAGAGTGGGACTAATGCCCTTAAGATCATCAAGAGTATATCCAATTGTAGCACGGTGCTTCTTCAGAGTTTTCAATAATTTCTTTTCTTCATGCTCTGAAAGGTTAGCACTAATAATAACAGGATATATCTTCTTTTCATCAAGATAAGCATATTTAAGAGTATCAGGTAATGGTTTAAGCTCAAACACGGGATCACCCTTGGGTGGAGGAGGATCCCCTAGGAATTCAACACGCAAGTTGTGTTTTAGAATAGGTCCTTTTTTAAAGAATACTTCATCTATTTCCCTTCTTTCATTCATGAACATATCGTTTTCATGGTCGAGCAAATATTGTTCTAAAGGATCATTAGGAGACACAACAATAGAAGCAAGACCAATAGTTTCATCCTTACTAGGTAATTCCTCATCACGGGGTTGTCTACGAAATTTACAGAAGTTAAACTCATGAGACATATCACCCAAACCAATAGTAACAACATCCTTTTCGCAGTCTATCCTAGCATTAACAGTATTTAAGAAGGGTCTACCAAATATAATGGGACAAAAACTATCTTGTGGGGAACCAAGAACAAGAAAATCAGCAGGATATTTAACCTTCCCACACAAGACTTCAACATCTCTAACAATCCCAATCGGTGAAATAGTATCTCTATTGGCAAGCTTAATTGTAACATCGATATCTTCTATCTCAGCAGGTGCAATATAATGCATAATTTCTTTGTATAAGGTATGAGGTATTGCACTAGCACTAGCACCCATATCACATAAGCCATGATAACAATGATCCCCTATTTTAACAGAAATAACAAGCATGCCTATAACAGGTCTATGTTTATCCTTAGCACCAGGCTTAGCAATTCTAGCAGTTTCTTCACAGAAATAAATAACCTTCCCCCCATCAATATTATCGGCCAAGAGATCTTTAACCATAGCAATATTAGGTTCAACTTTAATTTGCCCAGGGGGTTTGTGTGCCCTAATATTACTCTTGTTGACTACAGTTGAGGCTTTAGCATGATCCTTAATTCTAACAGGGAAAGGTGGTTTCTCAACATAAGCAGTGGGAACAACAGGATCATCATAAGTGATAGTTTTTTATTCAACTTTAATAGGTGCAACTACTTTTGTTTCAATGGGAGGATTATATTTAAACCACTTCTCCTTAGGGAGATCAACATGAGTAGCAAAAGATTCATAGAAAAGAAGCTACAATCTCAGAGTCAAGTCCATATTTAGTGCTAAACTTACGGAAAACATCAGTATACATAAAAGATTTAACACAATCATACATGACTCCTTACCTTCATCAAGATCCCAATCTTCAGAGTTGCGTTTAATCCTCTCCAATAAATCCCATCCGAATTCAATAGTATTCATTGTAAAAGAACCAGCACAAGAATTATCGAGCATGGAGCGATTGTTGTCAGAAAGCCGAGCATAAAATTTTTGAATAATCATTTCTCTTGAGAGCTCATGATTGGGGCATGAATATAACATTGACTTAAGCCTCCCCAAGCTTGAGTGATGCTTTCTCCTTCGCAAGGCCAAAAATTATATATATAATTACGATCACGATGAACAATATGCATAGGATAAAACTTCTGGTGAAATTCCAATTTCAATCGCTTATAGTCCCATGATCTCATATCATCACATAGCCTATACCATGTCAATGCATCTCCCTTCAAAGATAAAGGGAAGACCTTCTTCTTGATAACATCATTGGGCATACCTACAAGCTTAAATAATCCACAAACTTCATCCACATAGATTAAGTGTAAGTCGGGATGCAATGTTCCATCTCCTGCAAAAGGATTAGCTAGCAGTTTCTCTATCATACCCGAAGGAATTTCGAAGTAAACATTTTCATTTTCAGTAGGTTCAATAGGTTGAGAAGCAACTCTTTGCTCTACTGGTCGGGGTGAAGATACCCTGAACAAGCCCCTCAAAGGATTACTTTCCATAGTAACAAGTGACAGTAAATTTCAGCACACTATATAAATTTTTCCTTACCAAATTCCACCTACCAAAGGCGCTTCACTCCCCGGCAACGGTGCCAGAAACGAGTCTTGATGACCCACAAGTATAGGGGATCTATTGTAGTCCTTTCGATAAGTAAGAGTGTCGAACCCAACGAGAAGCAGAAGGAAATGATAAGCGGTTTTCAGCAAGGTATTCTCTGCAAGCACTGAAATTATCGGTAACAGATAGTTTTGTGATAAGGTAATTGGTAACGAATAACAAGTAACAAGTGTAAATAAAGTGCATCAAGATGGCCCAATCCTTTTGTAGCAAAGGACAAGCCTGGGCAAACTCTTATATGAAGGAAAGCGCTCTTGGGAATTATCATCAAGCTAGTTTTCATCACGATCATATGATTCACGTTCGGTACTTTGATAATTTGATATGTGGGTGGACCGGTGCTTGGGTGATGTCCTTACTTGGACAAGCATCCCACTTATGATTAACCCCCATTGCAAGCATCCGCAACTACAACAAAAGTATTAAGGTAAACCTAACCATAGCATGAAACATATGGATCCAAATCAACCCCTTACGAAGCAACGCATAAACTAGGGTTTAAGCTTGTGTCACTCTAGCAACCCATCATCTACTTATTACTTCCCAATACCTCCCTCTAGGCCCAAACAATGGTGAAGTGTCATGTAGTCGACGTTCACATGAGACCACTAGAGGGACGACAACATACATCTCATCAAAATATCGAACGAATACCAAATTCACATGACTACTAATAGCAAGACTTCTCCCATGTCCTCAGGAACAAACGTAACTACTCACAAAGCATATTCATGTTCATAATCAGAGGGGTATTAATATGCATAATGGATCTGAACATATGATCTTCCACCAAGTAAACCAACTAGCATCAACTACAAGGAGTAATCAACACTACTAGCAACCCACATGTACCAATCTGAGGTTTGGATACAAAGATTGGATACAAGAGATGAACTAGGGTTTGAGATGAGATGGTGATGGTGAAGATGTTGATGGAGATTGACCCCCTCCCGATGAGAGGATCGTTGGTGATGACGATGGTGATGATTTCCCCCTCCCGGAGGGAAGTTTCCCCGGCAGAACAGCTCTGTCGGAGCCCTAGATTGGTTCCGCCAAGGTTTCGCCTCGTGGCGGTGGAGTTTCGTCCCGTAAGCTTGCTTATATTTTTTTCTCGGACAAGGACGAAAGACCTCATATAGCAGAAGATGGGCATCGGAGGGCCACCAGGGGGCCCACGAGGCAGGGGGCGCGCCCAGGGGGGTAGGGCGCGCCCCCCACCCTCGTGGCTGGTGGGTGGCCCCCCTATGATACTTCTTGCGCTCAGTATTTTTTATATATTCTGGAAATAACTTCCGTGAAGTTTCAGGACTTTTGGAGCTGTGCAGAATAGGTCTCTAATATTTGCTCCTTTTCTAGCCCAGAATCCCAGCTGCTGGCATAACTATTGTGACATAATGTGTAATAACAGCCCATAATGCAATAAATATCGATATAAAAGCATGATGCAAATGGACGTATCACCTGTACTCGCCTAAGTTTCTAAAATCCTACTGAGTGGAGAGAAATCCTCCCACTCGGGGTTAGCTGCAGTCCCCTACTCGCCTAAGTTTCTAAAATCCTACCGAGTGGAGAGCAATCCTCCCACTCGGGGGCTCAGCTGCAGTCTCGTACTCGCCTAAGTTTCTAAAATCCTACCAAGTGGAGAGCAATCCTCCCACTCGGGGGCTTAGCTGCAGTACCGTACTCGCCTAAGTTTCCAAAATCCTACCGAGTGGAGAGCAATCCTCCCACTCGGAGGCTTAGCTGAAGTCCCGTACTCGCCTAAGTTTCTAAAATCCTACCGAGTGGAGAGCAATCCTCCCACTCTGGGGCTTAGTTGCAGTCCCGTACTCGCCTAAGTTTCTAAAATCCTACCGAGTGGAGAGCAATCCTCCCACTCGGAGGCTTAGCTGCAGTCTCGTACTTGCCGAAGTTAAAAACCATCCCGATCCGCAAGGACGACGAAGTGCAGGTCGTGCACAACACCTAGTGCTCTTGTCCATGATGCACTTGACGGAGATGTGTCACAAGTACAACGTACACTCCATCCCGATCCACAAGGACGACGAAGTGCAGGTCATGCACAATACCTACTGCTCTTGTCCATGACTCACTCGATGGGGCTGCGTCACAAGTACAACGTACGCTCCATCCCGATCCGCAAGGACGACGAAGTGCAGGTCATGCACAGCACCTAGTGCTCTTGTCCATGACCCACTCGACGGAGCTGCGTCACAAGTACAACGTACGCTCCGTCCTGATCCGCAAGGACGATGAAGTGCGGGTCGTGCACAACACCTAGTGCTCTTGTCCATGACCCACTCGACGAAGCTGCGCCATAAGAACAACGTCCACTCCATCCCAATCCGCAAGCGTGACGAAGTGCAGGTCGTGCACAACACCTAGTGCTCTTGTCCATGACCCACTCAACAGAGCTGCATCACAAAGTCAATGACAGTTCCGACTGAAGAATCAAGTTTCACTCGGAGTCAAGAGATTCAAAAGTAGCAAAGATGAAGACAAACCTATCCAAAGAAAAACCAAGTTCAGATAAATCTCGCAGGGTTCAGAACCGTAGATAAAAGTGCTCAGGCATCAGGCCCGAAGGAGTTTTAACAGTTACAAAATCACTCAGCATTCCGAGGGAAATTTAATTAAGGCATAAAGTTTGTTCACTCCTCTGGAGGAGGACTGGCTGGCTCGACGAATTCGTCCAGGTCAATTCTGTCCGTGATGCGAGTGGCTGCTTCAATGAAGGTCTCCATGAAGGACTGGAACTGGCGATGCTTGGTGTTGGCGACCTTGAGCGCTGCTAGCTTCTCCTCCTTGGCCTCTTTGCAATGGACACGAACCAGAGACAGAGCCACATCAGCACCACATCAAGCGGAAGACTTCTTCCATGCCTGCACTCGGCCAGGGATCTCATTGAGTCGAGTCATCAAAGACTTGAGGTCATTTTGGAACCTCTCCTTCGGCCAGAGCTCCATGTCGACTCA
This sequence comes from Triticum dicoccoides, assembly GCF_002162155.2. Taxonomy (NCBI): domain Eukaryota; kingdom Viridiplantae; phylum Streptophyta; class Magnoliopsida; order Poales; family Poaceae; genus Triticum; species Triticum dicoccoides. The sequence continues at coordinate 530,372,719 of NC_041382.1, read as the reverse complement.
GGAAACCGCCACCTTCAGTCGAGTCAGATAATCCATGATGCTGGCAAGACAAGATTCCAATCAGAGTATGTTCATGGCGGCTTCATCCTTATCAGGAGAGTTGATGGGGTCCAAGTTCGTTTCAATCCGCCCAGTCTCTTCTTCGAAGTTTTGGCAAAATTCTGCACAACATAGCAAAATAATGAGTCAAAGAGCCATCTGAAGAATCAAAAACTATCAAGAGAAACCGGTCGAGCAGGATAAAATACCTTCAAGCATAAGGAATAACTTCTTGGCAAGTCCCCCCAGATAAGCCTCCAGCTCATTCCTCTTCCGGGAGAGATCTTCAATCTTGTCATTCAGGGCTACCTTGTCCTTCTTCAGACGTGTCACTTCCTTGTTAGCTTCGACAAGAGCAGTCTTCAGCTTGGCATTGTCTTCCTCTAACGTCCCGACTGAAGCCAACTTCTCGTTGACGAGTGTTGTTTTCTCTTTGGCCTCTTTCTATGCCGCTGTGAGATCAATGTCCTTCTATGCCAGAGCCTGCCTCATTTTCTCTAAAAATTAATAAACAACACTCGGTTCAGAAAGAAGAACGGAAAGATGACACGGACGGCAAGCTTTTACCTTCCATACCAGTTGTTTCGTCCTTAGCCTTCTGCAAGTTCTGTTTGGCCAAGTCTAGGTCAAGATTGAGCTGGATCAGCTTCCTCTCGAATTCAGCAAATTGGGATATGAGCTCACAGGATTTCTAAAGTCAGAAAATAAGATATGTCAGTCGACGAAAATGAAGGTACAAGTTCTGGATATTACGACAAAAAGAGTTCTAATACTACTGCAGAATCGAACATCCAACAGTAGTATCGGGGACTACACCCAGTGGGTGCACTTGGCGTGCCCCCACTGGTTCGAGAATTCACTCGACAGGATCCGTTCAAGACCGAGTGGATATATTATAAACAAGATCTAAGACCCTCGCCGAATCAAACATTCGATGACGGTCTCAGGGACTACACCCAGTGGGTGCACTCTACGTGCCCCCACAAATCTAAAAGTTCATTCGACGAGACAGAGTCGACTCAAGAGAACAAGATTGCAAAATAAAAGAAAACACCCAGTGGGTGAACAGATACACATAAAGTTTGAAAAGGTTCGAAAACGCTCATCCACGAACATCTTATGGATAATAAGGCAGCAGTTTTCAAGTGTCAAACTAGAAGATCAGTCGGAAATCAACTAACCTGGACATTGGCTTGGAGAGCTGCACTGGCGTCATAGGCGGCTTGGCTGGTATCACACACCATCTTCATCCGCTCCGTCATCAGGCCTGCTTGGCGTATAGCTTCTTTAGCAGCGCTCGCTTGATCCTCCGGGACATGACGGGTGACGAATAGCGGAGACGGTGAATAGTCCCAGCAGTCTGAGGATCTGAAGTATGGAGTTGCACAGATGAAGCAGGATCTTAAGAAGTCGATGTTGAAGGACGTTCAGTCGACACAGGATCGGCAAAAGTGACAAAGGCCCGATTGAGGTCTCTAGTCTGCTGGGTCACCGGTTCGGGCACTGATGTCGTCTGAGTTGTTTTGCCGGCCGGCGCCCTCCTGCCCAAGCTCCTGCCTCTCCTTCCCGAAGGCCTCTGGGGCACATCTTCATCGTCATCTGGAAGTTCAATAACATGTTGCGGCGCTGCAAATGACTCGACCCTAAGACATTAGTCAGCCTACAAATCAATTGGCAAAATAGAAACAAGATGGTAGAGTCATACCTACTTTGGAGGTGGCAGCATCTTCCATTTCCGCATTGTCTTCATCTCTGTAAATATCCACGGAAGTCCTAGAAGTAGCAGCACTGCTAGTTTCCGAACTCACTCGGTCAAGCAAGAAAATGATTCGACATATACTTAAGAGGCTCTTGAACAAAGAGAGAAAACAAAACGCTTACCCGAAGGCGATGGGAACGTCAACCTTGATCTTAGGTAGGGCCTTCCGAGGCTTGGGAGCTGCAATCTTGGGTTGCTTCGGGGCCTTCTCAGTCAGAACGGGGGAGGAAGTCCGAGTGCGCTCCGAGGTCTGCGCGACTGCCTTGCCACGGATACTCGCTGGGTCATGGGTCTGCTCGGAGCTCCATTTAGTGTAGGGTGGGGAATCGACCTCCTCGCCGTCGCTTGAGTCCTCACTCTCCTCCCCATCTTCGTCATTGGATTTCTAGTCGCCACTTTCGCCTCCACTCACCTCTCCTTCCTGGTCCTGCTCTCCATTGGGCATCGAGTACATCTTAGTGTAAACCTGCAAGGCAAAGAATAACATAGACATCAGTCAGACACAAAGACAGTTGCAAATCAGAATGAAGAAACACTCGACAGTAAAGGACAGACCCTTTCAGGTTCATGGTCAGCGCCGAATGGTTGGACTCTTCTGGACCCCCTGGGGTTATCTTTGTTTCCAGTGATGCCCCGCAACCACTGCTCCACTGTTTCTTCGGTGACCTCCTCCGGGTGGATCCGAGTGGTGTCTTCAATACCCGAGTACATCCACATAGGATGATCGCGGGCCTGGAGTGGCTGGACACGTCGACCAAGAAACACCTCCAGAAAGTCCATACCAGTCACGCCATCGCGGACTAATTGGACTACTTGTTCCATCAACATGTTCACCTCTGCTTCCTCTGTCGGAGTTACTTTCAAAGAAGTGGGCTGCTGGACTCGCTCCATGGAGAAGGGAGGAAGACCGGTTGACTGGCCAGGAGTCGGTTGGTCCTTGCAGTAAAACCTCTGTTGGAAAAGGCAGTGCCTAGGAGGCGCTTAGGCACGCCTAGGCGCTAGGCAATGGCTAAATGCCTCGCCTAGGGCATAAATGGAGGTCTAGGTAAGGCAATCAAGGAATTGCCTACCCAAGCATGAAATCATGCCACATACTGCACTGATATGCCAAACGAGTTATATTCCAATGGAAGTAGATGGTAATTAACTTATTTATATACCCTAAACTAATATCAACACCCGTATAATAATCATAAATACACTATGAGTAAAAACTATATTACCGCCTAGGGCGCTTAGGCACTGCCTAGGCACTAGGCGAAGGCCAACCGCCTCGCTTACGCCTACCGCTTTTTCCAACCTCTAACTGACTCGGGAAGAATCACAGCTGGAAAAGTAATTTTGCCTCTCATCTGAATACCTAGACCTCCACACATCTGGATCACGTGCGTTCTCTCATCACTCGAATTAGCCTTTTTCATAGACTGAGAGCGACAGGTAAAGATGTGTTTGAAGAGACCCCGGTGCGGTCGACAGCCCAGAAAATTTTCACACATGGAAACAAATGCAGCGAGGTACATGATGGTGTTGGGGGTAAAGTGGTGAAGTTGGGCTCCAAAAAAGTTTAGAAAACCCGGAAGAAAGGATGAGGGGGCAGAGAGAAACCACGGTCGATGTGAGTCCCGAGGAGGATGCACTCACCCTCCTGTGGCTGCTGCTCGATATTGTTGCCAGGCAGCCTCCAAGATCCATGGGAAACCAAGCCCCCTTCGGCCAAATCCTCCACATCCTCGTGCTGAATCGTGGACCGAATCCAGTCGCCCTGGATCCAGCTGGGCGGCAGGCCGGACCTCGAAGAAGATCCCCCAACTCGTCTTGTTGCCCTTCGGCTTCCCCGTCGCCGTCGTCGTCACCTTCTTGGCACACTCCAAGGCCACCGTCTTGTCCTTCCCCATTACCGCGGGCTGCTCACGGGTGGTGCGGTGGTGTCGAGAGCAGCGGAGGATGAGGTGGGGAAACAGAGGAAGGAGAAGGAGAATGGGATGCGCTGTGCAAACGCACCGGCCGCAGAGCCTTTTATTTGCCTGCTTCCGAGTGGCTGACATGCGGGATCGAGAGATCATGTCAAATCCCGCAACAGCCGCGCGCTCGGTACGTGGCGAAAAAGATGGCACAAAGATCGAGGCGCCCCTGCCTAATCCATCACGTTTACTACGGCACTCTCCGTCCCGCGTGCTTCCCCAAATTTCAAATCCCGTGAGATCCGAGAATAGTAGCGCAACCAGTCACGCCCAAGATTTCATACCCCTCCAAAACTAGAAGCATACCAAGATAAGTTCACTCAACAAATTCTGAATGGATCAAGGCGATTGAAAATAAAGTTGAAGTTCCAGCATGGTTCACCAACCCAGGTAAGATGCCCCCGAAGCATGAGAATTGGGTTGGAACCATGCATCTTCAACCTCTTCTCCCCTCGGACCTCGATCCATTCAGGGGCTAATGACGATGACATGTACCTAGGGTAGGGTAATAGGCCTGACCTAGATGCCCTTCCCAAGGACACTACCCTAAGATCAACAGCATTGAAAGCACAGCGGCATCCACCAACTGGAATCACCTCAGAGTGCAACCCACTCGACCAACAACTCCACTCGGATAACCCAATTCCATTCAACCAGTATATCATCATTCGACCGTACAAGAAACCACTCGGAGTACAGAAGATCTAAAGTCATTCAGGATGGTAATGGTCAGGCATTCACTCCGTAGCGTTAATGATCATCTATATGTCTTTATTGCTGGCGTTACCAGTAATGTCTCACCTTAATGTACATTGAACTCCTTGTAACGTGGGCTGGCTGGGGTCCTGGCGCACTCTATATAAGCCACCCCCCTCCACTGAGACAAGGGCTCACACCCCCTGTAATTTCACGCATAATCTAGTCGACCGTCTCAGGGCACCGAGACGTAGGGCTTTTACTTCCTCCGAGAAGGGCCTGAACTCGTAAATCTTGCTTGCACAACCTCACCGTAGCTAGGATCTTGCCTCCTCCTACGTACCCCTCCTTTCTACTATCAGACTCGGAACCACGACACGCGCCACCTCGTGGCCCTTCTTCTCTCTCTCCACTAAAGCCCACTAAGGCCCATTAACTTCCCCGGGGGGTTCCGGTAACCTCCTGGTACTCCCGAAAAATGCCTGAACCACTCGGAACCATTCTGATGTCCAAATGCAACCTTCCAATGTATGAATCTTTACCTCTCGGCCATTTTGAGACTCCTCTTCATGTCCGTGATCTTATCCGGGACTCTGAACAAACTTTCATCATCAAATCATATAACTCATAATACAAATCATCATCGAACATTAAGCGTGCGGATCCTACGGGTTCGAGAACTATGTAGACATGACCGAGACACATCTCTGGTCAATAACCAATAGCGGAACCTGGATGCTCATGTTGGTTCCTACATGTTCTACGAAGATCTTTATCGGTCAAACCGCATAACAACATACATTATTCCCTTTGTCATCGGTATGTTACTTGCCCGAGATTTGATTCGTCGGTATCTTCATACCTAGTTCAATCTCGTTACCGTCAAGTCTCTTTACTTGTTCTGTAATGCATCATCTTGTAACTAACTCATTAGCCACATTGCTTGCAAGGCTTATAGTGATGTGCATTACCGAGAGGGCCCAGAGATACCTCTCCGATACACGGAGTGAAAAATCCTAATCTTGATCTATTCCAACTCAACAAACACCATCGGAGAAAACTGTAGAGCATCTTTATAATCACCCAATTATGTTGTGACGTTTGATAGCACACAAAGTGTTCCTCCGGTATTCGGGAGTTGCATAATCTCATATTCAGAGGAATATGTATAAGTCATGAAGAAAGCAATAGCAATAAAACTAAAACAATCATAATGCTAAGCTAACGGATGGGACTTGTCCATCACATCATTCTATAATGATGTGATCCCGTTCATCAAATGACAACACATGTCTATGGTCAGGAAACTTAACCATCTTTGATTAACGAGCTAGTCAAGTAGAGGCATACTAGGGACACTCTATTTGTCTATGTATTCACACATGTACTAAGTTTCCGGTTAATACAATTCTAGCATGAATAATAAACATTTATCATGATATAAGGAAATATAAATAAAAACTTTATTATTGCCTCTAGGGCATATTTCCGTCACATACACCCAGTAGCCGGATTCGTACATCGGCCAGCTGAAGCAGGACGACGAGGAGGACCTTGATCTGGAGGAGTGGGCGGCTGATTCATAGAAGAGAGGTAGAGGAGAAAGCTTCAACATGAGGAAGGACGAATTGTTGTGCGATGCGTGGTTGGCCACTAGCATCGGCCTGATCCATGGCATGGAGCAAAAGGGAGGAACATTTTGGGCCAACATTCATACTTGGTTATACGAGTACAAGAATTTCAAGCCCTACCACAAACGAACTCATCTGCAATCGTGGGACAAAGTCATTTAACCATGGATGGTACATCATCTAGGAGGCCATGAGCAATTATTGTGGCCATTTAAAACAACTAATCGATCATTGGCCAATGGTGCACTAATCACCTAGCAAGTAAGTTGTTATATGTGTTGATCATTTTACCGGATATGCTATATGTGTTGGTCATTTGGCCGGATATGTAACTTGTTGACAATGTTTTTCTTTCTAGCCCTCCCGTGCGTGCAACTTATTCTTGAAAGTGGAGAAGAAGAACTTCGTCCTCATGCATTTGTTGGTTGAAGTTGAATGGGGCACCCAAGTGGCAACTATCAATTGCCAACTCCATCAAGGCCGTCGACATTGAGACCGAGGAAGAAACATGTGATCCAACCAACCCAACAAAAGAGCCACCCAAGAAGGTTAGAAGGGGGTTTCGAGGAAAGAAGCGGAAGTAGGAGAAGGAGCGACAAGGGGCGGCAGCCAAGATGATGAAAAGGTTCGAGGACATCTTGGTGAAGAAGGAGAATTGTGTCAAGCGCTCCAACGTGAAGGAGGAAAAGAAGGCCGAGAGGCTTAGCATCTTGGTGGCGGCGACTAATAAGAAACTCAACCTCGAAGAGAAGAAGACCAATCTCAAAGAGAGGAGGGTTGAGCTCGTGGCCGCTTTGAAGGATACCAAGGTGTTAACCATGAGGATGGACAAGTTGGATGATGATGCGGTGATGATCGTGCACACCATTTGTGTCAAGATGTTGAAGCGCCTGACACCTGAGATGGAGGCGTCCGAGAAAGAGCCGAGTGGTGAGGAGGAGGCAGGGGTAGAGTGAGCGATGATGCGGAGCATCCCACGATCATCCCCATGGACGCACCTACACCTCCAAAGACACCACTTGGACCAATGACAAGAGCCCGAGCCAAGGCTATCGAAGATAAGGTGAACTCACTCCTCTCCGGACTTCCACTTTCTATGCATGAGACATGGCTACTACCTAAGTCCAAGTTATTATGCATGATTAGGTACCAAGAGGACCCTCCCGAAGATGCACATGAAGATGTACAAGTCCCCAAGTTCACAGATGAAGAGAACCAATGGAAGGAGTCAAGTACACCTCCCAGGCCCCGGACATCCGGCCATGACCCCGGATGTTCGGCCCCTGGAGCTTCACCCACCACAGCCGCTCAGCCGCCAGGACGCTACAGGCCCCGGACATTCGGCCTCGCCAGCCCGGACATTCGGCCCTTCCCAAGCCCCCGGAAATCCGGCTGCCAGCCCGGATATCCGAACACCCCCGAACCCGAGAGAAACATGGACAGCTTCACCAGCCCGGACATCCGGCCTCCACAGCCCGGACATCCGGCCCTCCGCGAACAACCGGACATCCGGCCCGACGCCCGGACGTCCGGCCTCCCTGTCTGCGCACAGTGAAGGGCCGAGGCCTGTGTACCCCTTCTACCCCCCTAGACTATATATACTCCACCTCGTCCAACTTTCTAGGGTTAGCAAAGGATTAGCTCATATTTTGTGTGAGAGCTTTGCTCATCCACTTGGATACCTTCTCCTCGGAGATTCGAGCCTCCACTGGAGAAGATCCCCCAAGCGGATTCAAGACCCCTTTTAGGGAAGAACTCAAGACCTCCTCACGGAGAAGACCGGCTACCCTTGTATCGTCCTTAGTTGTCCGTGGATCGTGTATCTTTCCTTATGTACTCAAGGATCTAGCACATGTGGGACTTATTCGTGTTGGTTTAGTGTTTCCTCTTGTGTTTCCCCTTGTGTTTTCCCTCTTTTCCCTCTCGTGTTCCTCGTGTTCTTCGCGGGATCCGCTCCTTTCGTGAAAGATCGGCCAATTAGGGTTCCACCCTACATCATCTTGGTATCAAGAGCCACGTTGATCACGATTTCGGAGCCTCCCCGTTGTGTTTTCTAGCCTAGTTTTGTTAATTTTGTCCCTAATTCGAAAATTCCCCACAAAAATAGCCCCCAATTTTTTTTGTGATTTGTTAGTGTGATGAAGTTTTGTTGGATTTGATCTGCGGATTTCGTGTGTTGCAGGTAGATCTAGCTTTCCATCCACTTTCCCCAATTTCCATCCACCAATTTGTCCGAATTTTGCCCGGATTTGACCTCTCCTCGCGACGATCTTCAAATCCATCCACGGATCGAGAGCCCGGACATCCGGCCCGATAGCCTGGACATCCGGCACCCTGGACATCCGGCCACGACCCCGGATGTCTGGCCCCTGGCAGCACCACTTCCTGTCCACCGCCCGTTTTCTGCCCATTTTTTCACCAAATTTTGTTTCAGTGCCCACATATATTTCCGCATACCCCCCACCACTTCCGCATACCACCACCATCGCTTACCACTTCCAACTCCGACAATTTTGGTCCAATTTTGCTTTGAGAATTTGAGTTGCGGTACCGTGTCCTACTTGTGTTTCGGCTATTTAGGTACGGTTCAACATCAACATCATCGCCGCTCATCTTCGCCACGGACGCGTCATCAACAATGACCACCTCGACTACATCTTGGTATTCGGTCCACCATTTTGACACCATACCATAAGCAAGAATGGTAACCTCGTCTTGGTATCGTGATACATCATTCTTGCCATTACATTGTTAGCCATCATAGCCTTACTACTTTGCGTTGCTTACCCATCGAGACAAGCCATTGAGTATTTCCGGCAATGAGACTTGTGCACTTTAGTGATAATACTTCCCATAGCATACATACATCATGTATCTTGGTATCATCTCTTGTGCCACAAGGTTGTCATCACATACATAATTGCTATCTTGGTTCATCAAGCATTGCATGATAAAAGAGCTCCAACATCAAAGAGCCAAACAAGCTTTTAAGCAAAAAGGGAAAGATAAGCAAAGAGCTTTTAAGAAAGAACCATAGCATCATACAACATTAAGATTATCATACTCGATCATCTTGGATCATCGCATAGAAACACCTTGCATAGAACATACTTGGGATAGAAGTCGTTGCATTTTTGCTAAGTAGGTTGTGCACAAGTTCTTGTATCCGCCTATTGTGCAATCATGCTAGCGTCTCTCTAGTGTTGTGCAACAAGAGCATTTTTGTGGATTCCACATTTTGGCTCACCCTTGGTTGCACGACCCCACTTATCTTTTTGCGTGTGTGTTTCCGTGTACCTTATATTGCTTGGTATACTTGTTACATTGCATCTTGCGAATCTTTTCCAACATTATTGAAGCTCACTTACAATTACATCAAATTTTTGTGCCACCATCCTAACCAAGCTCCACCATAAGCTTTTACTTGTGCAGGTGTGAGAAACCGACAAGAGCTAGTACCAATTATGCTATTTCCTTGTCCTACATTGGAGTGATCATCGATCCACTTTCAACTTCGGTCAAGGTACATTTGGTATTCGTTCTTCTCTTTCTACCACTCACATTTTTCTTGGAATGATGGATAGGCCAAGTACTTCTAGCAACCCACTCTTCATTGAGCACGACGACGACATGAACTCCTACATCACCAAGAGCCACCTCTTTGGTGCACAACGTGCTTTGCATCAAGAGCAACAAGCAATGAGTGAACGCATCGACAACCTCGCCGCCGACTTGCCACTCTCCGAGCAACGTACAAGGGACTACTTCGACCACAAGCTCGACGATCACAAGCAAGAGAATGACGCAAGGATGGACGAGATTCGTGCTTTGTTACTCAATCGCTCTTCTTCCACTTTGTCTTCATCACGAAGGACCCTCTCAAGTCAACACTCCGACTTCACCCTCTCCGGCTCAAGTACACTGACATCGAACACTCTACGCCGTGCCGCGCGCAATGATCGTCAAGCAAGCCTTAATCCCCTACGCGACACCAACTCTCAAGAGCGCCGACAACGTCAAACTCAAGAGGCTTTTGCACTAGCACGAGAACAGCAACGACAACGCCAACATGAAGAGGAAGAGCACGCGTGTCTACATCAAGATGCACAAGATACTGAGGCACAACGCCAAGAACAACAACTCCATGAAGCTCAAGCACTTGCGGCGCAACAAGCCCTTCGAGATTCAAGTCGAGCCATAGCCGACCGAGGCCGACAAGCTCGTGAACATGAAGAAGCACTTTGTGAAGAAATTCAGAACAAAGATTTCAAGCTCGCGTGCATCGTCAAGTTCCTCAAGTTCCTCCTTGAGCTCGACAAGCTCCTCCACAAGCTCGCCACGAACATCAAGTTCATCAAGAGCATGACGACAATGGAAATCCTCCACGACAAGAGCAACATGAGCTTGACAATCATCAACAACATGGACGTCATCATCCCCGACCCCAACACAATGAAGAGCAACGCTATGGCAAGCTAAAGTTCACCATGCCCAAGTTCAATGGAAGCAACGATCCCGAAGAGTATCTTTCATGGGCATTGAAGGTCGACAAAATCTTCCGCTTGCACAACTACGACGAAGAGAAGAAGATCGTGATGGCATCCCTTGAGTTCCAAGACTATGTCCTCATTTGGTGGGAGCAAGTTATCGAGCGCCGAGAGGCAAGAGGTGAACCACCCATCACTACTTGGGTGCAAATGAAGGATGTCATGAGAGCATGCTTTGTGCCTACCTACTACAACTGCGACCTCTTCAAGAAACTCCAACAACTCAAGCAAGGAACCAAGATCGTTGAAGAGTACTACAAGGAGATGGAGATTGCGATGATACGAGCCAATGTCACGGAAGATGATGAGAAAACTATGGCATGTTTCTTGAATGGACTCAACCATCCTATCAAGAAGATCGCCGACTTCCAACCATACTCGAACCTCATCGAGCTAGTGCATCAAGCTACCAAAGCGGAACATCAAGTGCAAGACGATTACAAGTATGCAAAGTTCTCATCCAAGTCATACGACTTCTCCAACACCCAAGCTTCAACGACTCCAACATATTCGACTACCCCAAGTCATCATCCTACTACAAGCAACTTCAAGCCGAGAGCTTCATCATCATCTACCCCAACAGATGAAACTGTCAAGATGAGTTCCTTCAAATGCTTCACATGCAGCGGCCAAGGCCACAAGTCACTCGAGTGTACCAACAAGCGAACCATGATCCTCAACGACGATGGTACATACGACTCCATGAGTGATGAGGAGATGAAAGCCCTTGAGCAAATGGCAATGCACCGGCGCGCGACCGAAGAAGAAGAGAATCAAGTCTTTTGTGATGGAGATTCAAGTCCCGCTCTTGTTGTCTCCAAGGTCTTGACTCTCCGACACCACCAAGAAGAAGACCAACGATGCCATATCTTTCATACCAAGGCCGGAATCAATGGACGATCTGTCAAGGTCATCATCGATGGAGGGAGTTGTCATAACCTCGCAAGTGAAGAACTTTGCTCCAAACTCCAATTGCCCAAGACGAAGCACCCACATCCATACAAAGTGCAATGGCTTAGTGACTCCGACACTATCCAAGTCGAGCATCGAGTACAAGTCTCCTTCAAAATTGGCGCCTATGAAGACACTTTGGAGTGCGACGTTGTTCTAATGACCGTTTTCCACATTCTCCTTAGACGGCCATGGCAATTTGATAGAGGAGTCATCCACAACAGTCGAACGAACGACTACATCATCAAGATGAAGGGAAAGGAGTACGTACTTCGTCCCATGTCTCCAAGACAAGTGATCACCGACAAGCAAGCCACCCATCATGGAGAAAATAGTGAGGGAGCGAACCGCCAAAAAGAAAGTGAGCACCACAAGCCCAAATTGAGCGACTCCACGATGAGCGACAAGAAGTACTTCATTCTATTTGCCACCACACGTGAGATGAGAGAAGTGTGTGGGAACCCATCTAGTGTCATGCACTATGACCTTTCATGCAACGACGAGGAACCAAAAGCTAACACTCATCACACTATTCCTCTAGTGTTGTCTTCTCTTTTGTAGGAATTTCATGATATTTTCCCTGAAAAGCTACCTCCGGGACTTCCTCCACTACAAGGCATGAAGCACCGAATCGACATCATCCCTGGAGCGCCCCTTCCTAACAAGGTTCCCTACCACGTCAACCTTGAGGAACCTAAGGAGATCCAATGGCAAGTTCAACTACTCATCCACTTTAGACACGACAAGACACTTGCTACGCTCTCCATGCACCATTCTTGGCCCATGATGCTTCGCGATGTCAACCGCTTCACCAACCAATACTCTACATGTCGCCAAGCTAAGTGCAAAGCTCAATCTCTTGGCCATTACATGCCACTTCCAATTCCATATCAACCACGGGAGGATTTTAGTAGGGATTTTGTGCTTGGGTTGCCTAGAAATAAGAATGGAAAAGATTCTGTGTTTATTGTTGTGAACCGATTCTCCAACACGGCTCATTTCATACCTTGCAACAAGATAGACGATACTTCACATATTACAAATCTATTTTGTAGGGAGATCTTCCAACCGTGCCTACCGATCGCCGAGTACACCTACAACCGAGCGCCTACCGGCAAGTCCATCTTTGAGGTCATCTACGGATTCAACTATAACACCCTCGATGCGGCTATAGCTCCCACGTGTCGAGGCACGACTAAGAGACATAACCGCATTGAAAGCAATGTCGCAAGTCAGGCAATCATTACAACATCCCATGTAATATATAATAAAAGGGGAAGATACATAGTTGGCTTACACTCACCACGTCACATCAAAGTACATGAATAACATCCATCATACAAACACTCATGGCCCGACTACGACGCCAAAATAGAAGAAAACCCAACATGCGACAAGGCCCCGAATCAAACCCCAACTAGGCACCACTACTGATCATCAGGAAAAGACACGTAGTAACGCTGGGAGTCCTCGTCGAACTCCCACTTGAGCTCGTACTCGTCACCTAGAGCGGAATCACCTGGACCTGCACCTGGAATTATAGTATCTGTGAGCCACAGGGACTCAGCAATCTCGCACCCTCGCGATCAAGACTATTTAAGCTTATAGGAAGGATAAGGCAAATATATGTGGAGCTGCAGCAAGCGACTAGCATATATGGTGGCTATCTTATTCGCAAAAGAGAGCGAGAAGAGGAGGCAAAGCACGAGCGAGAAGCTAGAGGAACAACCTGCGCAAACATTACTCCAACACCGTGTCCACTTCCCGGACTCCGCCGAGAAGAGGCCATCACAGTAACACACTCAGTTGATTCATTTTAATTAATTAAGGTTCAAGTTATCTACAACCGGACATTAACAAATTCCCATCTGCCCATAACTGCGGGCACGGCTTTCGAAAGTTCAATCCCTGCAGGGGAGTCCCAACTTAGCCCATGACAAGCTCTCATGGTCAACAAAGGAATAGACCTCCACCCGAGACACACCGACCAGACTCGGTAACCCGGTACAACAAGACAATTCGATAGGTTAAAACAAGACCAGCAACACCGCCCGAATGTGCCGACAAATCCCGATAGGAGCTGCACATATCTCGTTCTCAGGGCACACTCAGATTGTCCAAACTTCTGGTAGGCCAGCCCAGAGTTGCCCCTGGTAGCCACCGGCGGCTGACGGTTTGGACCAACACTCAGAGGAGCACTGGCACGGGGGGGTTAAAATAAGATGACCCTTGAGTCTGCAGAACCCAAGGGAAAGAAAAGGCTAGGTGGCAAATGGTAAAACCAAGGTTGGGCATTGCTGGACAGGCTTTAATCAAGGTGAAATATCAAGGGGTTCCCATTATAACCCAACCGCGTAAGGAACGCAAAATCCGGGAACATAACAACGATATGACGGAAACTAGGGCGGCAAGAGTGGAACAAAACACTAGGCGAGAGGCCGAGCCTTCCACCCTTTACCAAGTATATAGATGCATTAAGATAACATAGCAACATAATGATATCCCAACAAGTAAATAAATGTTCCAACAAGGGACGGCCTCCAATCTTCACCTGCAATTAGCAACGCTATAAGAGGGGCTGAGCAAAGCGGTAACATAGCCAATCAACGGTTTGCTAGGACAATGGTGGGTTAGAGGTTTGACATGGAAATTGGGAGGCTGACAAGCAAAAGGTAGGCATCGTAGCATTGGCATAGCAAGAGCGAGCAAACTAGCATAGCAAAGATAGTAGTGATTTCGAGGGTATGATCATCTTGCCTGCACAGTTGTCAGAGTTGACTGGATCCTCACAAGCAAACTCAACGGGCTCCTCGGTAGCGAACTCGTCTCCCGGCTCTACCCAAACAAGACAAACAAGCAACAAGGATACAATCAACCACGTGCAAGACCAAGCAATATGATGAAATGATGATATGCTATGCGGGATGCGATGCGGGATGCAAAATGCAAGATATGACAGAAAATGCATGAACCTGGCCTCAACTTGGAATTCCAAGGGTGCCACTGGAAAGATGAGATGAAATCGCTTGAAAACGATATAAAGAACGCCGGAATCGGAGTTACGGTTTGGAAATGGCAAGCGTTTTAAGATATGACACCGGTCTGCGATTTACAGCAAGTAGGCATCTAAATGCAATAAAATGAACATGCTACAGCCACCAAACATGACAACAAAATACATGGCAGGGATGCACACAAGATGCTTAACAAAATACTAGCACTGAGCCACGGCGAATTCATCCATTATGAGGTTCAAACAAGCATGTCAAAAACACAAATGCAAAACAGATTCCAGACTTTAGTGAAATTAACACTTGTCTGAAATTTCAGATCACGAAGCCCTCTTCAGAGCAGCAAAATAACAAGATACATGACCTGATTAAGACAAGTAAGAACATGGCATGGAGCTACTCAACAAGCTTAACAAAAGACCAAAAGTGACCTGAGGCCAAAAGGGTTCACAAAATATACTAACGGGCACACGAACATAGCTAAAACACAATCAGTTTTCAGACTTAGTGAAAACTGAGACATGCTGAAATATAACTCACGAAGGCATGTAAACAAGCTCGATGCACTCACCACGGTGCAAGTCATGGCAAGACAAGCATACATCCATTAAGAAGGCACAAAATGCTAGCTAGACATGGCAAAAACAATGGCATAGCATGCACGGATCAACTACAATAACATCGGCAAAATCGCAAACGAGTTGACGATCTACCCAGATTCACAACGAAGCAAAAGTAGAGCTCGATTGACTCAAGCTAGGGTGCTCCATAATTGCAAACAAAGACATGGATGGATAAAGCATAACATGATTAACAAAACTCCCTTACTGATCATCCTCAAAAGAGGCACGGATCACTAGAAAACAACACGAACATATGGCATCATGAACTAAATAATCCCAGACTTAGTGAAAACTACTAAGTCCCTGAAAACAGATTTACCGGCTGCCTCACTTTGCAAGCTTGCACAAGTCACCACACACATCCTAAAAATGCATGGGTTGCACCTTTGGAAAGAAGACAAAATGCTTAATAAAACACATGAAGGACTCATAGGCATAGCATGCACACAATAATCATGGCAAAAATGACAAAAGTCTAAGATGAACTAGCAGATCTGACAATTAACTCATGAAGCCTCCTTCTAACAGAATTTCGCGCATCAAGATGCACTCAAATGAAAATGATGCAATGGAATAAAATTATGTACTCGTCGAGTCGAACATTTTGATATACTATATGCCCAAAACGGAGCTACGGATGCGGAGATACAGCCGGTCAAAGATCGCATAAAAAATTAGGGTTCGGGGAGGCAAAAGTCAACCGTGAGGAGTAGATCTCGGATCTGGCACTGTTCACCGGCACGGATTCCGAGGCTCGCCGGAGATGGAGATCGTCAGAGCTCGAGGTGGGACGCGGCGGCCGGAGTGGTGGGGAAGGCGGCGCCGGCGACGAGGCGGCCCGGGGCGGCGGCCGGCGACGAGGCG
>NC_041382.1:530349484-530355935 GCF_002162155.2 Triticum dicoccoides | reverse complement strand
GTCTTCGCGGGCGGCGGCGATGGAGCACGGCGGCGGCGCGGCGAGCTCCCGCGGCGGCGCTCGGCCGGCTCGGGAGGAGACGAGGCGGGGCTGGAGGCGAGGCGACCTGGCGGCGGAGGGATCGGGCCGGGAGGGCCCGCCGTGGGTTCTCCGGGCCTCGCGCGGGGGCGTTCGGCGGCTGCCACGTGGCGGCTTGGGAGAGGGCGAGGGGCGGCGGCGGACGTGTCTGGCGCCGGGCGGACGTGTCCGGCGCGCGGAGGGAGGAGAGATTAGGGTTAGGGGTGGATTGCACCGCGAATTTTTGGAGGGGGTGTATTTATAGGCATAGGGGGAGCTAGGAGAGTCCAAATGAGGTACGGTTTTCAGCCACGCGATCGTGATCGAACGCTCTAGGACATGGAGTAGAGTTTGGTGGGTTTGGGCCAAATTGGAGGGGTGTTGGGCTGCAACACACACGATGCCTTTTCGGTCCCTCAGTTAACCGTTGGAGTATCAAATGAAGTCCAATTGATACGAAACTTGACAGGCGGTCTACCGGTAGTAAACCAAGGCCGCATGACAAGTCTCGGTCCAATCCGGAAATGTTTAATCCCCACACACGAAAGAAAGCTAGAAATGACCACCGGAGGAGAACGAAGCACCGGAATGCAAAACGGACAACGAGGAAAATGCTCGAATGCATGAGACGAACACGTACGCGAATGCAATGCACATGATGACATGATATGAGGTGCATGAAAACGAAAACAACACACGGAGACAAAGACCCGAACCCGAGAAAATAAATATAACTTAACGCCGGAGACGGCAAGAGTTGGTGTACAAATAGGGAAAGTTATATCTGGGGCGTTACATCAACCCTTTGTCCCCACTGGACATTCTCCCTCTACCACTACAAAAGTGCATCAATATGGACGCAAGTACACATGTGAACCATCTCAAGAAGGTGCATGAGGATACAAGGCACAACGTCGAGCGCCAAGTACAACGACTTGCGACCAAGCTCAACATCAACACGCACCCCATGGTGTTCAACATCGGAGATCTTGTGTGGCTACACCTTCACAAGGACCGCTTCCCCAACGAAAGCAAGTCCAAACTTTGACCACAAGCGGATGGACCCTTTAAAGTGCTCGAACGCTGCAACAGCAACGCCTACAAGATCGACATCCCACGCGACAAGTACTCTGTCAGCGACATCTTCAACATCAAAGGTCTCTCTCCCTACCATGGTGATGAGGATTTCGATCCGAGGACGGATCTTCCCCAAGGGAGGGGAGATGATGTGGAGCATCCCACGATCATCCCTATGGACGCACCTACACCTCCAACGACACCACTTGGACCAATGACAAGAGCCCGAGCCAAGGCTATCGAAGATAAGGTGAACTCACTCCTCTCCGGACTTCCACTTTCTATGCATGAGACATGGCTACTACCTAAGTCCGAGTTGTTGTGCATGATTAGGTACCAAGAGGACCCTCCCGAAGATGCACATGAAGATGTACAAGTCCCCAAGTTCACGGATGAAGAGAACCAACAGAAGGAGTCAAGTACACCTCCCAGGCCCCGGACATCCGGCCCCTGGAGCTTCACCCACCACAGCCGCTCAGCCGCCAGGACGCTACAGGCCCCGGACATCCGGCCTCGCCAGCCCGGACATCCGGCCCTTCCCAAGCCCCCGGAAATCCGGTTGCCAGCCCGGATATCCGGACACCCCCGAACCCGAGAGCAACATGGCCAGCTTCACCAGCCCAGACATCCGGCCTCCTTGTCTGCGCATAGTGAAGGGCCGAGGCCTGTGTACCCCTTCTACCCCCCTAGACTATATATACTCCACCTCGTCCAACTTTCTAGGGTTAGCAAAGGATTAGCTCATATTTTGTGTGAGAGCTTTGCTCATCCACTTGGATACCTTCTCCTCGGAGATTCGAGCCTCCACCGGAGAAGACCCCCCAAGCGGATTCAAGACCCCTTTTAGGGAAGAACTCAACACCTCCTCACGGAGAAGACCGGCTACCCTTGTATCGTCCTTAGTTGTCCGTGGATCGTGTATCTTTCCTTATGTACTCGAGGATCTAGCACGTGTGTGGGTTATTCGCGTTGGTTTAGTATTTCCTCTTGTGTTTCCCCTTGTGTTTTTCCTCTTTTCCCTCTCGTGTTCCTCGTGTTCTTCACGGGATCCGCTCCTTTCGTGAAAGATCGATCGATTAGGGTTCCACCCTACATCAAGTGAGGAGGTTTGGATAGCCGGGCTGGCAGGGGGAATGCCCTTTTTCTTCTACGGACTGCTGGACAGATACTTTTGTGATTGGGCGCATGTAAATACTTGAACTTCCTTCTCTTTTTGATTGTGATCGGACTTTATAAACACCACACTTTAACTTGCTCTCATATTACTATACATTTGAAATAAAATTGGCCGAACATGAACGGACGCTTAAGGGATACGATTGAATGGTTGGCTGACGCTTCGCTATCCGCAGACTGGTTCGGACGAGTGCACGGACTAGTGACGTGGTTGGAGATGTCCTGACCCCGTTCTAAAAACTGCAGGTTACAAACATATCACAGTACCTCTCGCTCCCTGGCTGGCCGGCCAGTCATTACGTGCCATGATTCATGATTAGGAAAGGCTGATGAGCAAAGAGAACAAGTTTAAAACCAATCACGTTGCCACAGCCACCATCGCCAACTTGGATGTTTGACGCGTCTTTCGTCGTCAGGTCGTCACACCACACTACACCCGCAGATCCTGCTCTGTGAAGCAGGCCAAAGCCCAATCTAGTGGCCGAAGAGCAGTAAAAAAACTGTTTGATCCGAACACGAAGGCCATTTGCACACGTTTAGCCTAAAACACTAGCGCGAGTAACGCGAGCTCCACGGAGCAAAACTCGAATGCAAATCTGGCTTCGCCACGTGCTTCCGGTCTGATGGACGGTCCTGCCAGTTGAATTGTCACCGAGTCCACGTCGGGTCGGATGGTCGGCAAAGGAAAACCGAGTTGGACGCGATGGGCACACGGCGTGATGTAACCGTCACGTTGTTGTTGATGCTGACCCCTCCTACGTCACCGCCGCACCCATATGCCCCGCCAGGCAAAAATGCTTGGGTCACATATCCATGCGCTCCGAACAATGTACAGACTACAGAGCACTGGCCACACTACAGGCTTGTGAGAGCATCTCTAGCTTTCCTGAACCAACGCCTTGTGCCACTCGCCCATGCAAAATGTGATCCACAACCAACGCCTTGCTGAACGGGGCGTTTAGTTTGTGAGAGCATCGCTAGCTTTCCTCTTAAAAAAAATTATAATCCCCTGCAAAAAAATATCCGGTTTAAGGAAGGAAGGAAGGCCAATCTAGTATTTTCTTCTCAAAACCTTTTATAGTCAAAAATTTTCAGGGAGAAGCTCCTCAAATACATACTTCCCGCTAAAAAAATGCAGTCCGAACACACTCAGCAAATTTTCTCCCCTCTTTTTCGCCCACCTGACCTGCACCGTCCCTATGGGATTCATAGTCAGCAATACCATCCGCCTGCAACCCTATGCCCCTCCCTCCGTCTTCTTCTTCGTCGTCGCCAACTGTAGTGGTCGAAATCATCGAAGGCTGCAGTAATTCATAAGTTCAGTCTATTCAAACACCAGTGTTCCGATAACAATGTGTTCTTATTTTGATGACATCTTTGTTACTTTAACAATACCAGTGTTCAGGAAAACAAGATCACAATACACGAGCTATTTCTAAAGGACTAAGGATCCATTTGGTGTTTATGTTTTCACACATGCACTTGAGTATGCTCGTTCCAGTGGTTATAGTCGTCGTTAGATGGTATACGGACCTGGGTGTACATTTTACTTCTAGTGTTCTTTCTACTACCTTGACAGTCGATGAATAGATCAGAAATTTTCTCGCAAAAAAAAAAAGAATGTCTCTATGTGGGTCGATGGGCCTGCTACACTCTGTAGCTAAAATATTTCTCGAGGCTAATAATATTTGCTAATGTGGGGGTTTGAACTCAACACGTCACCTACTGTCTAAAATCCTTCATGCATATAAACTACTTCCTTCGTCCCATAATATAAAGGCGTTTTTTACACTACACTAATGTCAGAAACACTCTTATATTATGGGATAAAGAGAGTAGCACATTGTTGTGCTTTTAAAACAGCTTTCTTTACCTAATTAAATATTTACACTTCATATTTTTACGTTAAATTTCCCTAATTTATATACGTCTATCAGTTACCCGAAAACCGCAAGCCACCTCAACAATCAAGAAACAGAGGGTGAAGTGTGGGTCTTAGTTATCCCGAGGAAATAAAGCAATTAGCTCCACAATTTATGCGAGTGGGTGCATGCGTCAATAAATAAAAGAGAGAAAAAACGTAAAGAAGGGGACATTCATGTCGCGCGGATTGTTATGCCGGTGGGCGAGGAGCGAGGACTATAATCCTTAAGGAGCGGCAATGGAAGGCGGGCGTATAGGGACGTGCTCTGTGTGTTGTTGTGGCCTGCTGCACTTGCATCATGTTCTTTTTTTATACATGACCCGTGATCTAAAACCCTACATATATACCTTTATTCTTAAAATCCACGCACGTATTTACCGATGGAGAAAATTCTTTTTCATGGTGAATACACAAACATTTTGTATGGGATGTGCATACAATTATAAAATTCGTTAACATCGAAAGTACATGAACATCTATTTTGAATATGCAAACAATTCTTGTCATACTCATGAACGTTATGTTATATGTAGGGATTTAATTTGTGTTTTATCTGTTGTACGTGACGATGGTTTTTTAAATAGACATAATTCATAGATGAGGCCTTCTCAGTGTGGAGCGACACGGTCCAGATGGTGCGGAGTGTGTTTACAGTGGTGCGTGCCATTAAATATGACGATTCATAATCATAACTGAATCCAAATGAAAATAGCGGCTCCGATAAAAAATATTTTTCTTCCATTGTACTCCCTCCGTTCTAAAATAGATGACCCAATTTTGTATTAAAGTAAGTACGAAGTTGAGTCATCTATTTTGGAACGGAGGGAGTAATGTACAAGCATGTGTGCTAGTTTTCTATAAATGATTATTCACAGAAAAAATAATAAAACCGACTTTGCTAACATTCAGCCACATACCCATTTCCTATAAATCTGTACTATTTGGTATCCAAACAACCACACAATGTTTCATAAAATATATACGGTAAGAGCATCTACAGTCACGACGGGCAAATTCAACCCCTCAAATGCTAGCGGACGCGCAGGCGTGTCCGCGGACACTGACTGGTTAAGCCTCAAATTTATCTTCTCACAACTAGACACCTCAATTACCATACCTCAAATCCATATAAACTCATTCAACTAAGTTGTTGCATTACACACATCGTCCGACCACTACATCACTAAGCATGTCATTAGACTACCAAAGTTTGGCATGTTCGGCTATGATGGAGAAGATCATCCACGGCTGCCCTTGCCCTTCCCGGTACCCTTGCCGTCCTTGTCGTGGAAGTATCGGTCGAAAACACAGTAGGGATCGAGCCGGATCTGCTCGACGCCGGAGCTGTCCTCGCCGTCGCTGTCCTCCTTCTCCTCCTTCGATGGCGGTCCGGCCATGGCACGGACCGTCCGATTCTGCTCTCGGACGAGGGCGCGTGTGTTCCTCTGTTGTCACTTCTTCACAATGCAGGTGCATATGGCTTCCTCCTCTGCAGCCGCTCACGCCATCACCTCCTCCGTCGCCATGTCGGCAGTGATATGGGCCTCGGCGGCCCTTATCCCCTCCTTCCCATGGCGGGCACACCATCCCGGTGGGATTAATAAAGGCTAATTGGTTTCATGCCAACATTTGGCACTGCCAATACTTGGCAATCCAACAATTGGCAATATTAAAAGTTGCCAAAAAATTAACAACTCTTATGAGGTTGGCAAGTGAAACTGGTAACTAACTAAGCACTAGCCAATATTTTGGCATTTTGCCAAATGTTGTCATGCTAATTTTTGGCACCAAATCAATCATGCTGATAATCCGCCTGACCAGTGATGGGGAAGGAGAGATTTTCCGGCTGTCGGGACCGCAATGATCCAGTCCCAGAGGATCCGAGCGCCCGTTGAGCCGACGCTATAGAGTTGCGGCAGACAGATCTTGCCGTCGGCTGAGCGCTGTCCTCCCGGGAGCGACGGAGTGCAATACGGACGGCCATTGCCTCCCCCAACCCGCACGGGATGACACCCAAGTCGACGGATCTGGACTAGTTGGAGTCAGATCCACTGGCCGCCATGCCGGAGACGGCTGGAGGGGATCTTGGGTGGTTGAGGGGAGTGGCTAGGGTTTGGTCCTGCAGGCGGATGGGAGGAACCGTATGCTTACATCTAAATCCAGTAGACAGCTAGACATGATACATTCCTCAAAAAAAAAAAAAACTAGACATGATAC
>NC_041382.1:530345865-530348982 GCF_002162155.2 Triticum dicoccoides | reverse complement strand
CCGGGATCCTCGCCCGCGTCGCCAGGTGAGGCCTTTCTCTCTTCGCCGCCGTTTGTTGGTTCTTCTTCTTCTTCTGCTCCTCCTCCTCTTGGCTGGCTGCTGTATGCGTGAGATCAGCCGATTGACTTCTGAGTGGAACTCACCGGACTGGGCGTTAGATTTGGTTGTCTATTTTTGTGGTTCCGTAGAAGTACTTTTGGACTAAAGGCGAGATTCTGGACAAAACCGCCTTTTCCCCCAATTTAAAAGCACCTGTAACTTTGTAAGAGTGTATTGATCCTGAATTCATGGCCCCGGAAGATTAGAGCTCGATATATTTCACACTGGAACGCGATTGGTTCCGGCTCATATCTAATTGAGGCAAACGCGATTGCTCCTTGTGCTTAGAATTTGTAGTGAGATGCAGATGTTATGACCAGTCTAATGAATGAACATTAAAATACAAGCACAGACGAAACAACCAATCCGTTGTTTTCTGACTCTGAATATGGTGTGTTTTTAATTACTCTCATACTTTTCGTTATGCAACTATCTGAAAATACACCCACTGCTCTGTTTCAAAGGAGACTAACCACCTTGCCTCCATCTATCCCCAGAGACTACTTAGTTTGAACGAACTTCCCATTTTTCCATCACAGTCCCTTATTCACACCGCAACTGCCCATTTCCCATCATAGTCCATTTGCAAGACCGATCAGGGATACTAATCACATGTTTTTTTTCTTGCTGCTAATGTAGCAATGCAGCTGTATCACCATCCGTATTCACTAGACAGTCAGAAGGTGCGGATAGCCCTGGAAGAGAAGGGTATTGACTACACATCATATCATGTCAATCCACTAACAGGGAAAAACATGAATGTGGCCTTCTTCCGAATGAACCCTTCAGCGAAGCTCCCTGTCTTCCAAAATGGCGCTCATGTCATTTTCCGTGCCATCGATATCATCCAGTATGTTCTTTCATTCACCTTTGGAATGGCTCGAACTTACACATTCGATACTGCTGACCAAACAGAAATATTCATTTATCTCCTCTATATTTTCATAGGTACTTAGACAGACTCGCGGTGCACTTAAGCGGCGAAATCCATCCTGTGAATACTGAGGTTCTCCAATGGATGCAGAAAGTTGATGGTTGGAATCCTAAGATGTTCACACTAACTCACACCCCACTAAAGTACCGTGCGTTTGTCTCCAAGTTCATACGCCGGGTGCTGATTGCTCGGATGGCTGAAGCCCCAGATTTAGCTAGCATGTACCATGTCAAGCTCCGTGATGGTTATGAGACCGAAGACAGACTGAAGGACCCCGAGACTATGCGGCAAAGTGAGGAAGAGCTGAGCAAACTTCTGGATGATGTTGAGGCACAGCTCAACAAGACCAAGTATCTCGCTGGCGATGAATTCTCACCAGCTGATTCAATGTTCATTCCCATTCTTGCACGAATAGCCCTTCTTGATCTTTATGAGGAATACATCAGTAGCAGGCCCAGGGTCCTGGAGTACCACACATTGGTCAAGCAGAGGCCAAGCTACAAGGTTGTAATTGGGAAGTACTTCAATGGGTGGAAGAAGTACCATACTCTCTTCAGGACCTCGTTCTTCCTTTGTGTTCGAACCTTGTTCCGAAGATACTAGGTGGTTCAGCGTGTTGCGTAGCCGATCCATGCTGAACCAGTGTGTACAGTGAGTTTAGGCTGAATATATGACCATCATGTGTTTTTCCTCCAAGGCCAGGCTGATGGTTCCTGAGAGTTTTGTTTTCTATACACCTGTCTTCTCCAATGTCGCTGTTTCGAGCCTACAGAATCTAGATGTTGAATTACTTACAGAATAATAGGCCTATATATATGGTTTGGGTTTTCTTTATACAATGCGTCTCTCTTCATGGACAAATATTATTTCTATCATCTGTTCTAGCGCGCCTCATATCTAAAGTATCTTGTGCACCAGCTGTCACTGCAATCTTCTTTTTCATTTGATTTTACGTTTTCCAAGTTTGTTAGAGAGCTTAGTTTCCAATTTCATATTACTTCTAACTCATAGCTTCTGATTTCGAATTAAGTTATGAGTTAAAATTTGTTTACTCATATTTTTCTCATAGCTTCATTTTTCTGATGTCGGCGTGTGTGGGATTTGTCCTGTGTGTTTTGATGTTGGGAGTGGGCTCAGCTCTTGTTGTTTCAGTTTTCTTCCGGGTTTTCCGTAATTAACTGGGCAACAATCTTCTTAATCAATAAAACAGGCAAAACTTTTGCCTTGTGTTAAGAAAAACAATATTTTTTTCATAGCTTAATTTTTTCGTGCTCATATTTTTTTAAACTCAAATAGCAATAAAATATTTTCCTACTGTATGAGTGCAGAGCTTCCCAGATATATTTAAGCAGAAGATCTCCATGCACATGCTTTACATGTACAGGACAGGACAATGGGCCCCATTATCATTGACTCTAGTATCCACTAGGTGTCTTTATTACTTGATCCCCTTATGGTTGTCGACATAGTGCACAACACGTCTATTTATACATCAAAGTTGAAACACTTTGTCCAGCAATTCAAGCTTGTTGTCTGATACTGTTTTCCTTCAGATTTTGTAGGCTCCGAGAGTAAGCAGGGAAGAGGAAGAAAGAGAGAGCATAAGAGCGCTAGGAATGGGAACATGGAGGAAAGCTTAACTTTTTTGTTTTCACCTCTAGTGTTGGAGGTGCAAATATTTAGTTTTGTGCTTTCCTGATGTCTCCCATTCCTATGGTTCTTGAGCACTCCTTCCTCTCCCCTTTCGCTTGCGCAATAGATTAATGCATAAACCTTAAATATGTGTGCACATACTTACATTATCTGATAATCTAAAAGGCTAGTCGAGAAAAGGAAGAAAAGAGAGCCTGAGAGCAGTGGGAATGGGAACATGGAGGAAAGCCTAACTTGCTTTGTTTTCGCCTCTAGTGTTAGAGGTGAGAATTCAGTTTGGTATTCCCGATGCCTCCTATTCCTACTGTTCTCAAGCACTCCTTCCTTTTCTTTTTGGCTTGGTTGGTTGCTTTAGCGTAGAAACAAAATTTATGCACACATATTCGACGTAAGATCTCAAAAGTGAGCTAGACAGAGGAAGAGAAAGAGAG
>NC_041382.1:530280482-530345675 GCF_002162155.2 Triticum dicoccoides | reverse complement strand
TGTGTTGAGGTGGAGATATTTCCCGATGCCTCCCATTCCTATCGTCCTTATGCGCTCCTTCCTCTTCCTTTTTGTTTGCTAAATCGATTTAGCAGAAAAACAGAACATATATGTGCATATATTCAGGTGATGTGAGATGTCCACTATGAGACAGGAAGAGGAAAAAGGAGGGCCTAAGAGCGGTGGGCATGGGACATGATGGAAAGCTAAAGACCTCAGTTCCTCGTCTAACACTGTAAGATGTTTTCTGTCAAAAAAAAAAAACACTAAGATGCTTTGTTTTGAGTTTCCTGATGCCTCTCATGCCTATTGTTCTTTGGTGTTCCTTCCTCTTCCTTCTAGTTTACACAACATAAAAAGGATTCATAGTAATAAATATGATTTCGTTCAAATTAATAACCCTGCATACTAGATTGCTATTTTCTGTGTTTGTTTGTCTCTTTGGCATGCCTTAATCCATTCATAAGACAAGATAAGATGTCGGCTTAACAAGGCTACTGGTTTATACTTCATAATTTAGTAGCACTGTAATTCATTTTTCAGATTCTAATCGCACCACGAAACACACCAAGACATTTTATTTACCTGTCAGGTATATTATATATACTAGGAAATCCTCTAGCATATATAACTGGATATTATTTGCGTTTAAGTACTTAATGTGTCAAGAAACCTTTAGACACTTACTTCTGTATTAACTAATTTATCAAGTTTGTTTACAAGCTTTGTCCCAAATGCTCAAATAGCATTAATGTTTAATGCCTATACATGTATGCAGATTTATGATGAAAGTAACACAGTATAGTAAAATAGTAGATCATCAAAGCAGTGAAATGATCTTTTAGATAAACCACACGACTAACATTTAAAGCGTGTCATTCTCTCTGCCCTGCAAACAAAATGTTATGACAGGCATATTAGGGGCTTAGCCTAGTGGGCTGTGGCCCAAGTTATCTTATCGTTATTAGGGGCTTAGCCCAATTATCTTATCGTTATTAGGGTGGTTTGCTTAGGAGTCAAGTAAACCTCTCTATATAAGGAGAGGAGATGTATCAATCTAATCAAGCAAGAAGCAATCAGTATTTGCTCGGCTTCCCTTAGGGAGCCGGGAGACCTAACCCTAGCCGCCTCTTGCGCCGCCGCCGCCTCTTCTCCACCACGCAAGGACGGCGCCCAGCCGCCGGCCGCCGCGCCCTCGACCTCGTCTTCCTCCATCTTTCCCCTACAATCTCCGCCCTAGAACCGGCAGAACCCTAGCTCCTAACACAAAAATACTGCTTTTCTGATGGAACTAGGAGACATACCTCTGTATCTATGTGACTCCCATTACATAGTTTGTACAAAGTTGAATGAACAATCTGCTTGTCAAGAATTGTTGTGGCAATAATCTGCACATTTGCAACCAAAGTTCAGTATTGTGCACTGCAATTTGCAACAGGAAGCCGTGTCGTCAAATGAACAATCATAAAACAGGATCACACAACTAAATTTACTGCATAACAGAAGCTTTCTTAACCCAAAGAGATTGACGACAATAACAGAGCATAGTTCTAGAATGTCCTCAATGTACAACCTTGTGTGACCAATAGCACAACCTTGTGTGATCCATGTACTTGATCTGTCTCAACTGCACTACCAATAGCCTAAAGATTGTAAAAACTTGTTGCCCATATTTCTTTTTCACAAGCGACTCTATCTATAATGCACACATAAAAAGATATGTGCATGTGAACTGTTAGTACGTAAAGGACAGGGGAGTGTTTTTTTAACTCAAATAAACTGTGAAACAGTAACACAATCTGGTACCCCCATTTTACGTGCTTCAACCATTTTGCGTAAATCTACAGAAAAACAGTACCACTGTCATGAGAATCTTACAAAAAGAACTTAGGGCCTCTTTGATTCGCGGGATTACAAAAACACAAGAATAGGAAAAACGTAGGATTGAAATGACATGTCCATTGGATTCCTATAGGATTTGAGTTTATTTGATTGTATCACAGGAAAAATAAAGGATTTCTTCCAAGAGGTTGGAGTGGATGCTACAATTCCTATGAAATGTAGTTCAAATGAATCCATAGGAAAAAATCCTATGGGATTCAATCCTGCGAATCAAACGATCAACGCAGGAAAAATTCCGAAGGATTCTTATCCTTCAAAAATCCTATGAAAATCCTTTGAATCAAAGAGGCCCTTAGGATGTACACTCAAAGGCTGACAAACTAAATTTGAACATCAAGTGTTTCTGAATCTTACAAAAAAGAACTTATGATGTGAACTCAAGGTTGCCATACTAAATTTGAACATCAGAGTTTGGAATGGAAGACAAGTAACTAGGAAAGTAAGTTTCTAAATATAATTTCCAGCTATTTTTTAGAGATTTTTTTTCACGCTTCGGTTGAATATTGTGATGTCACTGCATATAGCACAATTTACGAAATAGCAGGCCGTCAGTTCAGCAACCTATTGGTAACTAGGCTCGAACTAATTATGAAAACAGTGGAAGATGTCATAGTTATAGTACTTTTTCATGTATAGACCAAAGTTCAAATATAACTGATACATTATGGTACCACAATTCAATCCAGGAATTGGACTGGACTGGAACCAGTTTCCTTGTGGCACCCATCGCCTACTGGCAAGGTTTTACTTCCGAACCATAACATTTCATTTCTTGCAAGCTAGAACTGGACTCCATGCCAAGCATTTTACTGGTAGAACTTCGATGTATCAGACTTATGCAGAGTAAAAATATCAACAGTATCTTACCAAAAGTAAATGCTTCCAGGTCCTCACTGGAAGTAGTACACTGTAAATCCTCCAGAACTGGTGCTATCTGATCAAGTGTCATTGCTGGACCTCCTTCCTTTTGTCCTAGTTTCTCCAAAATACCATTTATTGATGATGTCACTGAAAAAAGGTAACTCACTGTTATATTTGCTGGAAATAATTCACAGTGCTTTGCAAGGTTGGTCTTTTCCCATTCTAGTGATATTATAGGGTTTTAAGTAAGGTATAGTGATTTTTCTTGCACCGATATCGATGGGACAACTATTAATCAAAACTGAAACCATGTAACTTGAGTGATAAATTGTCATAGTACACTGGTACCTCGCAAGTTGGTTACTTGCCTACTTGGTATCTTTGGAAGCATTGTGCTGGTAACGATTCTGCAAAATATTCTTATGCAATTAACCTAATGAGGTATACTAGATTTGTTTTATCCTCTTATGCCTCTTTCTATCCTCCTTGAAATCCAAGAGTAGAAAACTAAAACAAATGGCAGAAGGCGTGATTTCAACAAGCATATGCCATTATAGGAATAAACTAGCATATGGCATTCCTTAATCTGGCTCATTCAAGACCATGCCAAGCATGCTCGTTCTCCTGCTTATTACCTACTTTGCTGATCATCACCTTGTGGCACTTTAGAAATTGTTCGTCCCACAAGTTGGCCGAATGTTAGCCTCCCATTCAGAAGCAATCCGTCAATAAGAGCTTCTGACTGCAAGATACATAAATTCCATGCATAAGGTCATAAACTGTGGAAAAGCTACAAGTACTAAATGATTGTAGTCATAATGTTCCTGGACAAGATCACATATTTTGTAGCAAACACAGGAAGCACCAGAACTATTAGAATGTAAGTTCAGACAACGTATGTTATCTGTCAGTTTCTCAGCTATCAGCCAATCACAAACCAATAATTACCAGCATATTTGTCAAACACCTAAAAAAAGGATCAAATCAAGAACTTAGAATGTTTTTATTTTTGAAACAACCAACAAACTAATCGTCAACCAATCAGCATTTGGCATTGCCATGGTAACTGGAGCCATATTTTACAACCACATACTATGTTTTCTACCAGTTATCATTTTTAAGCAATGACTCATTCTCCTGGATAATCCCTAAGCTGTTAGGCTGTTCTGCATGGTATATCCACATATGTCAATGATTCCTGGACTTGCCGAGAGCTAGAATCAGTCTCCTTGCCAACTGCATAGTCATCTCTTGTTATTTCTCATTCAGACCTTGTACATGTACTCTATAAAGAGCAATTAATTCAACAGATAAGTGTGTTTATCTCGATGTCATTCATAGTATCAGAGTAGTCTTTGGATCATGCTAATCCAATCTAAACCATTCTTCCCTTGCCCCGTCAACCCACCTATGTTACCATGGGTGGAGAATAGAGAATAGCCACAACATCATCACAAGCTTCAAACCTAGAACCTAACGACTTCCATAAACTGCAGTCTAATGAATTCATTTATCGAGTAAAAATGCAAATAGTTTAGATAGTGAATATTACAATTCAAATTCAAATGGCAAAAGTCTAGACCACATCTGTATCCAGTAAGTTAAAGATAAACCCATGCCCATATGCACCCCTTAGAGAGTACATGTGCATTAAAAAACCAAAAATTGCAGTATTAGCACATGTTGAACATGTTACAGTGCGTATAGAAGAAAAAGGTTGTGCAAAAGTATGTTTATATCATCATATGTACACTGTACAAAAATAGTTTACTCATCCTGTGTGATATTTGTCAACTTCTTTTTGTGCAACGCAGATATGATCATCTTTCTGCAAAAAAGTTCGCTTGTATTCGGATTATAACATGCTCTAATGGAATGGGGGATTTTGAAGTGCACAAGTACTCAATCCTCAGGGGTGCATATGAACCTAGGTTCAGAGTGCATATATAAATAAGTGAGAACATACAGAATGTTAATTGTTCAGGAAAATCTTAACCATATTTGTATTTTGTCAAACATAGTAGTCCAATAATATAATGTGGATAATATGGACCCTTGACACTCCTAATAAGTGCAAGGATCATTGGAATAGTGTCATACATGGTGCCATGAACCAGTCTAACATGCTTAAAGATTAACCCAGAGGATGGATAGAGGATGTGAATACAACATTTGAAAAACTTGGAATGCTCAAGCTGAATAGTAGGAATATGAAACGGTTCATCTTGCACTACATATAGAAGAAAATGTTTGTCGACAAAAAGATGATAGGCCTTATGATCTTGAAGGAGCAAGAAGAATATTCAGACGTACAACACTAGAATAATTTGATTATGCTGAATGGCAAACTCCAGATAGAAAGGATTAACTAGCTTCTACTCCCTCTGTCCGGAATTAGTTGATGCTTAAACGGATGCATCGAGCATTGATACGTCTAGATACATCCGTTTGAGCGTCAACTAATTACGGAGGTAGTATTTTCCAACAGTGATTGCAGTATATCATGAAAGAGTAAAAGACAACCTCAGGACACCGTTCTAAAATTTGCAAGTACCTCACTCATGTCATCAACTCTAGATCAGTAATCAAGGTGAAGATGCATTGTTTTTTTTTTCAAGGATACGTCTGACGTATCGAGAAGATGCATTGTGATTGTTTTAACACATGCTAATAATCTTTAGCGTAATACTGATATCTCAGTTACCCAATGCCATCACCTCTAGACCATTAATCAAGGTCGATATGCATCTAGCAATGAGAATCACAAGGCACAATTCATAGGTGCACAAAATCTACAGTACCATCTGCTCCACACTGATTTCGGCATTCAGAGAATTATGGCTGCTGTTTAATCAATCCAGACTTTCAACAAGCAAGCGTGAACTAAAATCAAGGTCACATCAAAGTAAATACCTCTGGAATGTCCGCACGGATAACAGAGATGAACTTTGAGAAGCGCAACCGATGCAGGACATTATCGAATATGGCCAAGTAGAGCGTCACCCTCCTATAGCCTACAATCACAGAAAAATGGAGTCACAGATGAAGTAAACATGCGTTAAATGAAATTTACACAGAAAGATATCATGTGTTGGTTCTCTTACTTCTGCATCATCGTAATTGCTATCATGTGTTGGTTCTCTTGCTTCTGCATCATCCTAATTACTAAACATAACATCCCTTTCATATGGGAACCGTCTAACTCGTTGAAATCTGAACTAATTCATATGAAAAAACAGGATCATATGACAAACTTGTTCATCTACCTTGATTTGCATGATCTTGTTTTGCTTTGGATGTCCATGAAGAAACCAAAATCTAAATGAAATCTAAGTTGTTCCTAATAAGAATTTTTGATCGGGATGACTCGTGGTACAGGAGGACAACACTTTCAAGGTCTATGAGGATATAATGCTTTATTTCGGATCCGTTGCAACATACGGGCACTTTACTAGTATATGGAAAAGGACCGGTTAGTCGTAGAAACATAAACAAGCACACTAGAAACATAAACAAGCACACTTTCAGACTTATTTAGATGAGACACAAAACTTTAATACATAGAATGATACCAGTTCCCTTATGTTGAACTCATGTTGTAGACAAAATCAGATCAATGACACACCACTACTGACCACTGTAATTAAGAGTCATAGTATAAATTAGAGTGAGAAATATGGTAATTAGCTCACAAAACATGTAACAATACATGCATTGCAGATTTTCTTAGCATCAATTAGCATCCACCGTGTAAAATGATCTGAATTGGATAAACTGTTCCTAGAGACTTCACACATGCACATAGCAAACTAATGAAAATATACGGAGGCTAGCAAGAAACAATCACTTTGAAAACTCTAAACTCCAATGAAATTTGTACATGATCATAAAAAGATGTTTCTTGTATATTGTTTAGACGTGCAGAATAAGGCTTGTTTTGTCCACTCTAGAACCTTCTTGGGTGTTTGTGTTGCAGCCGGGGTGATTTGATTCTTCTAGTGATGGTGGCCGAGCTACAAGGTTTTGTAATTACGACGTACTTCGATGGCTGGAAGAAGTATTGAAATCTCTTCAATTCGTTCTTTGTGTTTGAACCTTGTCCCAAAAATACTAGGTGATTCATCGTGTTGTTTAGGCGATTCATACTGAACCGATGTGTATAGTGAGTTTAGACTGAAATATATGATCATTTTACCTTCATGTATTTAACTCGTAGGGGTTGTGGCCGATGGTTTCCTTGGTCTCCTTGCATGTATGTAGTTTTGTACAACCTTCAGAATTTGGATACTAAAGTACTTATAGAATGATAGCCCTAGCCCTATACACATTTTTTTCTATTGATAAAATGGCCTATATACATTTGGTTTTGCTGATAAGAGATCTCTAGGATCATGGGATAATCACATTTGTCATTTTTAATAGTGCAGCTCACCTCATAACTACCTAGAGTATCAATTTATTGTCACTTCATGGTTCTTTCCCCATTGTTCTGTAATGTTTCCAAGTTTACATAGAGTGTTTAATTTGTCCAAGTTCATGCTATTTTTATCTCATATCTTATTGCTACACGTTTTCATACTTCATAAATGCACAGGCTGATACAAATATTATGTACCTGTTTTGGATATGGGTAATAAAGATAAGAAGATATCTTTCCACACATGCCCTAAATTAAGAGTAGAGGACAATAGGACAGGGCCAGTGATTATGTGGCCCCATTATCATTGACTTTAGAATGGTGCCCCCATGCACCAGATGTCTCCATTTCTTTCTCCTCAAAGGTTCTGCATATGATGCACCACCCATTATTTATACCTCAACGCTGAAACACTTCGTCCAGCGTTTTGTTAGATTTGTAGGCACTGAAAGTAAGCCGGGAAGAGGAAGAAAGAGAGCTCAAGAGCACTAGGAATGGGAACATGGAGGAAAGCCCTGCTTGTTTGTTTGCACCTCTAGTCTCAGGGATGCAAATATTTGGCATGCATGGATCCTTTCCTGATGCCTCCCATTCCTACCGTTCTTGTGCACTCCATCCCCTTCCTTTAGGATTGCATCAGTAGATTTGTTGGAGAAACAATCGACATGTGTCCACATATTTAGATAACTTGAGAGCTTGAAGGTGAGCCGGGAAGTGGAAGAAAGAGGGCATAAGAGCAGTGGGAGTGGGAACATGGAGGAAAGCCTAACTTGCTTTGTTTCATCTTTAGTGTTGGAGGTGGGAACTTGCTTGGTGTTTCCCAATGGCTCTCATTCCTATTGTTCTCAAGCACTCCTCCCTCTTCCTTTTTTGGCTTGCTTGGTTGCTTTAGCTTAAATAGAAACCAAATATATGTGTGCACATGTTTAATGTGGGATCTCAAGAGCGAGCTAGGAAGAGGAAGAAAGAGAGGGTGTAAGAGCAGTGGGAGTGAGAACATAGAGCAAAGCCTAACTTACTGATTCTTCATCTCTTGTCTTGAGGTGGGAATGTAGTTTGGCATTTCCCGATGCCTCTCATTCCTATCGTTCTTAGGCGCTCCCTCCTCTTCCTTTTTGATTGCTAAATCACTTTAGGAAAAAAAGCACATATGTGCATATATTTAGATGATATGAGAAGAGGTCCTAAGTGTAGTGGGCATGGGAACATGATGGAAGGCTAAGTCTCTCTGAAAGAGACTTTGGTTGAGTTTTCCCGATGCTTCCCATGACTATTGTTCTTTGGTGCTCCTTCCTCTTCCTTTTGGGTCGCACACATGAAAAATATTCATAGTTTAAAATGATTTGGTTCAAATTCATTCACCCTACATAGTTGGATTTGCAAATTTCTATGTTAAATGGCGCACATGTTCATCTCTAGATTATTCCACACAAGAGTCCTTATCATGTCAAGATTATTATTCAGGTATTATATATATGAAGTATACATCTCTATATCTGATAAAGGGCATTCGTAGAAACATAAACACATTTTTAGACTTAACAAGATGAAACACACAACTTTAACACATAGAATGGTACAAATTCTTCATTGGTTCCTCAGGTTGTACTCATGCTGGAGACAAAATCACATCAATGGCACACCACTGCTGACCACTGTAGCTAAGAGTACAACAGAAATCGGAGTGCGAAAGATGGTAATTGGCACACACAAAATGTAACAATATGTGCATTACGGCTTATTTTTATCATCAATTCCTAAAGAGTTCACACATGGGATAGCAAACTAATGGATATATACATAGGCTAGCAAGAACAACCATGACCGTAACAAGATATATCTGCAGCTTCAAAAATTGTAAACTCCAATGGAATTTGTACACTTGATCATAAAATGGTGTGGGATTTTAAATATTGTTTAGATGTGTGGGATAAGGCTTATTCCCCACTCTTGAACTTCGCTGGTTGTTTGCATCTCAACTCGGGTGCTTTAATCCTTGAAGGGATGGTGGCCGAGCTACGAGGTTGAATCGGGAAGTACTTCAATGGGTGGAAGAGTACCCTACTCTCTTGGGGATCTTGTTTTTCCTTTGTATCTGAACCTTGTTCTTAAAATACTATGTGTATAGTTTAGACTTTAGACTGAATATCTGATCGCTATACCTTCATGTGTTTTCCTCCTAAGGATAGAGGGTGATGGTTTCTTTCGAGACATGTTTTTTCCTATATTTTAATTAGTTAAATAATAGGACTATACACATTTTTTCTTGATAAAGTGACCTATAATTTTTTTTGGTTTTGCTGATATGAGTGTTTTCTAATCATGTTTTAGTCACATTCTGCCATGTGTAATAATGCAGCTCATGTCCGAAGTACCTTATGTTCCAATTAATTACCACTTCGATGGCTCTTTGTCATTGTTTTGTAATTTTCCAAGTTCACTTATTTACTTAAGAGGGTTTATTTTTTTCTAAGTTCATATTATTTTTTGCTCATAACTTCTTATTACCACATATTTTTCCTCTATAAATACACAAGTTGTGTTCGCACACGAACACGTCACCGTGTACCTCCAACGCCGAGGGTGATGCACCACAGCTCACGCCGAAGGAGACCCGTCCGGAAGCGCGGTACACAAGCAATCCGGCGGGTGCTTTTCAGGACCCGAAACCCCACGCGCCCGGGAGAGACCCCGTCTGAACGTGCGGCGGCTATGGGCTGCCCTAGGTCGGTTCGCCCGCCCCTAGAGCCTCGAGGATCGCTGCCCTTCAACACGAAGAACGAATGAAGAACGAGAGAGAAAGATGTAAAACTAGGGTAAAAAGTAGATGTGTTTTGCGATTGTGTGTTGTTATTCAATCGGCCGTCACCCCTTACATATATATAAGGCGGCTGGACTTTTCGTACAAGAAAAGAACTCAAATCCCGTCCAAAACATCAAAAGATAACCTAACTCGGACTACGAGGGCCGGAACTCTCGGTCAGCCCGGAACTTTTGGGCTGAAATTATATCAAGTAGCCCTCTTGCACTGAATCTGCAGGTTGCATACTACTTCGGATGACAATGATCCCAAAAGCAAAGTTGTAGATCTTGCAATGGACAAAAACTCTTCAGTTGATCACTTTTTCATCCGAGGTCATCTTGATGCAAAATCAGCCCCGCAAATCTGCAAACAATGTTAAAATTTCAGTTTTCGAGGCGCACCACGTGCAAACTCTCGGTTTAGCCCGGAACCTCTCCGGAAGTTTTGCCCGGAACTTCCGGGGCAAACTTATGCAGCACACTGTTTTGGCTCTAACTTTTGCATACGAACTCCAATTTAAACGTTTTTTATATCGAAATCGATCGTCTCGACGAGACGAAGACAACCCATGTAGGAACTTTTCCCATAGGACGTCGTCTTGAAGGCCTAATTGGCCGAACAATACTCTGAACACAAAATTATAAAAAATTTGAGCATAGTTTCGGCCCTTGAGATGAGGTCGGATGGCGATAACCCAAACTTCAAAGATGTTCATATCGACAATATAAAACTTTTTCATGTAGATCACTTCTCTATTTGAGGCCATCTTAATCAAGTTCTTAACCGCGCCAAAATTTGGTGTCAACACATGCTCCCCTGTTTTTCGGTAAAACTTGCGTGCCGAAAAATAACTTGCACGATGCTTTTCCTAAGGACGATGTCAACACTCCATCGGCCATTTTATGTGCTTAGGGCGATAATTTCTATATCGGCCATGTTTAACTTCTTGTTTACATCATACCCTGGAACCGATTACCACCAATCAGCTTTAAAGAGATGGGAATGAACCCGTTCCTCGTAGCACTAAGGAAATCAAACTCTGAGAGGTCACGCCCTGTTAAGAAAGTAACATCCGGATGATTCCAATCCATCGATGCATCGGCCAAAGCAACACAAGCCGAATTATCCGCGTGAATGACTTCTACCTCATCATCGACCCACTGTATTAAGAATTGATGCATGGTAGATGGCACACATTGGTTAGCATGAACCCAATCGCGGCCTAATATAACATTATAGTTACCTTGCACCTCGGCGATGAAGAATATGGTGGCCAAAGTTTTGCTTCCCACGGTGAGTTCCATGCACATCACACCTTTGGCCCCTGTCTTTTCTTTACCGTCAAATCCATTAAGTACCATATTGGTCTTCATCAATGCATCATTATCTAATCCCAACTTCTTGAAGACCGAGTAGGGCATAAGATTTACCACAGCACCACCATCAACGAGCATCCTAGCAACCGGCGATCCGTTAATATGACCTTTGAGGTACAATGGCTTCAAGTGTTTCACCGGTTCTTTTGGCTTCTCGAAGATAGCGTTCTTTGGACCAAAATCCAGTTGAGCCACCTCCCCTTCTTCACCTATAGCACGAAACTCGGCTGGTAAGTAATACACCATATTAATATCCATACCTTCCCGAACCGGCGTAGAGTCGTAATCCACCATCTCATCTTCATCCCCCAATGTGTATATTGGGCTCAAAGTTTCCTCAATTGAAGGGGATTTTTCAGGTGGTGTGGACGATGTAATAGGGGTCGCATCATCCTCTTTTGGTGGTGAAGATGTTGCTGCAGCTAATGTAGAAGCATATGTGTTTTGTTTTTGTTTAGGCCTCCACACTTGTTTTGTGAGTGCCATGGGCCGAATTTCACTTAACAATTCGTCCCTTTGCCTCTCCTCTTTGTGCTCTACTTTCTCGTGGTTCCTCATGCGTTGTAATCTCCTTTTCATGGTCTTGGTTAAATTGGAAGGACACCACTTAGGTTGAGTATATTTGGGATCCCTTGGTTTGGCCTTGCTTGTGCTCGCCTCATGATCACTAACCATGGAACCCTGCTGAACAATAACAATATCACCATTAGAAGTAGCCAGATTACCAACAACCGGCTTTTCGATCTCCTTTTGCTTGTCGCATTCTGAAATTTCCGCATTAGATGACTTAACACGCCACACTTTTTTATTGGCCTTACATGGAGAATTTTTTTTGGACGATTAGCACCATAGCTCAAACGGCCTTGTGTGGGATAATAAAGCCTCTCGCGAGCAGGCCTTCTAGGTGCTGCCCACCCCATATGGAAAGCATAAGGAGCCATTGGGGGCTGCCCCCATCCTCCACTGAAGCCTCTCATGTAATATGGCGCATAGGAGGGTTGTGGCATCCATGGTGTCGGTGCCCATGACCCATATGGCCTTGCATATCGTCGAAACTCTTGCTCCGGAGGCAATCTTGAACGCTTTGAATGTGATGGCCGATTAGAGCTAGAACCGACTGCTTGACTTGCATATTTGGATAGCAACATATTAAAAGTTGGCTTGATTATATTGTTCTTAGTTTCATTCTTTTTCCACTTGCCAACTTCTGAATTCTTGGGCTTGATCAATTTAACATGAGCATCCTCTTGTACTTGTGGTTGCCCCCCGAGTATAGCATTTTTTATAGTGATCTTCAACACTTCCTTACCATCGGGTTGCTTCTCAAGCACAATCTTTCTTCCCAAGACCTTGTCGCCCTCCTTGCTATTCCTGGGTTCACCAATAACAACATTATCTTTATTAGCGGATTCGGCTATGTTAGGCCGAATTAACATTTTCTTCCCTTCCAAGTCTATGGTGTTTATGGGGAAGGGCTGCTTATCAACTTGCATCTCAGCAAAATTCAATCGTCCGTCATTAATGGCCGATTGTATCTGTCATCGAAAAACATTGCAATCGTTAGTAGCATGAGAAAATGAATTATGGTGCTTATTGAGAAAATGAATTATGGTACTTGCAATAAGCACGCCGTTTCAGCTCTTCAAACGGCGGTATGGTGTGTGATATTCTAATCATCTTATCTTGCAAGAGAGAATCAAATATTTTATCACACTTTGATATATCAAAAGTAAACATCATCTCCTCATCACGATTCTTGCGAATCGGCTTAAGAGCATTGCACATATA
The DNA here is from genome assembly GCF_002162155.2 of Triticum dicoccoides. Lineage (NCBI taxonomy): Eukaryota > Viridiplantae > Streptophyta > Magnoliopsida > Poales > Poaceae > Triticum > Triticum dicoccoides. The sequence continues at coordinate 530,332,528 of NC_041382.1, read as the reverse complement.
GGGTTTGGCCTTTGAGGACCAAACAAATTCAGTAGTATAGACATCAACCTCATCGTCTGAATTATCATCATTGTGTTCAATCATATGCATTCTAGGACGATCAGTTGTTGACCTATGGACCTATTTACTTCGACTCTCTTGGGCCAAAGATTTTTGTAAGACTTGATTAATGCTCAAAAACTCATAACTTTCTAGCCTCTCTTTAATGTGAGTTTTCAAACCATTGAGAACAAGATCTGCCAAGTCTCTCTCAGTTATCACTAAGCTATAACATCGGTTTTTTATATCTCTAAATCTCTTGACATAATCGGTGACCGATTCATCATGTTTTTGCCTAACCGATGTAAGATGTGACAACTTAAGCTCATTATCGCCGCTATAAAAGTGATCATGAAACTTTTGCTCTAATTGCGACCATAAGAGAATTGAACCATGTGGTAAAGCAGCAAACCATGAAAATGCGGTGCCAGTTAAAGACAGGGGAAATAAACGCACTTTCAACTCTTCTATGGAACCCGCTTCACCCAACTGTGCTAGATACTGACTCACATGCTCCCAAGTCGTTTTCGTACCCTCACCACTAAATCTAACAAAATCAGGAACCTTATAACCTTGAGGGTAAGAAATCGCATCGAAGTGTTCAGGATAAGGCTTTTGGTACACACGACTCTTTACTTTCGACTCGTTTCCGAAAGTTTCTAGAAACATCTTATGCAAATCCTCCCTTAATTTAGCTAAAATTGGATTCGAGGTAGATGACGATGTTTGTGGCAATGACATAGGAGCAACCTGAGTACTAGCTATTGGTGCCACTTGTGAGATGGGCGCCGAACCATAATTCGGCGGAAGACCAAACATGCTTGCGCCTATGGATGGTGTGACAAAGTGATTCGGCGTTGACACCGAATTGGGCACACTCATAATAGGATTAGGGTATGTAGGTGTAGCCACAAGCTGGTTGGTTTGTGTAGGGTAAAAATTCAACGGCATATTATATTGTTGTTGCATAGATGGTGCCGATGAAATAGGTAAAATTGGACTAGGTTTTCGGATATACCAACAATACCATTAGATGATGGAGGCATATTTTTCTGAGCATTAGCACTAGCCACAAAAGAATTGTATGCCATCACATTACCCTTACTAACAAGACTTTCAATCATAGCCACTTGCTCTGGAGAAAAAACCTTACTCATAGCGATCACACCTTGTTCGTTGATGAGGGGAGGAAAATTGACGTTTCCAGCCGGAGTGATGTTGCCTTGACGGTCCTTCTTGAAACTTGAAAGAAACGCTTCCAAATCCTCCTCCTCGCGCTTCTTCTTGAGCGCCTCAAAAGCCTCTTCACGCTGCTTCTTGCGTGCTTCGTAGGCTTGGCGATGTTCATCTGATAGTTCATCAAGACCCGGCTTAATGATGTTATCGGCGTCAACTTCTGAGGGCTTGGGGAGATTAGACATGGTTGATGATGATTCTTGATCTTCCGTCCCCAACAGAGTCGCCAAAAAGTGTGTTCGCACACGAACACGTCACCGTTTACCTCCAACGCCGAGGGTGATGCACCGCAGCTCACGCCGAAGGAGACCCGTCCGGAAGCGCGGTACGCAAGCAATCCGACGGGTGCTTTTCAGGACCCGAAACCCCACGCGCCCGGGAGGGACCCCGTCTGAACGTGCGGCGGCTATGGGCTGCCCTAGGTCGGTTCGCCTGCCCCTAGAGCCTCGAGGATCGCTGCCCTTCAACACGAAGAACGAATGAAGAACGAGAGAGAAAGAACAAAGGAGGGATGTAAAACTAGGGTAAAAAATAGATGTGTTTTGCGATTGTGTGTTGTTATTCAATCGGCCGTCACCCCTTACATATATATGAGGCGGCTGGACTTTCCGTACAAGAAAAGAACTCAAATCCCGTCCAAAACATCAAAAGATAACCTAACTCGGACTACGAGGGCCGGAACTTCTGGGCTGAAATTATATCAAGTAACCCTTTTGCACTGAATCTGCAGGTCGCATACTACTTCGGATGACAATGATCCCAAAAGCAAAGTTGTAGATCTTGCAATGGACAAAAACTCTTCAGTTGATCACTTTTTCATCCGAGGTCATCTTGATGTCGAAATCGGCCCCGCAAATCTGTAAACAATGTTAAAATTTCAGTTTTCGGGGCGCACCGCGTGCAAACTTTCGGTTTAGCCCGGAACCTCCCCGGAAGTTTTGCCCCGAACTTCCGGGGCAAACTTATGCAGCACACTGTTTTGGCTCTAACTTTTGCATACGAACTCCGATTTAGACGTTTTTTATATCAAACTCGATCGTTTCGACGAGACAAAGACAATCCGTGTAGAAACTTTTCACATAGGACGTTGTCTTGAAGGCCTAATTGGCCGAACAATACTTTGAACACAAAATCATAAAAAATTTGAGCATAGTTTCGGCCCTTGAGATGAGGTAGGATGGCGATAACCCAAACTTCAAAGATGTTCATATCGACAATATGAAACTTATTCATGTAGATCACTTCTCTATTTGAGGCCATCTTAATCAAGTTCTTAACCGCGCCAAAATCTGGTGTCAACAAGTTGATACGTATATGTGGATATATTCAAATAGTATGAGATGCCCATTATGAGACACAGGAGGAAGAAAATAGGATATAAGAGCAATGGGCATGGGAACATGATGGAAGGTTAAAGCCCTCGTTCCCTATCTAACACTTGAGGAGGCTTTGATTTTATTTTTTATGCCTTCCATGCCTATAGTTCTTTGATGCTCATTCCTCTTCCTCTTGGATCGCACAACATAAAAAGATTCATAGTATAACATGATTTGATCAAGTTCATACACCTTGCATAGCAGGAGGGTTAATTTCCGTGTTTTTGGCATGCTTTAATCCATCGGCAAGATAAGATGCCTGATTGTTAACTACTTTATACTTTATCATTTAGTATCATGATTTATGTTCCAGATTCTGCTAGCAGAACCAAACACATGTTTAGCCCTAGATGATTCTAAGATGATTGCATATCATCCCAAGACAATTAACTATATATATCAAGTATGCATCTATATCTGGAAACAAAGTCCATGTAGTCATAGAAACATATACTAGTGCATTTTCGAATTTAGCAAGACGATACACACAACTTCAAAACATACAATGGAAAAAAAATTCTCCACTAGTTCCATTCGGTTGAACTCAATTTGAACATGAATAGAATCAATGACACACCCTACTGACCATTGACGCTAAGATTAGGAGCAGAAGTCAGAGTGAGAAAGATGGTAATTAGCAAACATAACATGTAACATTGTATGCATTGAAGATCAATTTTAGCATCGGTTAGCATCCACCCTGTAAAATGATCCAAATCAGATAAACTATTCTTATAGAGTTCACACATGGGCATCACAAACTAATAGATAAATAACACTTACTAGCAAGAAACAACATGGAATGGTTTATCTACAGCTTCACAAACTCTAAATTCCAATGGAATTTTTACACTTGATCATAAAATAGTGTTGGTTTTTTAAATACTATTTAGACGTGCGTCTTATTTCCCCCACTCTCAAACTTTAGTGGGTGATCTGATCCGTGGGATGGTAGCCAAGTCACAAGCTTGTAACCGTGAAGTACTGTACGTATGGAAGAAGTACCAAACTCTACTAGATGCTTCAGCATGTTGCCTGACTGGCCCATGTTGAATTGATATGTATAGCGAGTTCATACGAGTATGTGACTAGTATTCTTCCACCAAGGGATTGTGACTGATGATTCCTATTTTCCTCTATTTTTCCGTCCATGTATTTGTGTACAACCTACACAATTTGGATGCTAAATTACTTACAATATAGCAAGCGTGTATTAATTTTCCTCTAGAAAATGAAATGCACACCCATTCAAGTTTTGTTGTTGCGAAATCAGTTTAATCATGGACTAATCACATTATCATATTTTCTAGTGTAGCTAATATATATCGTCCATGTGTAGCAATTGTATTTGGAATATTCTTTTCCATTCTTTTGTATTTTTCCTTAGTTTAATTTATCCAAGTTCTTATTAGTTTTGGCTTTAGCTCATAACTTCTACTTGCCACCTAATTTTTTTGCTTCATATTATTCTTATTTTTATATCATAACATTTAGTTCTATACAAATGCACAATTTGATAGTGATATGATATACCATCCTTCATATGTTGGTAAGCAGAAGATCTCTGTGCATGTGCTATAAATTAATAGTACATAGCAATAAGACAAAGCCAGTTATTGTGTGGCCCCATTGTTATTGATTGTGGAATGGTTCTCTATGCACCAGGGTCTTCATTGCTTGCTCTCCCTAATGTTCTCTATAGAGTGGCCTACAATCTATATATATAACGCAAAGCTGAATTACATTGTCCAACAATTCAAGCTTGGTGTTTACTTATTTTTAATTTTGTAAGCACTAAGAGTAAGCCGTGAAGAGGAAGAAAGAGATACATTAAGAGCGCTAGGAATGAGAACATGGAGAAAAGCCAAACTTATCTGTTTTCACCCGTGCTGGAGGTGCAAATATTATGTTTGGTATTTTTCTGATGCCTCCCATTCCTATGGTTCTTGAGCACTCTGGCATGCAAAATATCTTAGCAGAGAATTATGGATATATGTGCATAGACTTTAGATAATTTGAGATATAGAAGGCAAGTTGGGAAGAGGAAAAATAGAGGGCCTTAGAGTAGTGGAAATGGGAACATGGAGGAAAGCCTAACTTGCTCGGTTTTCACCTCTAGTGTTGGAGGTGAGAATTCAGTTTGGTGTTTCCCGATGCCTCCCATTCCTATTATTCTAAAGCACTCCTTCCTCTTCCTTTGTTGGCTTGCTTGGTTGCTTTAGTTTAGAAACCAAATACATGTGTGTGCATATTCAACCTAAGATCAGAAAAATGAGCTAGGAAGAGGAAGAAAGAGAGGGCCTAAGAGAAATGGGAATGAGAACATTGAGGAAAGCCTAACTTATTGGTCCTTCACCTCTTGTGTTGAGGTGGAAATCTAGTTTGGTATTTTCTGATGCCTCTCATCCCTATTGTTCTTAAGCACTCCTTTCTCTTCCTTTTTTACTTGCTAAACAGTGTAGTAGAAAAACTAAACATATATATGGATAAATTCATATGATATGAGATGCCCATTGTAAGATAGGCAAAGGAAGGGGAGATGAGCTAAGAGTAGTGCGCATGCGCACATAATGGAAGGCTAAACCATAGCTCCTTGTCTAACACTGGATGAGGCTTTGGTTTGAGTTTTCCTGATGTCTCCATGCCTATTGTTCTTTGGTGCTCCTTCCTCTTACTTTTGAATCACACAACATAAAAATATTTCATAATTAACATGATTTGGATGAAGTTCATACACCCTACATAACTGGAGGGTTATTTTCTGTGTTTTTGGCATGCCTTAGTTGGAGAGAATAATGTTTGCCTTGATAACATCAGTTACAGAGTACAGGATTTATACATCAGAGAGGCGCAGTCATGCCCTACAAAATAGGCACGCAGGCCCTGGCATGATGCGATCCACAATTACAGGAGTGTACAACAATAATCCCGTTACAGCCTATACAAATATCTAACACCCCCCTCAGCCGGAACTCCGTGTGCTAGGACGTTGAGGCTGCTCCTGAAGTCATGGAAGACTGGCGACGGTAGGCCTTTGGTGAAGAGATCGGCAAATTGAGAGGAAGAAGGGACATGCAGGACCCGGGCTTCGCCAAGTGCCACGCGATCACGGACGAAGTGCAGATCGATCTCAACATGTTTAGTGCGTTGATGCTGAATGGGATTGCACGCAAGATAAGAGGCACTGATGCTATCACAATAGACTACTGTGGCACACCGAGGAGGATGCTTGAGCTCATAGAGGAGGTGACGGAGCCAACATGCCTTGGCAACACAATTAGCCACAACACGGTACTCAGCTTCGGCGCTTGAGCGAGAAACGGTAGGCTGTCGCTTGGAGGACCATGAAACAAGGTTGGACCCAAGAAACACGCAGAACCCCGAGGTCGAGCGACACGTGTCCGGGCACCCTGCCCAATCGGCGTCGGTGTAAGAGACAAGGTCATGAGAAGAGGATTTGTAGAACTGAAGGCCATAGTGTGGGTGCCTTGCAAGTAGCGTAGAATCCTCTTGATGAGTTGCATGTGGGTGTCCCGAGGCTCATGCATGAACAAACACACTTGTTGGACAACATAAGCGATGTCCGGACGGGTGAGTGTGAGATATTGAAGCGCGCCGGCGAGACTACAATAGTGGGTAGGGTTGGAAAGAACAACGCCGGCGGTAGAAGATACTTTGGAGCTAGTATCTATAGGGGTGGACACCAGTTTGCAGTTTAACATCTTGGCTCGCTCTAAAATCTCCAAGGTATATTGTTGTTGGCAAAGAAAGAGACCCGAGGAGTTGGGGGTCACATTGATCGCAAGAAAATGATGTAGGGCACCCAAGTCGGTCATAGAGAATTCGGACTTGAGGGACCGAATGATGAGCTCTAAGGTGGTGGTGGAGTTGTCAGTGAGAATAATGTCGTCGACATAAACCAACAAATAAGCAATGGTGGAACCACGGTGTAGAATGAAGAGAGATGTGTCACTCTTGGAAGCTCGAAAGCCAAGAGAGAGCAAATACGATTGAAAGCGGAGAAACCAAGTACGGGGTGCTTGTTTGAGACCATAGAGAGACTTACGAAGAAGACAAACATGGTCCGGAAAGGAAGGATCGACAAAGCCCGCCGGTTGAGAGCAATACACTGTTTCATTGAGATCACCGTGCAATAAGGCATTCTTGACATCAAGTTGATGGATAGGCCAAGCTTGAGAGGTTGCAATACTGAGGACAACACGAATGGTTGCTGGTTTGACCACCGGACTGAAAGTTTCAACATAGTCCACACCCTCGCTTTGAGTGAAGCCACGCACCACCCAACGTGCTTTGTAGTGTGCCAAAGAGCCGCCCGTGTTGAACTTGTGGCAAAAACTCCATTTCCCCATGACAACATTGACACCTGCAGGCTTAGGCACCAAAGACCAAGTAGAGTTGTTCATTAAAGCGTTAAATTCATCTAACAAAGCTTGTTCCCAATTGGGATCTTTGAGGGCAGATTTGTAGGTAGGAGGAAGTGGTGAGATAGCATGGGAGGTGGAGTCGACAAGGAACAAGCGCTTGGGCATGCAAAAACCGGACTTAGCGCGGGTGGCCATTGTATGATTATTTTTGGTAGGTGCAACGGGAATGGCACGAGGGGGAAGGCGTGGAGCGGTGTAGTTGGTGGTGCGGAAGACGAGTAGGAGCTGGTGGGGTACACTGGTGAATGGGGCGAGCCAACAGGCGCGAAAGGCGGGGAGGATTCGGGGGAAGGTTCGACGCTGCAGGAGGTGCGGAATCTGAGGAAGATTGCGGCAGGAGGGGACCGGGCGAAGTGCGCGGGCCAGGGGAGGGGTGGCAGCGGTTGAGTGGGTGGTTGGGGAACGAGTGGAGGCCGCGGACGGGGTAGGCGAGTCGCGACGCGGCGAGTGGGGCGGGGAGGTGGGATCCGAGGGGATCGGGTGGGGCCCGGGCGTGTCGGGTGGAGGTGGGTAGGTTGCGGGATCTGAGATGACAGGGCGGGTAGGTGAGATCTGCTGGCTGGGATTTTCTGTGGACGTGGGGTTTTGTGACATGCATGTGGAGGACGGGGTATAAGGAAATACCGTTTCGTCAAAAATGGCGTGCCTAGAAACGATCACACGGCGAGAGGTGAGATCATAACAACGATATCCCTTGTGTTCCAGGGGGTAGCCCAAGAAAATACAGCGAGCCGAGCGTGGCGATAATTTGTGATCGTTGGTGGCATATAGGTTAGGGAAACACAAACACCCAAAGACACGTAGATGATCATATGAGGGATGGGAGCCGTGGAGAAGAAAATATGGTGTAGAATTGTTGATGGCGCGGGAGGGCCTTCTGTTGAGAAGGTAGGTGGCGGTGTGGAAGGCTTCGACCCAGAATGGGCGTGTGAGATGGGCTTGGAAGAGAAGGGAGCGCACAATGTCATTGGTAGTGCGAATGAGACGTTCGGCTTTTCCATTTTGAGGCGATGTGTGAGGGCAGGAGAAGCGATAGGCAATGCCGTTGGAGGAGAATAAGGAGCGGAGAGAAGAGTTGATGAATTCGCCGCCGTTGTCACACTGCATGCTCTTGATCACCACGCCGAATTGGGTATGAACAAATGTAAAGAAACGTTGTAAGATGGTGGATGTGTCGGATTTATTGCGTAATGGAAAAGACCACGAGTAGTGAGTGTAATCATCAAGAATAACCAAGTAGTATTGAAAACCAGAAAAGCTTACAACAAGCGAGGTCCACAAGTCGCAATGAATTAAATCAAAGGGAGCGTAAGATTTATTAAGGGAAGAAGGGAAGGGAAGCCGGGGCTGGCGACCCATCTGACAGGCAGTACATGGAGTGTGTGGCGGCTTATTACAAGGGCTAAGAAAATCTTTAGCTAGGGAAGAAAAAGAGTGCGCGCCGGGGTGGCCAAGCCGACGATGCCAGATGTCCGACATGGAGGTGGTGGTGGTGAACGCAGCGGGCCATGGCGAGTTGTTGCCGAAGAGTGGGTAGAGGCCATCAAAGCTAGTGGAGATCAGGAGCACCTTCCACGTTCATAGGTCCTTCACAAGGAAACCAAATGGGTAAAATTCAATAGAGCAGAAATTATCGTGAGTGAATTGCCTAACGGAGATAAGATTTGGAATGATGGAGGGGGAAACAAGCACATTATGCAATTTAAAGGGAGAGGGGGGAGGGTAGTAGAACCAGAAGCAGTAATGGGAAGGGACTGTCCATTGCCAACAAGTACAGAAGATGGAGTAGAATGCTTTAAAGAAGAGCTGGACGAGGTCAAGATACCTTGGTTGCCGGTGATGTGGGAGGAGGCGCCACTATCGAGGAACCAGTCGTTGGAGGGGGCGGCGTCGTGGTGACCGCCGTGGTTGTAGGCGGCGTTCAGCATGGCGAAGTGGTCCCATGAGGGCGGCGGAGGAGGATAGTACATCGCCGGTAGGTAGTGGGGCGCAGGAGTCGGTGGAGCCGAGTGCTGGACGGGGTAGGCCTGTGCATGGGAGCCCGAGCGCGGACGCCCGAGTGCGGACCGAGAACGCCTGCCGCGTTGGGGGGCACCCAGCCAGAGCGAGGAGCGGGAAGGGCCATCCCATAGGGCGCGAAGTAGCCGGTGAAGGGCGCCATGGAAGGACCTGCGGACTGGCCGCGCCTGCTGTAGTCGCCACGACCGCGGCCGCCGCGGCCACGACCACGCCCACGGCCGCGGTCACCACCTTCACCCGAGCGGTCGCCGCGGCCATGGGCAGGGGGGTGCGGCGACGGGCCCGTGGTGCGCTCATGGCCACGGTCTCCGCGAGAACCACCGGTGCCCAAGCTACTGCCAGTAGAAGAGCCCCTGTTCTGGAGGGCGAACACCAAGGCGCTTTCCTCAGCGGAGCGTTGCGCCATGGACTCCTCGGCTAGGGTGACACGGGAGAGCACGACGTCGAATGGCAGCCCCTGATCACCAAGGACCACACGGATGGTGTCGAGGCGTTTGTCAAGACCGTGGAGGAATTGGGTTGTGAGATCAACCTCGGTGACGGCGTGCTCGATGTCGGCGAGACCATCGGTCAGGTGTTTCACGCGGCGGGCGTACTCCTGGACAGAGAGATCGCCCTGCTTAAGGTTGCGATATTGCCTGTTGAGGATCATGAACCGGGAGGCGCGGTTCGAGAGGAAGTAGTCATGGATCTTCTTCCAGAGGGCGAACGTGGTGGTGGCGCCGATGACATGGTCCACCATGGCATCAGAGAGAGTGGCTTAGATCCAAAGGGCAACATGGGCATCAAGTTCAAGATAGGCGGCATCGGCATTGGGTGGCGGGGGATGTTCGATGAGGTAAGAGACACCGTAGCGAATGAGGACCATGATGAAGAACGACTTCCATTTGTGATAGTTGTGGTCAGCTGGGTTGAGAAGGAACTTGATGTGGTTGGTGATGTGGTCCCGATAGATGGGGAGGAGAGATGCCGGAGGAGGGGGCGCCGGAGCACTGGAGGAGAAGAGCGGGGCGAAGCGCGATCCAGAAGATGCGGAGGTGCCGGAGGAGTGCGTACCGAAGACGAAGGAGGGGGAGGAGGCTGCCGAAGTGGCGGAGGTGGTGTCAGCGGCGCTGGTGTCGGCGGAGGTGTGCGGCGCGGCCATGGAGATGTCCTGATGTCTGATACCAAGTTGGAGAGAATAATGTTTGCCTTGATAACATCAGTTACAGAGTACAAGATTTATACATCAGCGAGGCGCAGTCACGCCCTACAAAATAGACACGCAGGCCCTGGCGTGATGCGATCCACAATTACAGGAGTGTACAACAATAATCCCGTTACAGCCTATACAAATATCTAACACCCCCCTCAGCCGAACTCCGTGTGCTAGGACGTTGAGGCTGCTCCTGAAGTCATGTAAGACTGGCGACGGTAGGCCTTTGGTGAAGAGATCGGCAAACTAAGAGGAAGAAGGGACATGCAGGACCCGGGCTTCGCCAAGTGCCATGCGATCACGGATGAAGTGCAGATCGATCTCAACATGTTTAGTGCGTTGATGCTGAACGGGATTGCACGCAAGATAAGAGGCACTGATGTTATCACAATAGACTACTGTGGCACACCGAGGAGGATGCTTGAGCACATAGAGGAGGTGACGGAGCCAACATGCCTTGGCAACACAATTAGCCACGCCACGGTACTCAGCTTCGGCGCTTGAGCGAGAAACGGTAGGATGGCGCTTGGAGGACCATGAAACAAGGTTGGACCCAAGAAACACGCAGAACCCCGAGGTTGAGCGACGCGTGTCCGGGCACCATGCCCAATAGGCGTCGGTGTAAGAGACAAGGTCATGAGAAGAGGATTTGTAGAACTGAAGGCCATAGTGCGAGGTGCCTTGGAAGTAGCATAGAATCCTCTTGATGAGTTGCATGTGGGTGTCCTGAGGCTCATGCATGAACAAACACACTTGTTGGACAACATAAGCGATGTTCGGACGGGTGAGTGTGAGATATTGAAGCGCGCCGGTGAGACTACAATAGTGGGTAGGGTTGGAAAGAACAGCCCCGGCGGTAGAAGATACTTTGGAGCTAGTATCTATAGGGGTGGACACTGGTTTGCAGTTTAACATCTTGGCTCGCTCTAAAATCTCCAAGGTATATTGTTGTTGGCAAAGAAAGAGACCCGAGGAGTTGGGGGTCACATTGATCGCAAGAAAATGATGTAGGGCACCCAAGTCGGTCATAGAGAATTCGGACTTGAGGGACCGAATGATGAGCTCTAAGGCGGTGGTGGAGTTGGCAGTGAGAATAATGTCGTCGACATAAACCAACAAATAAGCAATGGTGGAACCATGGTGTAGAATGAAGAGAGATGTGTCACTCTTGGAAGCTCGAAAGCCAAGAGAGAGCAAATATGATTGCAAGCGGAGAAACCAAGTATGGGGTGCTTGTTTGAGACCATAGAGAGACTTACGAAGAAGACAAACATGGTCCGGAAAGGAAGGATCGACAAAGCCCGCCGGTTGAGAGCAATACACCATTTCATTGAGATCACCATGCAATAAGGCATTCTTGACATCAAGTTGATGGGTAGGCCAAGCTTGAGAGGTTGCAATACTGAGGACAACACGAATGGTTGCTGGTTTGACCACCGGACTGAAAGTTTCATCATAGTCCACACCCTCGCTTTGAGTGAAGCCACGCACCACCCAACGTGCTTTGTAGCGTGCCAAAGAGCCGCCCGTGTTGAACTTGTGGCAAAAACTCCATTTCCCCATGACCACATTGACACCTGCAGGCTTAGGCACCAAAGACCAAGTAGAGTTGTTCATTAAAGCGTTAAATTCATCTAACATAGCTTGTTGCCAATTGGGATCTTTGAGGGCAGATTTGTAGGTAGGAGGAAGTGGTGAGATAGCATGGGAGGTGGAGTCGACAAGGAACAAGCGCTTGGGCATGCAAAAACCGGACTTAGGCGGGTGGCCATTGTATGATTATTTTTGGTAGGTGCAACGGGAATGGCACGAGGGGGAAGGCGTGGTAGCGGTGTAGTTGGTGGTGCGCAAGATGAGTAGGAGCTGGTGGGGCACACTGGTGAATGGGGCGAGCCAACAGGCGCGAAAGGCGAGGAGGATTCGGGGGAAGGTTCAGCGCTGCAGGATGGTGCGGAATCTGAGGAAGATTGCGGCAGGAGGGGACCGGGCGAAGTGCGCGGGCCAGGGAAGGGGGTGGCAGCGGTTGAGTGGGTGGTTGGGGAACGTGTGGAGGCCGCGAACGGGGTAGGCGAGTCGCGACGTGGCGAGTTGGGCGGGAAGGTGGGATCCGAGGGGATCGGGTGGGGCCCGGGCGTGTCGGGTGGAGGTGGGTAGGTTGCGGGATCTGAGATGACAGGGCGGGCAAGTGAGACCTGCTGGCTGGGATTTTCTGTGGACGTGGGGTTTTGTGACATGCATGTGGAGGACGGGGTATAAGGAAATACCGTTTCGTCAAAAATGGCGTGCCTAGAAACGATCACACGGCGAGAGGTGAGATCATAACAACGATATCCCTTGTGTTCCAGGGGGTAGCCCAAGAAAATATAGCGAGCCGAGCGTGGCGATAATTTGTGATCGTTGGTGGCATATAGGTTAGGGAAACACAAACACCCAAAGACACGTAGATGATCATATGAGGGATGGGAGCCGTGGAGAAGAAAATATGGTGTAGAATTGTTGATGGCGCGGGAGGGCCTTCTGTTGAGAAGGTAGGTGGCGGTGTGGAAGGCTTCGACCCAGAATGGGCGTGTGAGATGGGCTTGGAAGAGAAGGGAGCGCACAATGTCATTGGTAGTGCGAATGAGACGTTCGGCTTTTCCATTTTGAGGCGATGTGTGAGGGCAGGAGAAGCGATAGGCAATGCCGTTGGAGGAGAATAAGGAGCGGAGAGAAGAGTTGATGAATTCGCCGCCGTTGTCACACTGCATGCTCTTGATCACCACGCCGAATTGGGTATGAACAAATGTAAAGAAACGTTGTAAGATGGTGGATGTGTCGGATTTATTGCGTAATGGAAAAGACCACGAGTAGTGAGTGTAATCATCAAGAATAACCAAGTAGTATTGAAAACCAGAAAAGCTTACAACAGACGAGGTCCACAAGTCGCAATGAATTAAATCAAAGGGAGCGTAAGATTTATTAAGGGAAGAAGGGAAGGGAAGCCGGGGCTGGCGACCCATCTGACAGGCAGTACATGGAGTGTGTGGCGGCTTATTACAAGGGCTAAGAAAATCTTTAGCTAGGGAAGAAAAAGAGTGCGCGCCGGGGTGGCCAAGACGACGATGCCAGATGTCCGACATGGAGGTGGTGGTGGTGAACGCAGCGGGCCACGGCGAGTTGTTGCCGAAGAGTGGGTAGAGGCCATCAAAGCTAGTGGAGATCAGGAGCACCTTCCGCGTTCGTAGGTCCTTCACAAGGAAACCAAATGGGTAAAATTCAATAGAGCAGAAATTATCGCGAGTGAATTGCCTAACGAAGATAAGATTTGGAACGATGGAGGGGGAAACAAGCACATTATGCAATTTAAAGGGAGAGGGGGAGGGTAGTAGAACCAGAAGCAGTAATGGGAAGGGACCGTCCATTGCCAACAAGTACAGAAGATGGAGTAGAATGCTTTAAAGAAGAACTGGACGAGGTCAAGATACCTTGGTTGCTGGTGATGTGGGAGGAGGCGCCACTATCGAGGAACCAGTTGTTGGAGGGGGCGGCGGCGTGGTGTCCACCGTGGCTGTAGGCGGCGCTCAGCATGGCGAAGTGGTCCCATGAGGGCGGCGGAGGAGGATAGTACATCGCCGGCGGGTAGTGGGGCGCAGGAGTCGGTGGAGCCGAGTGCTGGATGGGGTAGGCCTGTGCATGGGAGCCCGAGCGCGGACCGAGAACGCCCGCCGCGTTGGGGGGCACCCAGCCAGAGCGAGGAGCGGGAAGGGCCATCCCATAGGGCGCGAAGTAGCCGGTGAAGGGCGCCATGGGAGGACCCGCGGACTGGCCGCGTCCGCTGTAGTCGCCACGACCGCGGCCGCCGCGGCCATGACCACGCCCACGACTGCAGTCACCACCTTCACCCGAGCGGTCGCCGCGGCCACGGGCAGGGGGTGCGGCGACGGGCCCGTGGTACGCTCATGGCCACGGTCGCCGGAGCGGTCCCCGCGAGAACCACCGGTGCCCGAGCTGCTGCCAGTAGAAGAGCCCCCGTTCTGGAGGGCGAACACCGAGGCGCTTTCCTCAGCGGAGTGTTGCGCCATGGACTCCTCGGCCAGGTGATGCGGGAGAGCACGACGTCGAATGGCAGCCCCTGATCACCGAGGACCACACGGATGGTGTCAAGGCGTTTGTCAAGACCGTGGAGGAATTGGGTTGTGAGATCAACCTCGGTGACGGCGTGCTCGATGTCGGCGAGACCATCTGTCAGGTGTTTCATGCGGCGGGCGTACTCCTGGACAGAGAGATCGCCACGCTTAAGGTTGCGATATTGCCTGTTGAGGATCATGAACCGGGCGGCGCGGTTCGAGAGGAAGTAGTCATGGATCTTCTTCCAGAGGGCGAACGTGGTGGTGGCGCCGACGACATGGTCCACCATGGCATCAGAGAGAGTGGCGTAGATCCAAAGGGCAACATGGGCATCAAGTGCAAGATAGGCGGCATCGGCATTGGGTGGCGGGGGATGTTCGATGAGGTAAGAGACGCCGTAGCGAACGAGGACCATGATGAAGAACGACTTCCATTTGTGATAGTTGTGGTCAGCTGGGTTGAGAAGGAACTTGATGTGGTTGGTGATGTGGTCCCGGTAGATGGGGAGGAGAGACGCCGGAGAGGATGTCGGAGGAGGGGGCGCCGGAGCACTGGAGGAGAAGAGCGGGGCGAAGCGCGATCCAGAAGATGCGGAGGTTCCGGAGGAGTGCGTACCGAAGACGAAGGAGGGGGAGGAGGCCGCCGAGGTGGCGGAGGTGGTGTCAGCGGCGCTGGTGTCGGCGGAGGTGTGCGGCACGGCCATGGAGATGTCTTGATGTCTGATACCAAGTTGGAGAGAATAATGTTTGCCTTGATAACATCAGTTACAGAATACAAGATTTATACATCAGCGAGGCGCGGTCACGCCCTACAAAATAGACACGCAGGCCCTGGCGTGATGCGATCCACAATTACAGGAGTGCACAACAATAATCCCATTACAGCCTATACAAATATCTAACAGCCTTAAATTCGTAGTAAGATAAGAGGACGACTTGCTAGCTAGTTTTTACTTATAATCTATTATTATAATTTATGTTTGAGATTCTACCAGCTGAACCAAAAACATGTTGCTCTGGATTATTCTGCAGATGATATATATCATGCCAAGACAATTTTTATATCTGAAATATACATCTATATCTAGAAAAAAAATCATGTAGTCATAGAAACACACACTAGCACATTTTTAATTTAGCAAGATGAGACACACAATTTTAACACATACAATGGTACATGAATTATATCAATGACGCACCACTAATGACCACTGAAGCTAAGAATAGGTACAAAAATAAGAGTGAGAGGGCCTTAGAGTAATGGAAATGGAGGGAAAACATGAAGGGAATCCCAACTTCTCGGTTTTTACCTCAGTTGGAGGCGAGAATTCATTTTTGTGTTTCCTGATGTCTCCCATTCCTATTACTCTTAAGCACAAATTCTTTTTCCTTTTCTCTTGCTTTGTATCTTTAGCGTAGAAACCAAATACTATATATGTACACATACTCGAAGTGAGATTAGAGAAGTGAGCAAGGAAGAGAGAGAGAAAGAGAGGCCCTAAGGGCATCTCCAACGGTAACCCGCAAAAAACCTTCCGCATCCATCTGCGGACAGGGGGGACTAGTTCTCAGACATAGATGCAGGAGGCATCTATCCAACGCTAGCCGCATACGTCCGACCAATAATTCGAACCAACCGGGTGAAATTTGATCAAACCGGACGGTTTTCATTCGGTTTGAATATAATTTACATAAAAGGTCGATATTTCGACCGTTTAACTAAAAATTAGAAAGAACTTAAACCCTATATCGGATGACCACCTCGTACGCGTGGCCATCCTGCCCTGCGGCACCGCCGTCTCCGTCGGTACCGTCGACGATGGCGGTACGACGCCGGAGGGCTGCGGCAGCCTTGTCAAGCGGCTGACTGCCGCTCGCGGAGTGCCTGCCCGCCACTCCGCCTCCTGATGCGTCGTGCGGATTGCCACCGCGGCCACTACCGACGTGGCCTTCAGAGCCCCGACGGTGGCCTTGCCGCGACCGGCATTGGAGGAGCAGTGCTAAGCGACCACTCCTTGCCGATCTTGGCGAGCTCGCCGTCAAGGCGGCAGCGACGCCTGACGGCCGTCTCCATGGTGGATACGGAGCGATCAAGCACCCACGCGGCGGTGAGGTCTGGGTCGTTGCGGACCCAGTCTGGTGCCACATCGCTCTTGCGAACGTGGAGCGGCGACTGGCATTGCGCCGATCGTACTGCTCGTGCTGCTGAGTCGTGCGCTTCGCCTCAGAGACGACGGACCTAGAGCCTGAGGGACCGCTAAGGTAGTGGAGCTGGCGTCTCCGTGCCTTCTTGATCGCGGGCGGCGGCTCCTCCTTGACAGCAAGACGGCGAGAACGGCACGTCGATGCGGTCGTAGCAGCTGCGCGGCGGGGACGCAGGCTCGTCCTTGACGCGGCGTTCGATCTGGATGACGCGGTTCTGCCGGGGCGTGGCCGGCTCCTCCTTCACCGACAGGAGCATGGATGCTTGCTCGGTCTTGACATGGTGGCGGACGGGAAGGCCGACTCCTCCTTCACGCGAGCCGGGATGGTGGCGACGACCCCATGTCAAGGAGCGGCCGCTTCGTCATTAACCCGACCTGATAGATGAAATCTTCATCCGTTAGAGCGGCCTCCTTGAGGAGTTGGGGCGGTGCTTGTTCCTCCTCGTCACCAGAGGAGATGGCGATCTCCTCCTTGGTGGAGGAGCCGACCGCCATGGACGCTGACGGGCCCGGAGAGCGTCTGTGGCGGCACTAAGAACCCCAGGTGGAGGAGCTTTCTCCTACTCCGCTGGCCGGCACGGAGCACCACGACTTCGGCATTGCCGCAGCTTGGGTCGAAAAGGGGGAGGGAGGGGCTTGGGGCACAGAGACGGGGGAGGGAAGGGGGCCGGTGCTCGAGGGGGGAGGTGGTGCATCTCTGTGCAACTTCGGCGCACAAGTTAAATAGCCACGACGAGGACCAAGCGAAGGATCGGTCAGTAGCTTCAATGCGGCGCGGCGGCTGGAGTTGGTTCCTCGGGAAGTTGCGTCCGCATTAAAGCGGCGGCCGCCAAGAGATCGTGTCAGTCAGTGCCGCCCTCCCTCCCTACGGTCATACCACGACATCAATGCTGGACTCCGCGTGCTCTGGGCCGGCATGAATGCGGCGCGGTAAGCGGCGCGTGCATCGGAAGGAAAGCGTGGGAGGGGCGGGTGACGGGTTTTTGGTTGGCCAGGGTAGTTAGAAGTGGGCTTGGGATCGGTCCGGACTCCCGTAAACCTCCCCCCTGTTTGTCTCTGGTTTGCGGAGAAATCGCGTCTGAACCGCTCCGCGGACCGATACAAGTCGGCATTGGATAACTTCCGCGGTACGGGAATGGCCTGCTACTCTGCCTTCATATCCGCATTGCCAGCGTCCCCCCACATCCTCCTCCTCCTCAACCTCCTCCTCGTCCTCCACCTGCTCCAACTCCTCCTCCGGATCCACTGCATCGGAGGTAGCCCCACGGTGATCCGGACTTCGCGTCTTGCCCGAATCTTCTCAAGGAGCTCAAGCTGGCGGTCTGGCGTCAGAAATGGCTCGCTCCTCACCGGGCGGCGTGGGGGCATAGCTACTAGGCGGACGGGTGGAGTGAAAAATGACGGCGGCGGCAGACATGCGGAGGAAAGTGTGGATGGTAGGATTTCGGTGCCGCCGGTCGACTTAAATAGTCGGGCTAGGCACTACACGGCCTGCCGGAGCGGTGCCACGCGGCGCCACCGGTTCGACAGAGGAGACGAGCTTCGGACCACCGGGTTTCCAGACGTTTTCGTGGCGGACCCCTTCGTCAGTCCGACGTGACGGGCATGCCCGGGCACTCCATATTCACCCCATATTTAAACTGGATATGAGGAGTGCCGGTCAGCCCGGACGTTTGAGGTCCGTTTGAGACGTTCGTCTGAGTCGAGAAAACGTGACCGGACGGGATGGCCGAGCGTTTGAGGCTGGTTTGGAATGCCTGGCTGTAGATGCTTTAAGCTCAGTAGAGGTGGCCTAACATTTTGAGTGGAAGGAAACTGCTTCCGTGGAACGCCTCTAATATTTGTTTCTGCGCTAGTGTTTATACCACACATGCTCATATGTATATATCTATAAAATACATGTTAATATTCGTGTATTGATGCACATAATAGCAAGAAAATAATTTTCTGTATGATATTAAGGGGTTTAGGCAAATTATTTTCTTCATGAAACTATTAGATTTATAACATTGTGATATAATCCTTCCACTTTGTAAATATCTTGAGACACAGGAAGCCAACTAGAAGGTATTTACCTGGTCAATTTCGTTCCATAGACTATGGACGACTGTGCTTGCCGTACCAGGACTATGCACGACGCCCTTACGGATCGCACCTGGATTCGGGATACCACCGGCGTCCTCTCCGTGCATGTGTTGTCGCAGTTCCCTGTCCTCTTGGACTCCCTACGCTACAGCACGACGTCCCGGACCGTTTCATCTGGAAGTGGACTGACTCTGCCGCCTACTCCGCGCGCTCCACCTACCATCTCTTCTTCGCTCAATTGGAATGCTGGCGTACCTGGGCCCCGACGAAGTGCAAGATGCACGTATGGTTAGCCATGCAGCGGCGCATCTAGACCGCCGATAGGGTGTTGTGCCATGGCATGGAATCCCACGTGGCTTGTCCACTTTGTGATCAGGAAAATGAGACCGCAGATCATATCGCCGTTCAATCTTCAATGCACCCCGGTCGACAAAATCTGGTCCAGGGCTGTATATGCCAAGGACCCTATTCACATCCTTAACATCAAGCTAAAAAGAATTAAAACTCACTTCAAAGGATGGGGGTCTAACAAGTTTGGTAATGATAAGAGAAGAAAAGAAGATTTAAGGCTGGAGTTATCCTTATTAGAAGAGTTGGAGAAGGATGGCCCCTTGACTCCTGAAATGTATAGTAGAAAAATAGATATTAAATTTGAGCTCCATGAACTCCTTGTGAATGAGGAGATCTTTTGGTTACAACAATCATAGGGCGCTGACTGCTCAAAGGTGATCTTAATATTGATTATTTCCACAAGATTGCAAAAGAAAAAAAAAATACTATGCATACGCTTAAATGTGGGGAGGTGGAGATTGAAGGCCCTGAGAACCTTATTTCTCATGCTACTGAATATTATAAAACTCTGTTTGGCCCTGCTCCGGGTAACCAATTCCATATGAATCTTGATATATGGAATGGTGATGAAAAACTCAATGGTGAAGATAATGATGATCTAACTAGAGAATTCTCTAAGGACGAAGTGAAAGGCACTCTTTTTGCAATGGAGACCAATAGGGCTCCTGGGCCAGACAATATACCTGCAGAGTTTTACCAACACTGTTGGGGCATTATCAAAAAATGATATCATGCAACTGTTTGTGCGCACGCGGGGGCGCTTGATGTTCAACGCCTCAGCTATTGGATTATAACCCCGTTACCCAAAGTATCAGGGACGGATCGTATTCAGCAATTTCTCCCAATATGTCTCCTTAGATGCCCATATAAGCTCATCACAATGGTTTTGGACTGTAGAGTAGAGAAATATGCTGATAAACTCATCAACCCTACTCAAAATGCCTTTGTCAAAAGCAGAAATGTTATGGATGGTATTATGTCACTTCATGAACTTCTCAACTATATCCATGTTAAGAAACACGTGGGTGTTGTACTTAAGCTCGACTTCGAGAAAACATATGATAAGGTTGGGAGTTCTTGTTGGAGTGTCATAGACTTCGAGGATTTAATAACACTTGGTGTGATTGTATTAGGCAAATCTTATACAATGGCACGGTGAGCATCAAGCTTAATAACTCTATTGGGCCTTATTTCCAAAGTGCCAAATGGGTTCGCCAAGGAGGCCCCCTCTCGCCCTTTCTCTTTAACCTTGCAACTGATTGCCTAACTAAAATGATAAAAATGCCCAACAAAATGACCTCATTGTTGGCTTAGCTTTTGATCTTATTCCTAAAGATGTGGCAGTCTTGTAGTATGCAGATAACACCATAGTATGTCTTGAACATGACTTAGACAAAGCTGTCAACCACAAGTTGTTGTTATACTTGTTTGAGATGATGTCTGGATTGAAGGTGATTTTCAAAAAAGTGAGATTCTTACCATTGGGGTGATGAAGAGATTGTTAAAGAGTATGCTAAACTCTTTAATTGTGAAATAGGTTACTATCAAATACCTTAGGATGCCAGTGATTTTTACCTTCCTTAAAGATTCTGTTTGGGAGTTTCTCGTGGGGAAATATCTCAAACATTTTGATGCTTGGGTGGGCAATGTAGCCTCTATGGGGGCAGACACACTCTTCTGAATTCTGTGCGTTCCCAATTATTCTCATATCATATGTCGATGTGTCTTATGAGCAAGACCTTTATGAAAAGGTTGGATAAACATAGGAGAAAGTTCTTTTCACCAGGTTGTAACAAAAAAAAGATACTACCTTGTCAAATGGAATAGGATCTATAGATCAAAAGAAAAAAGAGGCTTTGGTACAAAGGACCTTAGAAAACAGAATATCGGCCTCATGATGAAATGGTGGTGGAAACTTGAAACATAAAGGGGATTTGGCAAGATATACTCAAAGCAGGATATCTTTCTAATAAGTATGTGGCTAAGAGCATCTCCAGCCGCGCCCCCAGGAAGGCCTCCCCAGGCGATTTTTTCGCGCCGGTGCTGAAAAAACGGTTCAGTCGCGCCCCCAGGAGCCCGATTTTCGCCGGCCTGGGCCGAAATCAGCGCCGGCGGATCCAGACCGAACCCGACGCGCTGGGGGGCGCCCGGGGGCGCCGGGCGAGTGGTTTTGGCGCGAAAAAGCCGCGGGTCAGCCGCGTCAGCGACACCGCACCTCGTCTTCCCCCAACGCCTCGGTTCCCGCGGGGAATCAATGGCAAGGCTGCCGCCGCCGGTCAGCCCTGCCATTGATTCCTCACGGGCGGCGCATCACGGGACGGCGCGCCGACACCTCCCCTCCCTCGCACGCGTCCACACGGGCACGGCGCGGCTATATAAGCCGGTGGCCTCGCTCGCCTGTGGCCACACCAGCCCAGCCCTCGCCGCCGAGCTATACCTCTCCCGAGCGCCGCCGCCCAGCCCCTCCCCTCTTCCTCCCCTCCCCGATGGCCGAGCGTTTCCCCGGAGACGAGGCGGCGGCCAACGGCTTCGGCCGCCGCACGCTCCGCGAACAGGAGTCCTGGCTCCTATTCCAGGCGAACATCCCGGGGCCGCCGGACATGCGCACCAGGCCGACGGGCTGAAGGCTCAGCAAAGGGGAGTGCCCATTCCCCTGTTGCCCGACGCCGTGGCCAAACCCACCTACTTCGCCGAGGAGGTCGACGCCGTGCGCGCCTCCCTCACCGCCGCCCAACTCTCCTCCCCCAGTACGCCGCCGACAACCATGTGACTTGGGCGGCGTACTTCGAGCGCCGTCAGCAACAGCGGATGGCGTCCACCAACGGCGCGGCGGTGGTCAGCGGCCTGAAGAACAGCGAGGGGCGCCACCTGTGGTGGGGCGTCCCCGGCCGCACACTCGAGGGCGTGCTGACGCACCTCGAGGGCGGCAACGACCCGTCGTTGGCGTATCCCCCGGCGAGGGCGGCCGCCCAGGCGCACCACCGACGCGACGGGCCATGGGTGCCAAGGAGGTTCGGCTCCTCCTCTTCTTCCTCCTCCTCGCGCTCTTCCTCGCACTCCTCCAGCACTCCGGCGCTGCTCGGCGTCAAGGCCGAGCCCGCGGCGGAGTCGCCGCTCGGCCGGCGCACTCGCAGCGCCGGCATCGTCATCAACGAGGGCGGCCGGTGCGCCTCCTCGTCGGCTCCTCCTCCGCGCTTCGTCAAGCCAAAGACGGAGCCGGGGCTCGCCGCCGTGAAGACGGAGCACGGCAAGGTCGAGCGCGACGACGACACGACCCTTGAATGGGCACGCCAGGACTCCCTCAAGATGGCGATGGAGCGCCAATGCGCCGCCCTGCAGCGCTTCGCGGAGCGCCGCCGGGGCCGCGACGAAGGAGGAGTCGTCGTCATTGACGACGGCGACGACGCGCCGCCACCGCCACTAGTCCGCCATGGCGACGCCGGGTCCGACAGGGGCGCCCGCGTCAAGGAGGAGAAGGCCGACGACGAGGATGGCGGTGACGACGGCGACTACTCGGTGTTCAGCCAATTTCTTTTAGATTAGTTTATTATATATTTGCTATGTAATGAAAATCAACGAACTTTGTTCAAATATATGCCCAAGTTGGCCGAAATTTGTCGTGTTTAGCCGAACTTCGCCGAACTGTGCCGAAATTTGCTATACTTTTTTTTTATTTTTTAAACACGCCTGAGGGCTGCCCTGGGGCCGGCGGCTGGGGACCAACTCACCCCAGGCCCATTTTTTGCACCGGCTCACCCCCAGACGGCGATTTTAGGCGCCCCCTGGAGGGCCAACGGTTGGAGATGCTCTAATGTGACCCCTAAATTTTCTGGTTCCCCTCGTTGGAAAGCTCTCTTGAAGGTCAAAGAGTTGTATATGGGTGGTGGGAAAATAAAACTTGAGTCTGGCAATATGACTAGAGTTTGGAAAGATCATGTTAAAGGGTTGATCCCATTTAACATACAATTCCCTCAATTATTTGAATCTACACGGATCAAGACTGCACTGTTGATAGGTTTGGTGCAGTTGAGGTATCCTCCTTTTTATACGTCGCATATGTCAAGTGCTTACTATACAATAGCGTGAGATTTGTGACCATATCTCCGAGATATGACTCAAGACTGAAAATAATGTGGTTTTGGGGGGTTTAAGCAAGAGTTCCAATTTCTCGATCAAATCTATGTACAAGTGGCTGGAAAGGCCTCTTAGTGGTTGTAACTTTAAGTGGACCTCGGAGGCCAAAATCCCTCTCAAAATCCAAATCTTTATGTGGCAGTTCGCCCAAGATGCCGTTCTCACTAGACAAGTGATGAAAGGAAGAAATGGCATGGTAATCATGGTTGCTCCTTTTGTAATGAAACTAGCGGTTGGGGCGCCACCGGGAGAGGAAGCTGGGCGGTGCTAGGAGGACCCTTTAGTGTATACACTATGTAATGTTATTGCATCATATTCTAAGTAACATGGTCAGCTAAGTGCAAAGTGTGATGAATAAGTGGAACAAAAGGAAACTAGTACATTGGTGTATGCCAAAAACTAAGTAATATAACATAAACACATTTAGTTGTCTATGTCTATTGTATGAAATGCACATGCACAGAGGACTGGACAGTAGCCCAGTGGGAAGGCCGTTGAGGGCGAATTTTCGTGATCTCACCCTGGTAAGCTTCTTCTATAAAAATACATCTTGGGTGCTAGTGCCCATGGATCTCATTTTGAAAAGAATTAGAGAATGAACATATGCATTTGGCACATGGGATTAAAATGAAATAAAAGACAAAGCACTATAGTGTCCTGAGTTGGAGGTCTCTGAGCGCTAAAATGATTTGCAATCATCTGTACGAAGTAGTAACTGAATAAACACAAGAAATTAAAGTAAATGAACTGTAAAATGTAAGTAATGAGCATTGGATGTAAAGGTAAGGCAGAGTTAGTGACGGTTGGGTGCCCTTGAAGTCAATGGCGGAGACAAGGGGGGGCGAGCAGGGGCCTGGCCCCCCCTAATGATCGAGCGATGTTGTCTAATTAGCGATACGAAAGCATGTAATCCCACGTATATCTATACTTGGCCCCCTATCTCAGCCTTAAGTTTAGAAAAGGGAATAAGGCCCATGTGAAGCCTACTAGCAGTCAGGTTGGGCTATTGGCTCAAGTCTCCTCCTGGGCGTTGTGTTCTCCTGTGATTAGTACGCAGAAAATTATCCGCAGCCGTTCCGTGCCCTAGGCCGCCCGGCCACCTCTGCTCTCCCAGCCTGCTGCTGCTCTCGATCCTATTCTTACGGCAATGGCGCGACGCAACCTTCTTCAGTTGCCAAATCTTCCGGATCCAACCAACGGGAACTAGCCAAGGACACATGGCTTAACACATCACTACATCACACCATCTAGTAATCTCAATTCCTGTCTTGTATCGTTGTTCAAATTATACATCAGCTTTTTGTTGTTTACTTGTTTCGGCTGTGTGATTTGTGATGGTACGATCCTATCTTGTATTATCCTTGAAATAATGGTGATCATGATGCGAATTATCTTATATGAGTTCCTATTTGTGATGCAAATTTTTCCTATGTCGAACAGCTAATTGTGAGACTGCAATTCGACAGATACGAAGATAAAAGCGCCACGAAATGCCTCTATGATTAATTCTTTTTAAGCCGGATTCTTCAAGTTCTCAACCTACTGAATTGTTAATGATGCTGATGCGCAAGTTACAAATCCCAGTCGAATTGACACTCATAATAAGAATATGCCGGACATGGTAAAAGTTGTAGAATAAGAAAACAACATAACCCCAAGTTATCTGCAAGACCTGATAAACATTGTCAAATTGGAGCTACCACCGGACAAGGAAGATGAAGCTCCAATTTCTATATACACCTAAGGGACCATATCAGCGACAAAGTGCCCCTAAACACTCTAACTATTTATTTATCAGTTAAGCGCCGCCATATGGGAGACAAGTTACTTCGATATTGAATGATCTTACATGTTGAAAAAGAGTTAGCAGGTAATTTCTCTTGCAGTGAAATTACTAAACTTTTTCATCTTATTTGGCAATTGTAGAGGCAAATTTAAACTCATACAATCGTATGCATGTTTTTTAGTGTGCAACACATCAATATATAGTATGATTATAGTTATTTACTTTTGCTTCAGAAAAAAATGAACTTGACTTAGCCCCCCCTATACCAAAATCCTGGCTCCGCCCCTGCTTGAAGTAAAATCGGCAAGGCACAATAAGAAAATGAGCAAATGTGTCATACAGTTTCAGATAAGAGATAGCCAACTAAACAGGAAGAAACTCAGAAAGATGGCTACATCCAGCATCAACAGTTGTTGCAGACCAAGAAGATCCAAGGAACCTTTTCATAATGCTCCATGTAATCAAGCTTGGAGTGAGCTGATGAAAGAACAAACAAACTAACCCCTTTACCGAGGAGGGATGACCCGATGTGTCTATTTAAGAACAAAGTTCAGAGAAACAGTTCATCTGGAATGGGCACAATCAGTACTTCAACTTTGATAGTGCCACCACATTATATATACACGTGCCAGAAGGAACCAGCAAAGGCGTCAGTCGCGCTGTCCATCCCTTCTCTACATATGGAGTGACTGATGGCCTACGTGTTAGCTGGCCTCTCTCGAAGATCTTGTAAAGCTTGTCTACAGAAGCAATCTCCATAGGTTCAAACACAGCTCACTATCAGGATGTGTTGATGACGCATCATCTATTACAAAAAAGGGTATCTCACACAGTTCTAGTGGTCGCACTTGAAGTCATGCCATTTTTTCCTACTCACTGTCAAAAGAAAGTTGGATTGCCTACTCGGTACAATGTCGCATGTATGTGGCTTGGTGATTGTTGGGCAAATTACTTTGGTTTGTATTACCTCCATCCCAAATTACTTGTCTTAGATTTGTCTAGATCACGCTGAGAGGACTTAACTCATGCAACAGCAGCATACTTTATATCATCATTTCTCAAGTCTTCTCGTTGTCTTCCTAAAATAAGAAAATTGAATCGAATGTTACAACGTGATCATTTGTTTATAAGAGAAGCGTTGCCATAATTTAGTACAAACCTTAAGCTTTCCTCGATGAGCTTGTAGATGCCTCAGCCTCCTGCTGTGGCACGTAGCGCGTTCCGGTTCCGGGCTAGGACATGCTCCTCCTGTACTGAATTCACTGGAGTTTCAGTTGACTGGTCTTCAAAGTCTTCATCATACTCCTTATCAAGTGTGTCTCCGTAAGCGTTCACCTCAACCCGGTAGCGCAGGATCCCTCCTATCCCACCATAGCCCGTACAGAACTGAGATCCTGTGTGTTGTTTGTGATAAGCTCCAGCGTGCAACCAAACTGCCGATAATTTTCGGCAAACCACTCCAACAGCAAGGTCACCTCAACCACCTCCAGGTCTGCAGATGTTGCCTTATCCTTGAAGTTGCCCTGATCTGCCTCCTGTGCCGTGTTGAAGTGTTGTACCACAGTTTCTCCTGTGACAGAATTCCTTGTTTCTTCATACTTTTATTCATCTCATGGATTCTCGTTAATCTCAAAATCATCTTGTTATGATTGTCTGGTACTGATTTTTTGAAGAATGGAATCACATGGCTTATATAGACCACTCCTTCCCTGCCAGCCCTCTGGGATTTTCAACAAATACCTTGTAGGCGTACATAATCAAAATCTGCACAAGCAAAGACAATAAGTTCTGGGAGCAGGGCACTGGAAAGAGGGGAAAATCAAGAAGTTGTGAGGTTAATCTCCTTACTTGTAAATGATGTAGCCCTCATGTATGAGGAAATGTCGCATGGACGGGAACAAGACGTGCTGGATGATGGTCCACTTGCGTTGAGCCCATGCCGCCTCTGGTTGTGCAAGCAGCTCTTGATCGATGTCGTCTTCATCTGTAATGGAATGTACGTTTAGCCCCAACAACAATTAACTCTGAATGAACATGTAGCTGTAGCATCATATATAATGGATATATCATGATCAAATTTAAAACACCATATGTAATGAACGGGACAGAATAATAAAAGGAAACCTACATCATTTCCTAGAGTTAACATGAACTCTGGAAGGCGATCCATATCAGGGTGTACTGATCAAGCACAACAGGTAATACACAGTATCTTAGTGTTTACACGCAAACAAGCACTATCTTCATTAACAGAGCGATACTACAAGAATCAAACAATCGAGCCGTAACCCAAGAATCAAGAAACAGAAAAAATATGCAGGTGGACAAATAAAAAACTTACTATGGTCTTGTATCAGTCATGTGTGTGTGGAAAATGATTTAAAAAAAGTAAAGGTATCACTAAGACTACAATATGTACCACTAATCAGAAATATACGATGTGACATGTTGAGCACTATTACTCAATCAAGCAATTAGACATGACCGCTAAATCAAAATAATCAAAAGGTAATTACCGTCCTCTTGTATCAGTCACCATATATATGAACGTACTCTCGTAATTACCAAAATGGTTGCCCATAGGTCGACTAAACGTGGGATCAAATGGTTCGTCCAGATCCATCATATCATGACTGTCAGGTATAGAATTTTGATGGATTCTGGCGCGGAAAATCATACAGCTTGGTTACATTTTGTAAAGAGAACTCCATGGGTGTTGAGCCACAATAACATTTCATTTCATATATACAAAATAATGTAGTAAGCCTCACAAAGTAAAATATCATGAAAGCTAGTGATAAAGGAGTTGATATTTAAGGCCACTTTTAACTTGTGAGAGATATCAGGTTGAGAACTTCACACCAATGTTAAGCTAGGGAACCAATAGTAGTGACTTAGTGAGTTCATGCTGTCTCAATACCCAAATATTTAATTAAAAAAATGGAACAACTCTACCAGGGTGCATTGAAAATAATCATATACTTTTGATCTTAAAAATAACCGTATGCTATCAACCATAATACCTGAAACTGCGAGAATAAAATTTGTCTATTACAGAAGACATAGTGCAAATGTATCAAACATATCAGTCCAAATTGTAAGCATCAACAAATTCACTTTTTCGCTGCTCCCCATAGGCTATACGATCTGAATACTGACGAAGTTACATATACAGTAAGAAACGCAGAAACAGGAAAGCTATTTGCAATCTCGATACCTCTCGCCTGATGTCGTCGCCAATGCCTCTGTCATCCCCAGGACGCTCCTTAGGCGTTCTGCTTGCTTCAAGCTCTCAAAACAACACGCACCTCACACCACACAGAGGAAACACGAAATGAAGCGGTCATAAATCAAATGACGACTCCCCTTTCCTCTTCCAATTTCTTGAGTTTCTCACCTGATAAACAACGACGAGATATATGTGGTGAAATAACAGTCAAACAACTAAATGATATCCCAATGTAAATAGCTCAACTCTTAGCAGAAAGTAAGCAGGCAACAAAACAAACTGTATGACCCAAGGCAGCTATGATGTTAAATAAACCTATCTGATTATTCTAGTTGTTATGATGATAAAAAATCACATTTAATTGATTCTATTTGCTGGGACAATAGATGACCCTATTTGATCCCTTGATTATGTACTTGCACATTTCTCTGTAATTTCCTTGCTATCTGCACGCCATCATCCTAGTTGATTAAATACACATTCCGCTGCATCGATTTTAACTAAGAACAAGGAATCCAGCAAGCAACAGCAGGCCAAAACAAGGGAGACAATCAGGTAGAATTGCAAAGTAATGAACCTTGAGGCATCCAGGTCCCCCTGACAGAATCACGACGCTTCTTGCTACCGAAGGCGGTATTGATCCCGATCACCACAAAAAGCCTTTTTCCTTTCCTGCCTTACGCCATCTGCACTCTCAAGCAGAACAATTTCTTGAGATCTGATAGTCTGACGTATTTTCATAACGCAGTGAGCGGTAGTAATGAAAATAAGATGCAAATTCAGTAGGATATTCATGACAGAGGACCTACATGTAAGAGAATACAATAAATAAGATGCCTAAATGGTAGCAATTTTTATTTCGTTGATTTTCTCATATTTATGCTTCTATTCCCAACTTTCAGACCTGCCATGGAAGACTGACAGCAACACCAGCATGTGTTAGTACAGAGAATAGCATAGATGCCAGAAAATTACGTGTGGTTATTGTCAACAACCTTCCTGTTAAGAAGTACATCAACACATTTCCAATAGATTGCATGCCATACCTCCTCCTTTGTTCTACGGAGAAGCGGGAAATCAAATTACAATATCTAAACAGACAAATGCATGAAAGGTAAGACAAGTTTACAAGAAACAAATGGCACTGCATGCCTTGATAGTCAAGGTACAGTTACAGAATAAAGGACTGCACAACCAACAGTCAAGCAAACTTGGGCTACCCAGGAAGTAAGGCTTGGCCGGATCCCCAATGTTCATGGTGACATAATAATGCCTGCAGAAACAACACAGAAATTTGTGAACAAGCAAATCCTGAAAGAACCGTGAAAAAACAGAGGATGCAAACTGAAAAATAGTTCAGTTGATCCCTGTTAACTCACACAACACACCATGTAATAGCAAAATTAAAGGATGACAAATGTGAATTTCCGATGTATGTACAAGCTAATCGTATGTACGACAACCTTGATTGATAAACAAAGCCATCTGCTGTCTTGTCTTACCCATGACCTTCTTGTCGTATTTCTGAAACTTATGGTTTTTATTTGTAGGGAAACCTTTCTGCCAAGTTATACATGACTATCAAAGATCAGTGAACTGAATTCAAAATTTACAATTTGTAGAGAACAAAAAATGATAGGAATAACACAAGACACAGAATGATACTACAAACAGGGGATACGCAAATGTCAATCATCTGAACATAAGCTCTAAGTAAATAAAGGAACATTAATTCCTGTTTTGCCACCAGCTCCTTAGACCAATACTCAGTTTTATGTGAGTACAATTTTTTAACACGTGAGGATCCTTTCACCAAAATGTTGACTACATAAATAAAATCAAACAAGAGCAGTGAGTTTACCATGATGGCATCAGTAGTGCACACTCGATGTTCTCGTTTTGTTTAAATTTTGAGTGTTGGCGAACTGGAGTTGAGCATGCTTGGATGTTGCTGAACTTTCATCAAACACCTTCTAGGTATAAACAAAAAAGAATTTGCACAAATAAATAGAGGAGCTGAAGAGAGAAGGTAGGAGGCAAGGGGGAGGGAGATTAGACTGTACGACGGGCAGGGGCATAACCAGGTGCGGCACCTCAATTATAAACATCTAATCAAGGTAGTATGGTACTACTAAACCATCTGTACTACAGAGCGCTTATCATCATACATTCCATCTGGTTAACTTCCTCATACTCGAGATATAGAAAATGCTTTAACATCATCAGAGTGTCTCCATTTAACTTTTTTTAGGACAATGTGTATCGGTGCAGACCCAGTTCACAAAATCAGAATACAAAATTTATCATAACAACAAAAGCAAATACACAAGTATCAGTTCTCCATAGGGAAAAAATGGTGGCATCGAAGATCCAAACGCAAGTGAGTAGCAACTATTAGCAAAAGCAGCAACAATTTTATATCTGTTTTCATAATTAATCTTCAATGGGAAGCAATACAATAGGATATCATGCAGTGCAGCAACCATGTACATAGTTGTTCTTATAAGTGAATTAACACATCAGAAAACCCTTCAAACAAGAGATTAATTTTAAGGCAGATATCCAATGAAATCATCAATGTATGACCCTCCAGTTCATGAGTGTTTTTCCTGATTGAATATTGAATGGAACACCAATGAGAAAGCAGAGCTATTACCTGTACTTATGTCCCAAAAGTTGTGATCTAGTAATGGAATTATCTTCCAATAACTCCAGTGCACACTCCAAATAACCAAATTCTTCCTCCACTGTGCAACTATCCATGAACAAACACACTTCTTAATGATGAGCAACCCTACTCACGGTCCTACAAATCAAAATGAAATATCGACTTAAGAAGGGGAAAAGTACGCCAATAACTTTCAGATATAGGCATAGGCATAGCTGGACCAACCAAGATGCAAGATTTACTTATATATAAATCCAATTATAAAATCAAAATGTTTCTCGGCAATCTTTCCAGGAGCAAGGTTGCCAGCTGAGTTCATTTCAGCAAGAAAAATTAGCCCTCTTCCTTTTGGTAAACCATTCAATACCATAACACATAAGTACTAACACTATTTTGATACATGAAAGAATTTCAATCCAATAAATTAAACTAATCTCCATCAGTGCTAACTGATGCCAATAAATTAATAATCACTATTTTCTACTTCCAGAAACCCCCAAACATGGAACACGAGCATCAAATTCGCACCCAGATTACCCAAAAAGAATTGGCCACCCTAATTAACCTAATACACCAAATCAATCAGGTTTACTCCCAAGAATCAGAGCAAAAACGGAGGTAAGGATGAACAAGGAGATGTGTGGCAGGAGGCACATACATGGTGGAGAGACAGTGGATGAAGATGCGGACGCTCTCGGCGAAGACAGCCATGGCGTCCTTGTCCACACCGCCACCTCTCTTTGACGGTGTCGGCTACGGCGACCCGGGTAGGGACCATGTGTTCCTGTTGCTCGGGGCCGGGGACCACGCTGGCGTGGGCAACGGGTGCGCGCGCTCGCGTTGGAGATCGCCCTAGCCCACCTGGTGCGGTGCAGCTCGCCTGGCCTGCCGTCGTGCGGTGCGGCTGCGACCCGGGGCGGTTGGAGAGGCGGAGCAGTAGCAGAGGAGATGAGAGGGAGGCGGACACCGCTGAAGAAGCTCGCCTCCGCGCCCGCACGCCTCGGATCCGGTGAGGGGGAGGGAAGGAGGTCGCTGATGAGGAGAAGGTAAGGGGGGAGAGAAGGGGGGTGGGGTGGCAACCATGGAGGAGGTCGCCGGTGGTGGTGGTGGCGGCGGCAGACGAGGGAGGGAGAGGGATGTGCGGATGGGGAATGAGGGCAGGGCAAGCGAACACATTTTTTTCTTTCTTCTAAACAATGGAAACGACGGGCCAATCCTTTGTACCCACATGGATGCAGCGACGAAGCGCCCCTTCTGCACACGTTAATGTTTTCCGATTGAGACCGCCACCCACCTATTTTTTACTTGTATAGTGGACCGAGTGGTTTGGAGATCTGCTGTGGTGGTGCTAGGGACTGACTATGCCCCAATAACTACTAGAAATACAATGTATGGTGTCATAAATTTCTTCCTAATGGGGCAAAGTTTCATATGGTTGGTCTTGCTGCTCTGACTTGGGCCATTTGGCTAGCTCACAACAGGGCTACATTTGAAAAGAAAATGATCAAATCTTCTTTTGAGATTGTGTTCTCTGTATGCTTTTTTCTCCTGTACTTGGCAGGTCTTCAACTGAAGGGGGATGCGAAGAAGCTACGATCCGGCGCTGAGATGATCAGGTTGGGCACCATGAATTTGATGAGGCTTTGTGAAGCTTCCAGGCTGCCGATCGAAGGATTAGACGGCCCATCCTTCTGTTGATGCGTTGATCAAAAGGAGAGTGAAAAGTTTGGGATTCAAATATGCTGCTGATTTGTCAGGGTCTTTTGCTACTGTTTATCGTATTTGGTCTCCTGTACTTGATGGTCTCTTTCCGTCCCCACTTTGCTGGGAATGTTGCATCGACCCTTGGGCTTGTAATAGGGCTTGCTATTTTGGTGCTGCCAGGTTTTCGCCCCATAGCATTCGTTTCGATGGCGAGCAATGTGGTGGGTTTCCTGGTAGTGTGTTGGACTCGCTACCTCTCTTTCCACTCCTCCTAGATGTTTCCTGGAAAGATGTATTTATGTTCTATGTAATGGAAAGGTGGTCATCCTAGTTCAAAAAAAATATCACCGTTCAATTCGTCTTTGCCCGTGAGGTATGGCACTCCACTCTCTCCCGAGGCGGCCTTGCCAATTTCACCCTGAGCCCGGATTCCACCCTTGTTTATTGGTGGTCGCGCCTCGCACGCTTGTGCCACCGCGGACACAGAAAGGCTTTGACTCTATCGTGCTACTCACCATGTGGTTGCTGTGGAAGGAGAGAAACACCCGCGTCTTCGAGCGCTCTGTCGTAGTCGGTCGGACCCCTGTCGGCAAGCCACCACTGTGGCAGAGCTGTGGATGTTCTCTGAGGCATCAGAGTTGACTCATATCTTGCGATAGTTAGAGCATCTACAACCGGGCACCCCAAACCCGCCTCAAACGCGAACATCCCGGTCAGTGGCTGGTGAAAAAACCCGACCAAGACGGGCGCCTCAAACAGGTCTCAAATGCCCGGACTGACCAGCACCCCTCATATCCAGCTCAAATATGGGGCAGATATGGGGACGCCTGGGCGCGTCCACCACATCGGGCAGACGGCCGGGTCCCACACGAAATCGCCCGAAAAAACAACAGTTCAACGGGCGTCTCCTCCGGTGGGGTGTAAATGATGTGTGGCGCCGCTTCGGATCGTCGACGTCCCCAGCCCTATCCACATCCTCTTCCTCCCTCTCCTAGCCGCTAGCCCGAGCACATTTCTTTCCGTCTCCACCTCCCTCTTCCTTCGCCGCCTGATATGGCCCTGCAGAAGAAGACCACCTATGATAGGCTAACTCCGGAGTGCCACTTCTAGATCGAGGAGGAGATCCGGGCAAGGCGTGCCGCCCGGATCGCTGCAGGACTCCGAACTCGCCGGAGCCGGAGAAGGAGGGGCAGTAGCAGTCGGAACCCATGGAGGGGCGGATCTGGAGGAGTTGGACGCCATGGAGCCGGAGGAGCCGACGCCGTTTGCGGGCTTCACCATGGAGGAGGCCATGGCGGAGTTTGTCGTCGCCCAATCGGTGGAGCAGACAACCATCTTGGAGTCCATCTAGGATGAGGCGTATGTGGAGTCCAACCGACACTTCCTCCAACAAGAATAGGCGGAGACCGACACATTCTTCAACAAGGTGGAAGCAGAGATGGAGGAGGCCTAGGCGGAGGCAGAGGAGGAGTCGGAGTTGCGTCTGCGCCCCATGTACCTGGAGTCTGGAACAAAGATAGTGGACATCTCTGACCACAATGAGTAGCGTTACTGAGGATTAGTTGATCTATGTACTACGTAGGTGTTTTCTTTGCATGGTTTGCCCGGGCTGACCGGCACCCCTCATATCCAGCCCAAATTTAGGACATATATGAGGCGCCTGGGCGCACCGCCACGTCAGTCCCAGCCCACCCTAGCCCACCCGATCCCACATATATCCTCCCCTTTCGCTCGCCGGATTAAACCCTAGCCACTTCACTCCACTCCCCTTCACTTCCCTCCGCCACCCAAACTCCCATCTGGCGATGTTCGGCCTTCTTCGACATGGTGAGCAGCAGATGGCAACGCCTACAGCTGCACCGTCGACCGGAAGGGGAAAGGGCCAGCTAGGAAGTGGTGAAGATCCGCCTTCTACCTTTAATTTCAAGTTTTTAGATGTAGTTTAAACTTGCCCGTTCTATTATGTGCATTATGTGAACATTGATGATCTTTTGAAGATCCTATTGTGATCTTTTGGTGAACGTATTGTGCATTTGTATGTTCGCTCATGATCTATGTTGTTTTTATCGGCGTTGCATGGTTGAGTATGGATATAGGAAATCGGAGGAGTGACCGGTTAGTGTCCGCAGACGTGACCGCAAGCGTTTGAGAGGCCAAATTAGCATCTAGAGCCGGACATGGCTAATCCAGCCCCTCAAACGCCCGCGGACGCACTCTACAACATCTAGAGCTGGACATGGCTAATCCGGCCCCACAAACGCTCGCGGACGCGCCCGAGCGCGTCCGCGGGCACTGACCGGGCACCCCTCATATTTGTCACTCTGCATCCGCGTATCTCATATCCGGCGCCTTATATCCATACTACAGATGCAAACATTGATCTACCCTTACGTGATCAAACGACGGACAACAAAAATCGGCTGCAAAGGAACACAAGATCGACTGCAAATGGACATTAACATACTTCACCACATCTGTTGGGGATATTACTACTGGGCATAAACCGGCCTACCTGGGCCGGATTAACTCCATCAGTAGGTCAAAGGTGTTAAAGCCCTAAGAGGCAGATAAAGGCCCAGGGCCCGTAGTCGGTTTACAACCTGTAGCCGTACATCAGCTTTGTGCATATACTTGTAATATAAGTTAGGAACAAGGAGAGACCAACCCGGATACGAGTATGAACCGGTGTTGGGACTCTCTGAACCGGCAGGCGTCACCCATATATATAAGGGGACGACCCGGCGGCGGTTCAAGGACAACAGACAACAACTTGAGACATAGGCGAAGCTTATTTGCTCCCTAGTCATCGAAACACCCATCAATTCCATCACAACTAGAGGTAGGCTTTTACCTTCCTTGAAGGGGCCGAACTAGTATAAACTCTCTTGCGTCCTTGTGTCCGCTTTAACCCCTTCAAGCTAACCCGTAGCGATGGCTCCACAACTAAGTCCTTTCTCTAGGACAACTGCCGTGACAAAACCACGACAGTTGGCGCCCACCGTGGGGCTATCGCACGATGGTTTCCGGTTCTTGGAGGGCCGCTTTGAAGGACTCAAGGGCTACGCCGTAGGCCGGATGACTAAGAGTCGTCGCGGCAAACTCTACATCAACGACGCAGGGTGGGGCCCCGAGGCCGGCTCAATTGAGTACGGGTACCGGGTCCCCTTTGGTAGCATTCACGTTTTCATTGGCAAGATCGGTGAACCGGGCCCTGAGCCGGACATCTGCACCGACCTCGTCGAGACGGCTCAGCGTACGCGATTCGCCCAGATTAAACCGGCCATGAAGCGTGCCTTCGTGGGAATGATCCATGGAGGGAGTTATGAGGATGGATCGGAGCTTTGCGAGGCGACTGCCGTTCGTTCCGGTGACGAATCCTCGACCGGAGAAACCGAATCTCTTTATCAGCTACAAGATGGCCGGATTGAGAGCTGTTCCGATGGCGACAGTATTCTGGACCCCTCTGATCTGCCTAACCGGGTTGGAATATTCATGACCGGAACACAAGCAGCGCTTCACTCTTCGACAGCCGCGGCAACGATCTCCGGTTCAGCAACGGCAACGGTTGCCGGGGCGGGAGGCCCTGTGCGCCCACCGGCTCAGGTTCTATCAGAACTATTTGATGCGTTGGCTGTGCTTATGGCAGTTAATCCGCCAGATCAGGACGCTCACAACTCGGAGATTGCAAAGGTAAAGGAACAAATCACCCAGGCCAAAACAGATTTGGCGGCTGAGGACGCCAGGATGGCCGCAGAGCGGGCCGCTTTAGACGCACAGGCCTACAGGCTTATGTTGGATTAGAGTGCGTCGCATGAAGTCATGAGGAGGAAGCACCGGTCCCGCTTACCTCCGGTTTTTGAGGCCAGAGACCTTTTCAACACTCCAGGACCAAGGGCCGATAATCCGCTGGAGGGGAACCGGGCAAAAGCCCCTGGGACCACTACACCGGTTCAGCCCCGTTAGATGGACCCGCCTCGTCAAAACACCATTATACCTCGGGATGCTTTAACACCTCTGGGTCACCACTCCAACCCAATGGACAATCTTGTTGCCGCTGATGCATGACTGGAGGCCATTCCAGTTGAAGGTGACTCGCCGCAAGCAGTAGAGACGCGACGGGTCAAGGAACTTCTGAGGACAGCTTTGGCCCAACAGGAGGCGTACTCATACAGCCGCGACCGAATCCACTCGACCCCCCGTCCAAGCCGGAGCTATAGCAGACATATGGATGAACCATCAGTGTCGAGTAATGAATGACGTGGAACACCCCGTGGTAACAACCTGACAGGTAGTGCTGATGACGCTCAGGAAGTGGTGAACCGGGCCCGAGCGCGTAGGGAGGCCGAGTTAGCCGCACAGCATCAGGCTCGGCAGCCCACGCCGGTTCGTCCAACCATTTCGATTGAGCCTGGTGTTACTTCTAGTTCTTTGGGGGTGCCTTGCCTCGTCCCCGCTTTACGCAACGTGTGTTTGCCCAAGGATTTCAAAGGCCCACGCAAGGTACCAAATTATACGGCGGGTCAACCACCAGAGACATGGGTAGAGAGCTATGAGATGGCCATGGAGATGCTCGATGTGGATGACACGGCATGTGCAAAATACTTCACCATGATGCTTGAAGGAACGACCCGTACTTGGTTAAAAAGTTTGCCCGCTAATTCTATCAGTTCATGGGCCCAATTACGAGCCCGATTTATCAACAATTTCAAGGATACCTATAAACAACCTATGTCGATAGTGGACTTAGCTGCATGCATCCAGGAGGAAGGAGAGTCAACGACTCATTGGGTGCGCCGGGTTTCACAAGTGTTGCACTCCTCAGACCGCATTAACGCTGACACCGCAGTATTAACCCTAGAAGGCAACTGCCGGTTTGGGCCCCTGAAGTTGAAATTGGGATGGATGAAGTGTCATTGCACCGACATGGGAACCCTCATGGCCGCTTTGGTAAAATATGCTGATTCTGATAGTACCAAGGATCCCGAGTCTGATGATGACAAGACAGGGAAGGGGAAGAAGAAGAGCAGCTCCAAAGGTCAGCAGCATCATTGGGTAGGCAATGGCGGAGGAGGCAAGCATAAAGCGGATGGCAACATGGATTTTGTGGCTAATACCAACGTACAGGACAATGGCCAGCGGCGCAAGGGCAGGCCGAAAAATCGTAGTGGAGCGCCCAACCCCAACCCAAACCGCCTGAACTATTTGCTAAACCAGCCCTGTCCAAAACATGGGACGAAGGAGGAGCCAGCAAACCACCTTTGGAAGGATTGTTTTATTATGCAGGAGTTCAAGAATTCTAATAATGTCCGGTATGATCACGGATCTGGCGGCGGCTCAGGATCCGGGCCGGGTTACGGTGGAGGAAGTTCCGGTTCAGGATTTAATGGTAATCCGGGCGGGCATAATGGTCAAAATAGTCAGAACAACCAGGGTGGTTACAACCAACAGCAGCAACAGTCAGGTTACCAAAGCAACCAAAAGCAGTTGAGTAGTGGGCAGTACCATGTCTTTACCACTAGCTTGGACAAGCGAGACCGGAAGGTTCAGAGGCGGGCAGTCAACTCTGTTGAACCGGCCACACCCCGTTATCTACGTTGGTCTGAATAGCCAATCATATGGAGCAGAGAGGATCACCCACTCCAGGTCGATAATCCGGGTCAGTTGGCTCTGGTGGTGGCGCCTCAGGTGGGAGGTTACAAGTTCACCAAGGTGCTCATGGATGGAGGGAGCATCATTAACATCCTATACCATGAGACCTTCCGTCGTATGGGACTAACAGATAAGAATCTCAAACCGTCCAATACAGTATTCCATGGTGTAGTGCCTGGCAGATCAGCATATCCCGCTGGTAAGATAGCTCTTGAAGTGGCCTTTGGGGATGATCATGATTCCAGGTCGGAGACATTAACGTTTGAAGTGGTGAAAATCCAAAGTCCATATCATGCCCTGTTTGGGCGTCCGGCATACGCCAAGTTTATGGCTCGGCCCTGTTATGTGTATTTGCAGCAAAATCGCTTTGGAATGCGAGGAAGGAGATGCGGCTTATGCAGAGTCGGTTTGTGCCACCGAGGAGTTGAAATACTATAAAGACAATGTTGATCCGGCGGACATGACTCCGTTGAAGAAGCCAACTACGGAGCACGATCCGGCCCTGAAGTTCAAATCGGCAGCAGAAACTAAGCTGGTTGACTTCGTACCTGGTGATTCGTCCAAGCAGTTCAACATCAGTGCCAACTTGGATCCAAAATAGGAAAGCGCGCTCATCGGGTTCATCCGTGAGAATCGGGACATTTTTGCATGGAAACCCTCTGACATGCCAGGTGTACCGAGGCAACTCGCTGAGCACACACTTAATGTGGATCCTAAATATAAACCGGTGAAACAGTTCCTTCGCCGGTTTAACGAAGAAAGACGCAAGGCAATTGGAGAAGAGGTAGCCAGGCTCTTAGCAGCTGGCTTTATTATTGAAGTTTTTCACCCTGAGTGGCTTGTCAATCCAGTGCTGGTCCTTAAGAAAAACGACACCTGGCGCATGTGTGTAGATTACACAGATCTTAATAAGGCTTGTCCAGCAGATCCTTTTGCCCTCCCCTGTATTGATCAAATCATTGATGCTACGGCGGGTTGTGAGCGTTTAAGTTTTTTGGACGCATATTCTGGCTATCATCAGATCAAGATGGCAGTTAAGGACCAGGAGAAGACGGCATTCATAACTCCCTTTGGAGCCTTCTACTATGTGTCTATGCCTTTTGGGCTCAAAAGTGCCCAGGCAACTTATCAACGGTGTGTACAAAATTGTCTTCACAAGCAGATTGGACGTAATGTACATGCTTACGTGGATGATATCGTAGTTAAATCCAGGGAGAAGGAGACTCTGATTGACGATTTGAAGGAAACCTTTGATAATCTAAGGACGTACAAGATGATGCTCAATCCGGACAAGTGTGTCTTTGGTGTACCGGCGGGCAAGTTATTGGGTTTTCTGGTGTCCAACAGGGGAATTGAGGCTAATCCGGAGAAGATCACAGCCATCACCTCCCTGGCTAAACCGAAGTGTATCAATGATGTTCAACGCCTGGTAGGCCAGATTGCCGCGTTAAGCCGGTTTAGCAGCCGCCTTGGGGAGAAGGCAATCCCTTTATATCAGATGTTAAAGAAGACGGACCAGTTCATCTGGAGTTCTCCTGCGGATGAAGCATTTGAGGACTTAAAGCGGCAATTGGCCAATCCGCCTGTGCTCGCCGCTCCCATTGACAAGGAGCCGTTACTGCTATATGTTGCTGCTAATGCTCGTGCGGTCAGCGTGGCTATTGTGGTGGAGCGAAAGGAGACAGGTAAGGAGCATCCGGTTCAACGTCTAGTCTATTATATCAGCGAGGTGCTCATTGAGTCCAAGCAAAGGTATCCGCATTGGCAGAAGCTGGTGTATGGAGTTTTTATGGCAAGCCAAAAGCTTAAGCAATACTTCTAAGGGCACACAATTACAGTGGTCAGTTCTGCTCCTTCGGGGATATCATCCAGAACCGGGAAGCAACTGGCCGGATTGCAAAGTGGGCTATAGAGCTGGGGCCGTACGGTTTGAAGTATGTGCCCCGAACAGCGGTTAAGTCTCAAGCACTTGTTGATTTCATCAATGATTGGACGGAAATGCAAGCACCTGAAGAAAAGCCGGATCATACGTATTGGACCATCCATTTTGACGGATCCAGACAGTTGGAAGGCTCGGGGGCTGGAGTTGTATTAACTTCCCCACGAGGTGATAAGTTTTGTTATGTTCTCCATTTAATGTTCCCTTGTACTAACAATGCAATTGTGTATGAAGCCTTGCTCCATGGTCTCCGGATGGCTAAAGAGATGAATCTAAGTCGAGTTAAGTGCTTCGGTGACTCGGACCTTGTGGCTCAGCAAGTGTCTGGCACTTGGGATTCCAAGGACCCACTCATCGCAGCATATCGTCGGGAGGTGGATATTGTTGTAGGTTATTTCCGAGGCTATCAGGTGGACCACGTGGACCGGCGGAAAAATGAAGCGGCGGACGCTTTAAGCCGGCTGGGCTCTCAGCGCAAACCGGTCCCGCCTAATGTTTTTCTGGATGTGCTGCACAATCCGTCGGTGAAGATCCCTGGTAAAGAGGATTTGGCTATTCCTGATCCGGAGGCTCAATTGGTGGCAGTTCTTCATGTTATTCCGGATTGAACGCTTCCTTACCTGGCGTACAAGAACCGGGGCGAGTTGCCAGAAGATGAGATTCTGGCCCAGCAGATAATCCGGCGATCCAAGTCCATGGCTATCATCAAGGGTGAGTTGCATCATTGCAGTGTATCAGGAGCTTTTCAGTGTTGCGTGTCTCCTGAAGAAGGCCGTGAAATTCTGCGTGAGATCCACGAAGGAGATTGCGGTCACCACGCCGGTTCAAAGTCTCTGGTGGCTAAAGCGTTCTTCCATGGTTTCTATTGGTTAACTGCTCATGCTGATGCGAAGGATCTGGTCAGACGATGTGATGGTTGCCAAAGGTTTTCAAGACGTGCTCATGTACCGGCTCAAGAATTGAGGATGATTCCAATTACTTGGCCGTTTGCGACTTGGGGGCTGGATATGGTCGGGCCTTTCAAAAGGTCCAAAGATAAGAAGACCCACCTCCTGGTGGCGGTGGACAAGTTTACAAAGTGGGTGGAGGCAGAACCTGTTAGCAAGTGTGATGCGGCCACGGCGGTTCAATTCATCAAAAAGGTGATTTTCCGGTTTGGCTTTCCGCACAGTATTATCACAGATAATGGTACCAATTTATCCAAAGGTGCCATGAAGGAGTTCTGCAAACGGGAGCACATCCGGCTCGACGTTTCATCAGTGGCACATCCACAGTCCAATGGTCAAGCAGAAAGAGCTAATCAAGAAATCTTGAGAGGCATCAAGCCCCGGCTCATGGTTCCTTTGCAGAGAACGCCGGGTTGTTGGGTAGAAGAATTACCATCTGTGTTATGGAGCATCAATACAACACCCAACAGATCAACAGGATACACACCGTTCTTCATGGTTTATGGAGCGGAGGCGGTTCTCCCCAGCGATATCCGTCATGACTCACCTCGTGTCACGGCTTATGTTTAAGCGGACAACGAGACAACACGGCAAGATGCTTTGGACCGGTTGGATGAAGAGCGTGACATCGCAGCCGCCCGGTTGGCGATTTACCAGCGGGATCTTCGTCGTTATCACAGTCGCCGAGTCAGAACCAGAGCCTTCCAGGAAGGAGATTTGGTGCTTCGGCTCATCCAAGATCAGACTGATATGCATAAGCTATCCCCACCTTGGGAGGGGCCTTTCGTGGTCAGCAAGAATCTGCACAACGGTTCGTACTATCTGATCGATATTCGAGAGCATAAGGACTCACGTACATCAGAGGAAGAGACTAACAGGCCATGGAATATAGCTCATCTTCGGCCTTACTATACTTGAGCCATTGGCCATACTTATGTACATATTATGACAATGTATATATTATGATAATAAACCGGACCTCAGCTAAAGCGGGGTATCTGTTCTTTTACATCATGTGAGGTTACACGGAGTTGCTCTAAACCGGCCTCCGGTTTACCCCTTGAGTTCGCTTTGCTAAAAGCATCGTGTTATATCACTTGGAGGATTGGTCGTGTCCAAACCAATACCATGCCTCTTGATAGGCGAAAGCCACCAGATCACTTGGGGACTTGGTCATGTCTGAACCAGTCACGCCTCTTGATCGGCCTAAGGCCACAGAATCACTTGGGGGCTTGGTCGAACCCGAACCATGACCACGCCATTTGGTCGGCATAAATGCCACAAGAATCACTTGGGGACCTGGCTAACTAGAACCATAGTTATACCTAACGGGAGCTTGGTCGTGTTTGACCATGGTTACGCCATTTGATCACCTTAAATAAATCTTTTTTGGCAAACGTTTTTGTCGTTGCTTTTTACTTTTCTTTGAAGGTTTTTTTTTACTTTTTATTGTGTTCTTTAAACCGACAAAGTTTTTTTACCAATCAATTGACGGAACACAGTTCACGTCAATCCGGAGACTATTTGTCCAGTTTGATCCTTGTTGTTAACATCCTCTTATGGAGTAACACGGTGTTTATCATAACCCGGCACGGTTTACATAGTAAACCAGTGTCATATATATAGGAGCTGTTATCTCCTCCAACAGTATGGGTTTGCAAAACTCCGCTTCAAGATTGGCCAAGCCAACTTCACGCTCAATGACGGCAGGTATTATGTATCTCAAAATTTGGTCATACTTAAAATTTTGTTTTGATTTCATATATGCAGACATCATATTCCGCCTGACGGTACAACCGCGGTGGCACTTGACAAATTTTTCATTTCAGAAAGTGTTTTGGAAAGTTCATTGCCACAGGAAGAACAAATTATGCACGAAGGCATGTCAACATCAAAGGTATCAGCTAGCCTATTACAAGGCAACATGGTGCCCATAATAATATAATTGTTTTTCGCGAAGAAGAGGCAGTTTTAAACCGGCGTTCGGTTCAAGCTTGGTCACCAGCCAGGCCTGATGGTTGTGGGTCGTCCTGTGCCGCTTCAGCCTCCGTATCCCTACCCAGTGGCTGGAAATCCACAGTTGTCCAGCCGATTCCCATTAATGCTTGAAAAACAGCTTCATCGTGGATCAGCAAGGACGGGTCAATATCGGGAGCGTAAG
The DNA here is from genome assembly GCF_002162155.2 of Triticum dicoccoides. Classification (NCBI taxonomy): domain Eukaryota; kingdom Viridiplantae; phylum Streptophyta; class Magnoliopsida; order Poales; family Poaceae; genus Triticum; species Triticum dicoccoides. The sequence goes on along the minus strand of NC_041382.1, from coordinate 530,289,255 downwards.
TATTACGCTTACGGATTGGAGGAATCAGATTTTCCGATTCATGGATTGGCGCAGCTATTCGCTTGTTCTGACTGTCATATTGCGCTTGAAAACGAGACAAGTCTGCTTCCTCAGCCAACTGACAAGCTAGTGGACGCACCTCCCGATTTATCGCTCGCAGATCCGCTTCACCGAATTCTGATCCGTCTTCCTTCAAGCTGGGATAGCCCTGAGCCGCTTCAACAGGATCAAAATCCGGCACCCAGGCTTTTGCCCGGATTAAAGCATTGATTGCGCCGGTTCGAGCAGCAGATTTCTTTAGCTCTTCAATCCGGGCAGGAAGCACTGACAGTTTCTTCAGAGTATCTTGAATCAAAGTAGGCGCCCGTTTGTTATGAGAGGCGGTACAGATGATCCGCTGGGCACCAGTATACAATTGTTCAACCAATGTATAGGCGACTTTTAGCTTCTTCCGCACATCTGACCCCAAGTGACCAATGCGTGTCCCTGAAATACCATAAAGGGTTAATAAACCGGCGACCCTGTAAAGAAGGCAGAACCAATTCAGAAGGCAAGATGGCTTACCAAAGATAGCAGTGGTCATGGCATGAACGTGCCGCTTTATGCTGGTCAGTTCATCTGTCACTGGTTTTAATGCAGCCTCGGCATCCTCTGCTCGTTTGGTCAAAGCGGACTTTTCAGTGGCCCAATCCGCCCGTTTCTTCTTGAAGTTCTCCTTAAGTTGTTCCATGGCGCTTAAGGCACTGGCCAATTCCTCTTTTGCTTTGGAGGTTTCAGCTTGTTGGGTTTTCAAGTTTTCTTGAAGATCGATGACTTGGTTTTCTTTCGCCTTCAGCTCCGCCTGCAGGCAGACAGATATATGTTTCAACAAATCGGTAGAAGGATTCAAGTGCCAACCACATAACAAGTTATGTGCTTAACACTTGGGGGCTAATGCATATTCGATCTTCATCTTTCAATTGTTTACAAAGTCCCAAGCTCAATATAAGTATTCAACTTGGCACTTGGGGGCTAATGGCTATTTGATCATATGTATTCTGATGCGGCAGTTTCATTTACTTAAAGTACTGGTTTAACTACGCTAAGTTGAACCGGCCCTTGGGGACTACATCAGCAAATTTCAAAGCATCAAGATTCATATTATTAAGTCCCGGTTTGAAAGAATATTTCAAATCGGCCCTTAGGGGCTAGGAGAGTCAACAAGAATGAAAGCATACAAGCAAGAAGGAGCATATGGAAGTTACCTCATATTTATCCTTCATCATATTAACCAGACCGACTTCATAGTCACGGCTGGTATACAGCCGGTTCAGATAACCGGAATGGATATCTCGGGTGTTCAGAGCAGCGTAGGCCATCGGATCAGCATTCCACTTGCCTTTGCCAAAAGCAGCTAATTCCTCCTTGGCAGAATGTTTGGATAAAGCGACAGGGTTGCTTGGCTCAGTATGGCCAGTGCCAGTAATGACAACTTCATCATCATTCGTACCGCCGGTTTGCACTGGGGCTGTTGGCTTGTCAGTAGGTTTCGCGAGACCGGTGGAGCTTTCAACCCGGAGGGAACCTGTGGGCTGATGGATAGGACCTGAGGTATCAGTAGGTCTTTCCTCAGCAATAAGATCATCATCTGGCTGCGGTGGATCATTGGGAATATCCTCAGGAATAGCCGCTTCAAGATTGGGTGTTGTGCCTGGTTCAAGAATGACATCTTCTTCGACCGCTTTATCCAGGCGGGCCTTCTTGCTCGGCCTAGGTTTGGCCCTGAGAAAAATAACAAAATTAAACACAACATATGTTCTAAGGCAATATACTGCAAACATCACAATAAATATAGCTTACCCAAGCACCTTTTTGAGCGGTGGGAGCTGAGTAGCCGACGACTCGCCAGAAGATGAGTGGGAAATAGCCTGATAATCGGAGTCAGACGGATTAAGAGGTTGACGAAAGCAGCCCGCTTTAGGACAAGTACTGACAAGCGAATTAGAGACCTCGGAATGACGTTTCTGAACCGGACTGTTCGGTAAACCGGCAGAGGTAACTACCTGGCCGCTGTGCCGGGTGGTGTGGCGAGCTTCGTGTTGTTGAGTCTTCATAAGAAGTTTAGGATCCAAATAAGCAAGAGGATGAGAAAATTTAACTTTCCGGTTTGCCTGACGGATTTTTTGTGAAGGCAAAGTTTTTGAATCGGAAGAGAGAATAATTACCTCTGCAACATCCGCATGGCTAGCTTCGGCATCATCCTGACAAATATCATCATCAATAAGATGCATGAAAAATAAACCAAGTGAGTCAAGCTCTACCTCAAAGTCCGGATTATCCACCTCGTCATCAGGGGCCGGATTAGAAGATGTAGTGGTTCTTTTCCGGTGGGCAGTCTTCTTCACAACTTTAGTTTTTTGCCGGGTTGCTCTTTCCGGTTTATCTGCTTTCTCTGATTTCTCCTGCGGCAGCTTTTTGCTCCAAAACGGATCATCACCCTGATTATGCAGACACTGACATTAGAAACAATGGCCAGACATATCGATAACAGATTCAGCAAAGAGAAAAATCAAAGTCTTACAGCTGGCGGTTTGTTGGTGGCGCAGAAGGGAAGCAGGCCGGTTCTAGCGCAGATGTGCTCTGGTTCATTCAGTATCTTACGCACAGCCTCCGTGATTTCTTCACCGGACAGCTGGAGTCTTGAATGTCGCAGTGGGTCATTCACACTATCAGTATATTCGCACATCAAACCAGAGCGCTGACTAAGGGGCAGTATGCTCCATGATATCCAACAACGAGCAAGGTCAACCCCTGTTAAACCGTTGGCCATAAAGGCTCTGAGCTTTGACAGCTGGGGAGCATATTTGCTTCTCTCCTGGGCAGTCAATCGTTGAGTAAAAGGATGGGTATTGCTGAGCCGCTCCGGACGAAAACCAGGCAAGGGATTCTCACCATCAGGGGAGGTGTCTTTGCAGTAGAACCATGTCTGATTCCACTCCTTGGGGTGACTGTGCAGCTTGGCGTGAGGGTATGTGACCTCTTTCCTTTTTTGAATCGTCGTGCCACCCAACTCCGTATTAGAGCCATCAGTAAACTCAGTACGGCGGTTTAGATGGAAAAGATCTCTGATTAATTCCACTGTGGGCTCCTCTTGAAAGAATACCTCACAGAGCACTTGGAAGTGGCACATATTTGTAACAGAGTTGGGGCCAGTGTCTTGCGGATGGAGTTGAAAATCAGCTAGAACATCCCGGTAAAATTTAGAATCGGGCGGTTTAAAACCCCGGGCTAAGTGGTCTACGAAGACAACAACCTCTCCTTCTCGAGGTGTGTGGGGGGGGGGGCATTCTTTGCCAGGAGCCCTCCAATGGATGGTGTCTTTGCTGCCCAAGGTAGCAATCAGGACTAAATCGTCCAGTTGATCCTCTGTGACGCGAGAAGGGACCCAGTTGCACTCGTACACTTGCTTGGCCATGATGAAATCTACAAGGTACATTGATTTGTGCAACGTTAAACCGGAAGCAGATCTATCTAAACCGGAGTTTTATGAAGCAACAACATATGGCGGTTCAACAAGGGGACTAATGGCATATACCGGTTTGGAAAATTTTCTATCAGGTTAAACCGCCTGATCTAAACATTGAAGCAATTGAGATTGCGGATGGTTAAGTATGCACAAACAGGTTTCACAAGGTCTTGTTACGGCGTTGGATCTGAAGCAAGTTCAGAAAATAAGAAAAATAGTCGAAGATCAAAGCAGAACAGTATTTAATCAATGGGCAGAAGTATATGTGAGATCTGCGGTTTTGGGCAGGAAACTAACGACGGATACTAAAAGTTACCGCTACACAAAGCAAGGGTTCACATGTGCATCCAGGAGATAGTACATGAGTATGAGCAAGTGATGAACACCGCAAGAACACGAAGCCCTAGATCAGATCTATGTTGAGAAGAACGGAAGACCTGCCAGAGCTGAGGAAAACGCGGAAGGTCGCCGCGGCTTTCTGGCGCGTTCAAGTTGATGCAACGGCCAAGGGTGATGCAGAAGAAGACGGCGGTGGCAGAGCTCTGAGACTGGCGACGCGAGGAAGACGAAGAGGAAGGGCACGAAGGGAAGAAAAGAAATGACCCTTCGGGCCTATTTATAAGGCAAATGACATGTGTTAGGCGCGGGAATCAAGGGACCGCGGATTTTGGAAGTAGGGCGGTCACCTCGGTCATTGAGAATCTATTAAACAAGAAGATATCATGGATGTTTTCTTTATGACAGATGATGTCACGCCGATTTACAGCAAACGGAGAAGATGACGTCACGGCGGTTCAACAACTACAAGAAGATGTTGAAGACGAAGATTTTTGCTAAGGATTGACATGAACCTGTTCAAATCAATCTGGGGCCTAATGTTGGGGATATTACTACTGGGCATAAACCGGCCTACCTGGGCCGGATTAACTCCATCAGTAGTTCAAAGGTGTTAAAGCCCAAAGAGGCAGATAAAGGCCCAGGGCCCGTAGTCGGTTTACAACCTGTAGCCGTACATCAGCTTTGTGCATATACTTGTAATATAAGTTAGGAACAAGGAGAGACCAACCCGGATACGAGTATGAACCGGTCTTGGGACTCTCTGAACCGGCAGGTGTCACCCATGTATATAAGGGGACGACCCGGCGGCGGTTCAAGGACAACAGACAACAACTCGAGACATAGGCGAAGCTTATTTGCTCCCTAGTCATCGAAACACCCATCAATTCCATCACAACTAGAGGTAGGCTTTTACCTTCCTTGAAGGGGCCGAACTAGTATAAACTCTCTTGCGTCCTTGTGTCCGCTTTAACCCCTTCAAGCTAACCCGTAGCGATGGCTCCACGACTAAGTCCTTTCTATAGGACAACTGCCATGACAAAACCACGACAACATCCAAAAGGAACACAAGATCGGCTCTGTCCCGCGGCGGTGGCGCACGGACTGCTCCACCGCGCCCTTCTCCCGTGCACGCTGCCTATCACGGCGCGCGCCTCCGACTCTGGAGTGCGCATGCGGGCCGGTGGCGCGGGCACAAGCACCCAGCGTTGGCCACGTGGAGGAGCGGTCGGCGGGGAAGGAGACGGCGTGGGGCCGATGAAAATTGTGCTGTCCTTGCGTCGCTGCGTGCGGGCCGGGAGGGTCCAGTTTTGGCGTCCGCGCTGCACCGGCGTGGGAGCTGCGGCGACGCTCCAGATCTGGAGTTGCCACCGGTCTCCACCTTGGACCGCTCCAGCGTAATTCGAAGGGCCATCTCCTCCTCGTAGTCGAGCTCCGAGCCGGAGTCTGCCGGAGCTGCTCATCATGGTGGATGGGATCGCAACCGGAGAGGGAGAGGAGTGGATATAGCGAGAGAGGGGAGAGAGTGAGCTAGGGTTTGAGCTCGTAGCCCGGGTTGGGGGTTTTTGTGGGGTCGGTGGTGGGTCGGGCTTATCAGGCGGACGCGCCCGGACGTGCCTGAGGCGTTTCATATCTGCCCTACATTTGGACTGAATATGAGGGGTGCCGATCAGTTCAAGCGTTTCTCCACAGTTTGAGAGGTCTGATTGGGTCGATTTTTTTGCTCGGTCAGTGACCAGCGCGGTGTTCTGAGTGTTTGAGACGGGTATGAAAGGTCCGGCGGTTGCTGTTTGTTTTTGTCCGGGCGCTGTCCTGTCTTGTACGTCGTCCATGCGAGCCCGGGCATGATGATCTCTCATAGTATATCGACACGCAAGCCTTTTGCGGGTTCGCAAAAAGAACTGAAAGAAATTCATAGACTGTTCAGAGTAAGACTTGGTAGTACCACATATATGTGCTCAGTGCTGACACGTAGATGAAGGACTCGAGTGTCACGTCCTCTTCTCCCAACCACGTCGCTCTCAGTGCTGACACGTAGATGAAGGACTCGTAGACTTGTCAGACGCTCTTCACCGTTTCCTTGAGGACTGTACGGGATTTCTTCCCCTCGGCACAGCTTCAGATTTCTTCACCGTTCCAGTCGACTTGCGAGCTTAAAATTTCCCCTTTTAGCTAGCAGGGCGGAGGAATCTGACATATATATCGGCGATCGATCGATCGAACGTCCTAATGGCGGAGATCGTAGCTTCCGCGGTCGTCAGCGAGACGCTGAGCAGGGTCTCCTCCTTCCTCATCGACAAGTACCGCGACCGGAGATCAACCGAGAGAGACGACGACACGGAGAGGCTGGAGATGGCGCACATCAGGATGGAGGCCGCGCTGGAGGCGTCCGGCAAGTGGCCACCGGCCACGGACGTCCCGCTCCTACGCTGGCGGAACAAGCTGAAGCGCGCCGCCGACGAGTGCGACGCCGTCCTCCGCCGATGCAAGCGCGGCACCGTTGAAGACCAAGGGACAAGGCAGTGCCCCTCCTTCCCAGCACGGATCGCTCACGCCACGAGATCCTTCTTCTCCTCGACCTCGTCCTCCCCCTCTGGCCACAACGACGGCGAGCCGTCGATTGACTGCTCGGAAGCCGTCGTCCGGAGGTACGAGAGGTTCGCGGACGGCGCCAGCGAGTTCCTGAGGTTCTTGGAGCACGGCAGCGTGCGCCGCCAGATGTTGATCCTCGATCCCCTCGCGGGGCACCTCCTCGCGGGCAGAGCTTTCCAGTACGAGGTCTCTCAGGGAAGCCGGCGCTACTACTTCGCGGGGCGGCCGATGAGTTCTCTAGAGCGAGGATTAGAGGGCGGGGTGCTGCTCCGGTGCCGTGACCACGAGGCGCCGGAGCACAACTTCGTGCTCGGAATTCTGATGCGCCTCACGGAAAGCACGGACGTGGCCGCGGTCGTGGCCGAGTGCTTGGGGTCGCGGTTGCTCGCCCCTCACCTGAAGCCCGTCGCCGATGCCGCCACGCAAGAGCTCGACCGGGTGCACACCCGGGGCATGTATTGCTACCCGTTTCTTGCTTCTACTGATCCGGTGTATTGGAACATTCACTTGTCAGAGACTCGACGGGCTCGCCCAGAGCCACTGTGCTGCAAAGGAGGACACGACCACAAAAACTCCATGACGAGATTGCCAGGCGCATTTCCAGAGCCAGTGATCAAATTGTTCGTGCAGCGCCATGTCTCGGCAAGGGAGAGGAGGCAGAGCAGGAGGAGGAAGAAGGAGAAGATATCTCTGTCGGCTGTTGTTGGTAATGGCCTGCAGCTTACAACCGTCTTCGCGCCACACGCGTCCACGGAGGAGCTGCCTTCCGGAGTCGAGAGCATCGCGGTCGAGGTGGTCGACGGGAGCCGGGATGAGCAGGTCTTGCATGAAAACGTTGGGTTGCATCAGCTGGAAGAGTTGCTGCTGCCGGGCGCGACTAGGCGTCTCTGCCACGGGGCTGCAGCCGCACAATTATCGCAGCCGGCGCGTGAGGTGTTCTGGAGGTCTGGACATGGCGTGGCCTACCTTTGCGTCGAGAAGTCCGGCACCGACATGGCGATGTGCAGGGCAACCCAGTGGCAGTTTTGAAGATGGCTTTCTTGAACAACAGCATTAAGACTTGATATTGTACCCCTTTGCATTCACCGAATGTTGTGGAAAATAGCTTGAACAACCGCCATTCAGTTTATTGGAATGGTATAAGAGCATCTTCAGCCGTTCGGTCCCTCAGGGCGCCTAAAAGGAGTAGTCTGGAGGCGAACTGGCGCTAGATTGGCCCTTGGGGCGACCTAGCTCGCAGTCACGCCCCCAAGCGTCGGCCCCAGGACGTGGCAATTTCGAATTTGGTCGTTCCCGCTCAAAAGACGCCACAAGTCCGGTGATCACAGGACAAAGTTCGGTGACCAGATAAATAGTCCGGCATATAAAAAAAAGATCGTCACAAGTCTGGACGCGTGCGCAATGCATCACTCGGCGGGGGCGGCCTCCCGCGTCGTCATAGTCGGCGTGCGCGGGCTAGGCGGTGTCGGAGCTGCTTTTGTGCTGGGCGGCGTCGGCGCGGCTTTGGTATCGCTGGGCATCGTGGAGGCATCAACACTCGGGCTTGGCGGCGGCGGCATGGGCGCGGGAGTTGGCAGCGCCGTCGTCGTCAGCTGGTTCAGAATGAGGCCGCGCTCCGCCATGTACCACGCCTTGAGCTGCTGCGATGATGTCGTCCATGTCGGCGTCGGTCTCGTCGGTGTCGCCGGAGGTGCGACGTGGAAGCTTGTGAGAAGAGCAGGGCGCCACGACAGAGAGGGGGCGTCGGGGAGGACGTGTAAGCCGGCGACGAGTAGTTGTACGGAGGGTACTGCACGCCGGCGAAAGCGGGCGAGGGCGTGCGCTAGGCCGGGTGTCCATGAGGAAGGTGACGTTGGGAGTGAACCCACCGTGCGCGTCCCCGTCAGAGTAGCTCGGCGACGGCATGCATCCCCATGGTTGCGGCGGCGACGAGAAGCCGACCGGAGTGCCGACGCTTTGCCGGCTCCAGGGCTCGTACTGGGCGTGGCCGCCGGGTGGATTCATCATCCCCACGCGAGCCGCCTCGGCCTCGGCTTGATCCGCCACGGCCGTAGCCGCACGCGCCGCGTTGTCCCGAGCCTTCTTGGCGATGACCCTGTTTCGCCGGTCGGCGGTGACAGCCTCCCGGCGCTGAACTTTCACCCTAAGTCGGCGTTTGGCATGTCCAGTGGCTTGGACGGCGGCGCCCTCGGCTTCCCCTGCTTTGGTTGGGCAACGGTTACGGTCGCAGTTGTCGTGGCGCGGGGGATCACGTACTTCTTCGGCGGCATGGCGGCCGGCTGGGAGGCGAGCGGGAGGGAAGTTGACGGGAGGAATGGAGAGAATGAGAGAGAAGTGGCG
>NC_041382.1:530208080-530280094 GCF_002162155.2 Triticum dicoccoides | reverse complement strand
CGGGGAGGGGAGGAGAGGGGGGGGGAGCGGAAAGAAACGACGGAAAGAGGCTCGACTCGCCGACAGAGCGGCCCCGCGCCTCTTTTCGCTTGTGCCGGCGCCCCCAGATGCTCCCAGCGTGCCGGGTTCGGCTCGGGTTTGCCAACGCCAGTTTCGGTCTAAACCGACAAAAAACGGATCACTGGAAATGCGACTGGGTCGATTTTTTGACGTCGGTGCGGTAAAAACGCCTAAAGGGAGCATGTTAGGGGCGCGGCGGGATATGCTTTAAGCCGGCGTGATCTTATGTTGGTCCGGAGGACCAGAGCCGAAGCCAGAGTCAAGTTTTGCTATGGTTACTCTTCTAAGACCGTATGTGGACTGCCGACCGTCTGGCTGCTGAACCCTCTGTGATCACGAGATGGAGACGGCGGCGTACCTAATCTTGGGCTGCTCGTTCTCATAGGTTATCTGGGTTGCCCTGGACTCTTCGCAGCCAAGGGATTCTGTGCTGGTCACTGGCCCCCTCGCTTGGTTGGTGGAACAAAACAGCCAAGCAAATGAAGAACCCTGCGAGAAGAAACATGATCTCCATCACAGTGTATGTCGCCTGGAACATCTGGAAAGAGAGGAATAGGAGGATTTTTTTTTAGGATTCGCACCTTGGCATTGACGAGGTGGCCACCCTTGTTCGTGCTGATATCCAGTTTCTTGGATTGACTTTCCGCGAGTAGTCCGTGTTTTTTAGGCTTTTTTCCCTTCTACTTTTCTCTCTTGCTTAGTTGTTATTCTCTCCCTGACGATTTTGTCATGTACAGTCATTCCTCCTTTCTACTCCTATATTGAAAAGGCAGAGACTCCTGCCATTGCCCGTCAAAACCAAAAAATGTTGTAGAAGCATAGGGCAGTGAAGTAATTAGCAACATCGTCGTACTTTGAAGTAACATGGCGATATGGAGACGACTGTGTAGAGAGATAAGTTGATGGTTGGAATCCTAAGTTTACTTTTTTTTAAAAAGTTTACCCTCGACCTCTGCATTACATATGCATACAAACATTTTATTAAGCGTAGTACCAGGTCCCGAACCAAGTCTCGTACAATCCTCGAACAAAAGCTTAACAAAAAAAGTTACCACAACCGGCGTAAATAGGGTAAAATGACTATATACCTATTCTATAAAATGACTATATACCTATTCTATTGTTGGACCTCATTCAAACCGGTTGTTAGTATTATGTGCGACCGTCTTCCAGGGGTTGCACCCAATATCCATAAGCTTCATGTGGTCCACATGGCCGAGTAACGACCGCGTACAGATCCAAATAGATAATCTGCAAAAAAGTTATGACTGTTTGTCTGTTAAAGGTGATATCATTTCAACAATTTCGTATGGTCCAAAGTAATGCACACACTCCTCGAATATGTGCCGCCTCTATCCCATTTTACCATGTCCCAAATAAATTGGATAAAGTGATAGGAGGAGAAACATTAAAAATTGCATGGATGGTGCGCCATAATAACTTAGCTAGTGGGCATTGAAGAAAAAGATGTTGTATTGATTCGTCCTGGTCACAAAAACAACACTGTTTAGTACCCTCCCAACTACGCTTGCCAAGTTATCCTTCGTCAAAATTACTCCCTTGCATACAAATCACATAAGGACCTTAATCTTTAAGAACAGCTTGACTTTCTAGATATGAAGTGATCTCGGGATAGGCCCGGTGTTTATCAAGTCTGTGTACATGAACTTAACCGAGAAGACACCTGTCATGGACAATCTCCAATGCATCAGAGAGGTCAATCTCCATCAACCTACGCACAAGATGCAACCACCTACCACATCTCCCCCAACACTCGCCTGAACTGAATATTAAGATGAACAGACCCCAGTTCTGTACTAACGAAGGCATCCTTTTGTTGTACAATTTTATATAGAAAGGGATACTGTAAGGCTAGGGGTGCGTCTCCCAACCAAGTGTCTTCCCAAAATCTAGTACTATTTCCGTTCCCAACTATGAATTTACTTCTATTAAAGAAGGTTGCCTTTGTCCTCATTAGCCCCTTCCAAAACGGAGAATCATTCGGCTGTACCGTGGCTTGTGCCAGGGTTTTGGAGTGTAGGTATTTGTTATGTAACAATTTTATCCACAGTCCATCCGTCTGTACCGACAATCGATAGAGCCACTTGTGCTGATCGGGCGACACAATGTGCGGCAGCAAAGGATCTCCCTCCTACAGGTGCCCCACCGAGGGAGTGCTGGACTAAGGGGTCCTCGGGCGTCCGGCCTGTTAGCCATGGGCCGGACTGATGGGCCGTGAAGATACGAAGACCGAAGACTGCACCCGTGTCCGGTGGGACTCTCCTTTGCGTGGAAGGCAAGCTTGGCGTTCGGATATGTAGATTTCTTTCTTTGTAACCGACCTTGTGGAACCCTAGATCCTCCCGGTGCTTATATAAACCGGAGGACTTAGTCCGGAAGGGACATATATTCATTACCATAGCCATACCAGCTAGACCTCTAGGGCTTAGCCATTACGATCTCGAGGTAGATCAACTCTTATAATACTCATATTCATCTATATCAATCAAGCAGGACGTGGGGTATTACCTCCATAGAGAGGGCCCGAACCTGGGTAAACATCGTGTCCCATGTCTCCTGTTACCATCGACCTTAGACGTACAATTCGGGACCCCCTACCCGAGATCCACCGTTTTGACACCGACATTGGTGCTTTCTGTGAGAGTTCCACTGTGCCGTCGACGAAAGGTCTGATGGCCCCTTCAATCGTCGATAGTGACGCTGTCCAAGGAGAAACCTTCCTTCCCGAACAGATCTTCGTGTTCGGCGGCTTCGCAATGCGGGCCAACTCGTTTGGCCACTTGGAGCAGATCGATAGCTAAGCCCCTAGCCATCAGGTCAGATTTGGGAGTTTGAACTACGTTGCGGACATCCGTGGAGATTTGATCTTCGCCGGATTCAAGACCGCGACGGCCGCTCCCGGTCACCTTGACGAACATGACCTAAATATGTCGTCAGACCGCATCCAGGAGATAGCTCCTGCGACCACTCCGGCCTTAAATCCAGAGCACACTGCGGCATCCAAGGATTGGAGGTTCAACCCCACCACGGAGGCCACAGATTCTCCGGCATTGGAGCCGCACATGGACTTAATCTCACGCAATACTCGTGTCACCGGAACTCCGGACTCTTCTTTGGGTATAAGTTCCAAACCATGTGAGTCCGCGGATATCGAACTTGATCGCTTATCGATCTTTGAGTTCAGTGTCGTAGACATCTTCCAGCACTCACCCTTGGCGGGGGACTCACAGCCGAACTATGTACGGTTCGAACTAGAGGCTGATGATGGGGAATTTTGCTTCCCACTCGCCACCCACTTCATAGCCACTATCGAGGATTTAACCGACATGCTTGACTATGGCTCCGAAGACATCGCCAGTACGGACGACGATGCCGACAAGGAGCAAGGCCTAAACCCACCATTCATTGGATGACGGTCGACCACTTCTTTCTGCGACGTATACATGGTGGACACGCCTGAAAAAACTAACAACGATGACAAAGAGGATCCAGTTGAGGATAAACCTCCTGAGAGACAGCCTAAGCGCCAGCTTCCTCGACGCCGCTCTAAGTCACGTCGTTCCAAAGACTGCAACACGGGCACCGGAAAAATAATACTCCGAACAATGCCGAAAATAGTGAAGACCCCGTCAAGGTAACCTCCGAACAGGGGGAATGGGAAAATGGGAAAGTTAGCCCTGATGAACAGGCCATACACAGAGACTCGGAGGACAGTAATTATCTTCCGCCCTCCGAGGAAGAGGAGAGCCTCGGCAACGAGGATTTCATCGTGCCCGAGGAACCTCTCGAGCAGGAGCACTTCAAACGCTGGCTAATAGCCACTGCAAGGAGTCTGAAAAAGAAGCAGCTGCAGCTTCAAGCGGACCAAGATCTGCTCAATGATAGATGGACCGAAGTCCTGGCCGCCGAAGAATACGGCCTTAGTGGCCCGGCCAAAAGCTACCTGAAGCGTAGATTGCTACCTCAGTTCGATGACGAGGTGCTGGAGCCCGTACCATCATCGCACAATGCGGCACGTCAACCACAACTTGGTCCAGATAAAGCGGCAACTCAAGCCGAACACCAGACCGCCCCACCTCGCCGTAAAGGAAAGAATAAAACAGCTCGGGGTTGTACATACGACCTCTGATGGGACTTGTATAGTAGAGCAGGACACGCAAGATTGATCTACGGATCGTGAGGGTGTGCCTCGACACGCGATGACGGCTACCTATTAGAAAGTGACAAACCAAGCCACGCCCGGGCCGAAAACCACAAATGGACTCCATCGGAGGTGCGTCGTAGTGTGGCCCAACATAGAGGTGCCGCACACCCTCTTTGCTTCAGAGACGAAGTAATGGAGCATGAATTCCCAGACGGGTTCAAACCCATGAATATCGAATCATACGACGGAACAACGGATCCCGCGGTATGGATCGAGGACTTCGTCCTCCATATCCACATGGCCCGCGGAGATGACCTTCATGCCATCAAATACCTACCACTAAAACTCAAAGGACCTGCTCGGTACTGGTTAAACAGTCTACCGGAAAATTTTATTGGCAGCTGGGAAGATTTGGAAGATGTCTTTCGCGACAACTTCCAAGGAGCATATGTCCGGCCACCGGACGCCGATGACTTAAGTCACATTGTCCAGCAGCTCGGAGAGTCAGCTAGGAAGCTCTGGACTAGGTTTTTAGTTAAAAAGAACCAAATCACGACTGTCCGGACGCGAAAGCCCTTACGGCCTTCAAACACAGCGTCCGAGATGAATGGATTGCACACCACCTCAGTCAAGAAGGACCTAAATCCATGACAGCCCTTACCGCTCTAATGACTCGCTTTTGCGCGGGATAAGACAGCTGGCTCGCTCGTAGAAGCAACAGCGCCAGCGACTCGGGCACTTCCGAAATTCGAGACGGCAATGGCAAGCCACGACGAAGCAAACACAACAGTCACAATGATAATGAAAGATCACACGACACAGCGGTCAACGCCGGATTCAGCAATCCCAAACCCGGTCAATGGAAAAAGCCATTCAAGGCGAACCGATATGGATCATCCAACCTAGATAAGATATTGGACCGACCCTGCCAGATTCACAAACACCCTGATAAACCAGCTAATCATACCAACAGAAGTTGTTGGGTCTTCATGCAGGTCGGCAAACTCAACGCTGAACACAAGGGGAGGAGGCCGCCAGGCGATAGGGATGACGGAGAGGTTCACCAACCAAATACTTGGGGTCAGAAGCAATTCCCCCCGAGGATCGACCAATCCTTGAGCAGAAATAGCAGTTCGGCTTCCGCCGCCCACCTCATATACCTGTAAAATTTGTACTGCGCATACATCACTATGCACTTAAGATACTATGGGCATTGGCGGAAGCACAATACGGACAAGCCTGCAAGCATTCCCATAACATTTTTTATCTACTTTACTTTTTTCTTTCTTTATTATCTCTTAAAAATAGGTGACGCAAAGGACAAACATCTAAACTGACTCCATCGGAGTTCGGATCCGTACACTCACCTAAGGGGCTACTTTCGTCAAGGCTACTTTCACCCCCTATAAAAATCCTATGGCTAAGTGAAAGTGTTAACGCCCTATAGTCCGATTGCCTGGTTCGCCGCATTATCACCTCCTTCATGGACCAAGACGTTGGGTCAAGAGTGATCAAATGCTTTTGCGAACACCCCCGTACTTCCTACGAGGGGGTTGAAGCCGACGACTGGAAAACTTTCAAATTATATTAAAACAGCCGCACAAGAGGAACACAAGCTTTCGAGCAAAATATAAAATAGATTAACTATAAAATTGTCTTCTACAATTCTCATACACCTCACTCGAACATTATATATTTCGAGCATTGACCCTCTATCAAGCGGGCGACCTCTAGGACGTCTTCAAAATAATGCTCCGGTTCGTAACGGTCCTTGCCCTTGGGTGGACTCTTCGCTGCAACAGCGATGGCCTTCATCTTCCCCCAGAATGTCTTGACTCGGGTAAAGGCCATTCGTGCACCCTCAATGCACACCGACCGCTTCACAGCGTTGATACGTGGCACCACATCAACAAGCCGCTGCACTAAGCCGAAGTAGCTATTCGGAACAAGCTCAGTTGGCCACAACCGGATTATGACGTTCTTCATGGCAGCGCCGGATATCCTATGAAGATCGGCCCATTGGGACATCTGTTCATTCAGCAACAGAGGGTGCTTCGACGTGCCAAATTGTGACCAGAAAAGCTTCTCCGTTGCATACCCCTCTCGCGCCTGGTAAAACTGCGCCGCATCGGAAGAACTCTTCGGCAAGTCTAAAAACTTGTCCAAAGAACTCCACACTTGGTTAAGCTGAGCATAGTTCGGATCGCCGAACTTAGTCTGTAGCAAAAAGGGCTTACCAGCCGCAATCTTCTCAGCTTGCCGGATCTCCTCACGGGCTGCTCTGGATTCAGACCGCACTTCTCTCGCCTCTCGTAAAGCCTTGTCAATTTCAGCCGTTTTGGCTTCATTCTCCTTCTCAAGAAGTTCACAGCGGCTAGTAGCATTTTTTAGTTCGAGCACCATCGTGGATATCTTCTCCCCGTCTTGGCGCCGAGCAGCTTGTTTGGCTTTTAACTCAGCTGATGCCTTTTCGGCAGCCGCATTACTAAACCGGGCCTACTCCTTGGCCCGGGCTAGCTCCGCCCAAAGAATTTCAACGGCAGCAGCACCATCTACAGCCATGCATATTCCAGTATACAACTTTCAGCATCATGCTTATATCACAAAAATGTATGTGAAAGGGACTGCCCCGAATACATACCTTGCGACTCGTCAAGACGCATATTGATTAACGCAATGTCATCCCCAGCCACATCAAGCTTCCGCTGCAGCTCGGAAATATCCATAGTCTGGGAAGTAGCCATGGGGGAAGCAGCCTGTGTTCAAGTTAATCAGATTAGTCCTTGAATATTTCTTCTTGATCCTCCGTTTGCCTCCCATGGGAAGCCAACCCGAGTCTCAGCGGTACTACCTATACACAGGTGCATCTTTGCAAATAAAATTGAAAACATTACATCACAAACCTCGAAGCCTCTTAGCAGGCTCATCAAGGCTTCATTCAATCCGCTCTTTGCGGACAGAATCTTCTCAACCATCGTACCCATCAAGGTATGTTATTCCCCTGAGACAGATGCTTTTCACATCATATCCCTCAATATATCCGGCGCCGCCGGGTCTCCGGAAGCCGCTGCAGGAGCACGACCATCCTTTGAGGGAACCCGTTCACCCATCTCCAGAATCATCGTTGGCTGAAAACCAGACAGTCCGGGGCCTTCATTATCGGCCCCCGAATCCCGAACGATCGGAGGTCCACCTTCGGGTTCTGCCTCTTTCATCCCCTGCACAGCTGGTTGATCAAGAAAAACCCTCCGATATGATGCTTCGTAGTCATCCGCCTTATTGGGCGAGGAGGTCGGGGGAGGCGTCTCGCTTTCCATCATCTCTGGGAGGAGATCTCTCGAAGAAGAGGATTGCCTAGAAAAACTCTGTGCCAAAATGTAAAAATACACATGCACGTTATGTATCTCTTCGGTAACAGGAAAGGAGCGGGACGCTATCAAAGCACCCCGGATTCACTTACGGTTTGGTTGAGGGCTTGTCCTCATGACAGAGCTGTTCAACGGCGTCGCCTTCCAAACCCGAGCCGCTCGACGGTGGCATCTTGCCCCTCTTAGGAGACCGCCCCTCCCAACCTTTGGAGGCGGCCCTTTTCCTCTTGAATGGAGAAGGGATACTGGCTTCTCTTTCGCCTTTGTCTGCAGGCGAGGGAATGTCGATTTCTCCGGCATTATCTAACTTACCTCTAGAACAAAGGTCATCCTGGGTCTTGTCACTCTGCACCTTGCCCTCCCCCGCCGGCGCCTGGTACGGTGCTGGTGCTAGCATCCTTGTTAACACGACGTCTGCTGAGTCTTTGGGAAGAGGGGCCGGACACCTAATCCGTTCCGCTCTCTTTATCTAGCCCTGGAAAAGGATGGTTTGCTCAGTGTCTTACCATTGGATATCTGATTATGAGGTGTTCAGCGGACGAGTACTTACCAGGTGTTCGGATGGTTACAGTCTAGGCCGGTATCTTCGGTGGTGTCCGACCATTGTTTTCGTCTCCCGAAGAATAGTTTCCACATTCCTTCGTGCGTAGTGCCGAAGAAGTGCTGAAGAGTCCACGACCCTTCTGGGTTAAACTCCCACAGGCGGAGAGGCCGTAACTGGTACGGCTGGGTCCGGCGGACTAGCATTACCTAAATAATGTTGACAATATTGATATCCTTCTCAATGAGGCTTCAGATGCGACTTTGCAGAGTCTGCACCTCGTCAACGGATCCCCAGTCCAACCCATTATTAATCCACGACGCAAGCTGAATTGGGGGGCTAGATCGAAACGTAGGCGCAGCCTCCCACATGGAACTACGGGGCTCGGTGATATAGAACCACTCCTGCTGCTATAAGCCAGAAGATTCCTTGAAAGATCCTGTTAGCCAGATAGCGCTAGTAAGCTTGCTCACTGAGGCACCACTACACTCCACCTGCTCCTCCTCTATCATTTGCGGTTTCACATTGAAGGTCTTGAGCCACAAGCTAAAGTGTGGAGGAGTTCGGAGGAAGGCTTCACACGTGACGATAAACACCGAGATGAGAAGGACCGTGTTCGGGGCGAGATCGTGAAAATCTAACCTATAATAGAACATGAGCCCCCGGACGAAGGGATTAAGGGCGAACCCCAATCCTCGGAGGAAGTGGGAAACAAACACGACCCTCTCATTGGATCTGGGGGTAGGGATAACCTGCCAGTCCACGGGAAGCCGGTGGAGGATTTCTGCGGTCAGGTATCTGGCCGCCCGAAGCTTTGCGACATCCTCCTCTATGATAGAAGAAGCCACCCACCGGCCTTGACGACTGGATTCGGACATGACTTAGGCTTACGGAGGGTGAGACATGGGTGTTGGAACTCGAGGCAGTAAGAGTCGAGGAAGAAGCAAGCGTGGGGAGGAAAGGCGGGTGTGTGCTCCTTTATAAAGGCCGAGAATATCGAACGCCTCCTCCCGGGCCTTAAACTTTGCCTATTCCCAAGAAGTTGTACCCTAAGGATGGTTGGGTTACCCACGTCTGTGTCGATAAAAGAAAGTCACCAGTGGATTGGATTCATAAATTATTATGCCCTCTGAGGAAGTATGTGCTGCTCACCGAACTCAATCGTCCAAAGACCATTGTGGAGTATCCGGAAAGAAGGGAACCCGCCTTGCAATGCCGAAGACAAATCTGCGTGTCGGACTCCTCGTCATTGAAGCCAGGTTCAGGGGCTATTGAGGGAGTCCTGGACTAAGGGGTCCTCGGGCGTCCGGCCTGTTAGCCATGGGCCAGACTGATGGGCCGTAAGATACGAAGACCGAAGACTACACCCGTGTCCGGATGGGACTCTCCTTGGCGTGGAAGGCAAGCTTGACGACCGAATATGTAGATTCCTTTCTTTGTAACCGACCTTGTGTAACCCTATATCCTCCCGGTGCTTATATAAACTGAAGGACTTAGTCCGGAAGGGACAGATATTCATTACCATAGCCATACCAGCTAGACCTCTAGGGCTTAGCCATTACGATCTCAAGGTAGATCAACTCTTGTAATACTCGTATTCATCAATATCAATCAAGCAGGACGTAGGGTATTACCTCCATAGAGAGGGCCCGAACCTGGGTAAACATCCTGTCCCCTGTCTCCTATTACCATTGACCTTAGACGCACAGTTCGGGACCCCCTACCCAAGATCCGCCGGTTTTGACACCGACACACACCTCCCCCACCTCTTGTCCTTCAGTGTTTCCCCCTGTTCGGCTGGTTCTTCCTTCCCGCTCGGACGCCCACTTGATTCATGTGCTTTCGGATGTGGGAATCACAGTTGACTCTGGTTTCGGATCACCCTCTGCAATTCTCGCTCTTATTCGGGCTAACAAAGTCGCCCAGGCTGCCATTTCTAAAGCCAAAGAGGCGGTTGTTTCTTGCGGTAACGCTCCGGTTGTGGCCGAAGGGACCGCGAGAGATACTGGTAGGGGCCAGGATCTCCCGAACCCTGTCAAACGGGGCACTGCTAAGTGTGCCAAATCCTACATTGCCCCGTGCAGGTCGAGTCCTCACATTTAAAAAGCTATCTGCTGGATGAGGGCCTTATTCTGGAACATTAGGGGCTTCGGCGCTAGGGGGCGCCGGGACCAGCTAAGAAATGTGGTTAGAGGTGGCAGCATTGACATGTAGGGTTAGTTGAAACATTTAAAGGATTTTTCTCTCCTAACGAGCTCTCCGCTGTTGCGGGTGTCGATAGGTTTGATTGAAACTTCTTACCCTCCTCTGGTCACTCTGGCAGGATCCTTATTGGAACTAAGTGTGACATCTTTGACTTTGTGGCCTTGGGCCATGTTGTTTTTTGGCAAGTACTGTAGTGTTTCATCGTCAACTGAATGTTCTTTCGGATCACTCCCTTTCTTCGTTGTTCCTCGATGATATCGTGAATAAAATTGAATCGTGTACCATTCCCATCCTGGTGGGTGGTGACTTTAACTTACTTCGAATTCCGATGGAGAAAACAACAAAAATTTCTCGTGGCCCCTTGCTGATGCTTTCAATGGTTTCATCCGCGACTATGCTCTTCGCGAAATCCATAGCGTGGGAGCTCGCTTTACCTGGACGAATCATCAGTCTTATCCGATTCGTTCGGTTCTTGACCGTGTCTTTGTGTGCTCTAGCTAGAATGCTCTATTTCCTTGTGCATTGCTGAAAGCTAAATCCATTGTTGGATCTGATCACGCACCCCTTATCCTTGATGTTGGGCTTGAATCTCATATCGTTCCCTCTCGCTTCTAGTTTGACGCTTCTTGGTTACTGATTGGTGGCTTCTGTGACCCGATCTCTTCTAAGCTCACCTGTTTTCTCTCTGCGGGTAGACGCTATTTTGGGAAAATGGATGATTGGCACCACTGCTCGTATTCTCTTTGTAAATTTCTTTGTGGTTGGGCCCGCAACCGGGCGACAGACGCACACAGGGAAAAGACGCATCTAATCGGGCAAATCAATTCTCTTGACCCCTCGGCCGATGGGCCTGGGCTCTCTGATCATGAGTGGCAGATGCGATATTCCCTCGAAGAGGCCTTGATGCAGTTTCATCGCCAGGCTGAGATTTACTGGCACCAAAGGGGCACTATTAATTGGACGTTGAAAGGCGGCTCTCCCACGGCTTATTTCTTCGCCATTGCTAACGGTAGACGCAAACACTGCTCGATCGACAGCCTGCGGATCAACAATGTTAGAGTCTCGGATCAGAACCTTATCATTTCCCATGTGGTGAATTTTTTCTCCTCTCTCATTTTGGCCAAACTCGAGTCAGGCTTCGCGATCGCCCCTTCCTTCTGGGGTGCTCACGAGAAGATTACTAGTGAGGAGAACGAAGCCTTGCTCACCTCCCTCTTCGACGAAGAGATTTTTGAGATCATTCTCTCGGCCAACTCTAACTCGACTTCAGGCCCTGATGGCTTCTCCATTCCTTTCTTTCGGAAGTTCTGGCCCTAATTGTGTAACCTTGTCTGCGTTATTATTCAAGTCTTCTATTTGGGGACAGTTGATATCTGTTGGTTGAACTACGCTGTCATCACCCTCATTCCTAAAGTTAAGGGTGCGGATATCATCTCTCAATTTAGACCTATCGCTCTCATCAATAACTTTGCAAAATTCCTTGCCAAAGAGTTCTTCACGAAAGAGTTCATGATATTCGGGTGCGAGGCACCAAGGCGGTGATCCTTAAGCTCGACTTTGAGAAGGCCTACGACTCGGTCAGTTGGAAGTTTCTGCATGAGCTCTTGGTGGCAAAGGGTTTTGATGGGGCATACGTGCATAGGATTATGTAGTTGGTGATGGGTGGTCACACTGCAGTCTCGGTTAGTGGTAGGGTCAGCATTTTTTTCACCAACAGCTGAGGCCTAAGACAAGGGGACCCAGGTTCCCCTCTTCTGTTTATTTTTGTCGTTGATGCTTTATCCTGCATCCTGTCGAGGGCGGCTGCGGCCGGACACATTTCCCCTGTTAGCTCTCATCTCTCTCCTGATGGAATCACTCATCTTCAATATGCAGACGACACGATTATCATGGTTGAACTTCATGATGAATGTCTTGCCCACCTTAGGTTTCTATTGTTGTGCTTTGAAGCCTTGTCGGGGCTTAAGATCAACTTTGCAAAGAGCAAAGCGATTGTCACAGGGGTGTCAGAGACCGAGGCCCTGCGGGTCACTCAACTTCTTAATTGTTCTTTGAGCTCCTTTCCCAAATATCTTGGCCTCCCTATTTCTCCTGAGAAGCTTCTTGCTAGAGACTTTGCTCCTGTGGTAACGAAAGTGGGCAATCGAGTTATGCCTTGGAGGGGCAGATATAATACCCAAGCTGGCAAGGTTGCCCTTCACTGGTACAACGACGTGCTATACAAACGATTTTTAACCCCTTTATGCGATGGCGTTTGGAACCGCCGCCAAGTGAGTGTGGGCGATAGGGGGGTCCTTCCCACACGACCCAGAAACTGTCGAGGATAGGCCCTCCTGGCTCACAGGCTGGTGCAAAATGAGCTCGTGTGTGATCTGGTAGGGCATTGAAACCCAATTGTTTCTGTTCGTATGTACATCCCACACGGTGAAGCCCAGAAAATCATTTCCGTTCGTATGTATATCACACATGGTTCTTCGTGTGGAAACATTTGTGCAAGGTGGCCTAACACAAATAGTTCTCTGTCGGAAGCCGTGTGTGATTGTTAGTTAATCGAACACGCCTACTTTCTAGAAACCGTGCGGGTTGTTTGAGTTCATCGCCCACGGTGCTGTCTGAGAAACCGTCTGCAATGGAAACCCCAATAAGCAGGGTAATTAGCCTATTATTGATAATCCATGTACTAATCAAATTGATATTTCTTACAAAACACACCAAATATTTCATATCCGTATAATAGCAACCAGGATTTCATAATCGAATTACATCAGATAGCTTCGGCACTCAGTTATGCCATTACACAACAACACCAAGTTTCACATGCAACATCAAAAACCTTTGGAAAGTAGCATCATACACAGTAAATAGACATATGAATCTCATCTGGGAAACTGCAGAAGCGGAAGGCAAATATTGAGCCTTTAGTGATGTTGAATGTCCTTGCAACTTTAGGCCAGTGGCTATGGATAATTGCGCGCCCAACCTTCGTCCTCTTCAGCAAGACTTCAATATTGTACCATGGGTGTTGAATGAATACCTTCCTCGCCTCTTGATCATGCATTTGGTTTTAGAGGTAATCATCGGTGAACTGCTTTGAAAAGTACTAAAGACAAAGATATGCATAAATCGTTGTTATAAATATTGAAATGGCGCAAGGGGTAAAAACAAGGTAAAAGAGTTAGTATCATCCTATAGTTGACTAATGTTTTCTTCATTGTGCAAACAAAGATCTTGTTGTTATTCGTCGCAAGTTTCTTCATCCTAATAATCTTTCTGAGTTTCTTGACTTGACTGACATTCATGGACATCTCATTTCCCCATATGCAAAATGGGTCTAACAGTGGGTCTAAGCCTCTGACAGCAGGACCTACATGCATGTGCAAGACCAAATTGTAAGAAACCTAAATATTAGAATGACTCCTGCAACTGCACAATAATGTGCTATTAGCCAAAGGACCATGCTTGAACAAACCTTGATGGTAAACCGCAGTGTCTCCCATTGTTTCCCCGCAACACACATAAGGAAGATCTTGATCAGGTTAACTGAGAGTTGCCATACTATCAGTAGAATATGTATTGATTACAGCCAAATTCGATTTATTTCACATGCACAACAATACAAAATTGTACCCACAGCAAATGAAAATCAAATTGCAGAACTGAACCAAATAGTTAAATGGACAGTAGACCAAATGAACCAAAATAGTTAACTGAGCACGACATTGTAGAATAGAAACATGTACTAGAAGATAAGGCAGTTAACAAAACAAAGAATGCTTGAGAACAGTACTACGAAATGTAGCAATTGTTGGACCAAAGTGTTAACTGAACATTACATTTCATAGGACCAAACTGTTAACTGAACATCAGATTGCATATTAACATTGCAGAGGACAAGTCACTAGAAGGCACTGGCGGTGGCCTCGAGAAAACAGCACAAACTATATTTTAAAGTAGACAACCGCGTGGCGGTGTCGACGGTGGCCTCGAAGATGAGGTGCTCCTCCAAGATCTGGCGGTCAACACGCATGGCAGCCATAGCGACCTCGTGTGCATGTGCGACCGCATGCTACTAAGTTCCACATTATGCTGCGTGCAAAATGGCTATGGGCGGTGCTTAATTGGAGGAGGGGGTAGTGATTTCGGCGGAAGGTGTGGCGCCATCGGTCGGGGCATGTGGGACAGGAAAGGAGGAGGATGGTGTGGGTGGGGTGTGGATTACCTAACCATATCGACGAGGCCGCACAGCAAGAAGAAGGGTCGGCGGCGAGGAGGCCGCGCAGCAAGAAGAAGGGTCACCGGCAAGGAGGCGGTGCTGCAAGAAGAAGGGTCGCCAGCGAGGAGGCGGCGCTGCAAGAAGAAGGGTAGCCGGCCAGGAGGCTGCGCTGCAAAAAGAAGGGTCGCCGACGAGGAGGCTGAGCTGCCAGTAAGTAGCAGTGAAGGTTTGAACTTGGAAAGCAAGGAGGAACAATGGAAATGTGGATTTTGGTGGGAGGGAAGGGGCGGGGAGATAGATATTTCCGTGGTGGCAAATAATTTTCGCCCGGTGCCGCGAGAAACTGGCACGCAACTGTGGTTTAAGCGGGGGCGTTGGGCTGTAGATGACGAAGCTTCCTGCGTGAGCCAGACAAGATGGTGCGCCAAGATATTTTATATTGCATCCCACATGATTCTTTATAGTAAACTGTTTGTGGTATACTGATTTTTCATTAAGTTTTGAAAGACAAAATGTTGTTACGGAGGGAAAGGATGGTGTTTGAATTGCTAGAACATTTACGTACAATGAACATGCAACTAGTACATGGGTGTCGTGTTTAAATTTGGAAGTATTCCAGGTTTGTTTGGAATTTTAATGCATTAATTGAGTTTCTTGGCATTTAATGTGCATAATTCAAATTTGAACTACAAGCACATGCTCCAGTGCACCAAAGTTTGTTGAAAACTCACATGTGTGTCTTTGGATGAATTCATAGGTCTCATGCAAGAAATGAGAATGAAATTCAAACATCTGGGTGTCGTGGCTCGGCCTGAAAGATTGAGAAACTTGATTTTTAATTCCTGTAAATCCAAAACAGGGCTGAAAATCATGAAACTTGGCATGGTGTCATGACAGGACACCAACATGTTGCTGTAAATTTTTGGGCCGAATTGGGACAAGCTTTGGTACAAGCTTCTTGCAAACCAGAGCTTCCATCAAGAAGGCTTGTGGTTCCGAGAAAGAACGTGTCACCTCCGTGTGCGAAACGACATACGTACACTGCCTTCTCCTGCCTTAATTTTTTTACACAAGTAGATTAGACCAAATAGAAGTATAGTGCTAAAATTTGGAATTATTCCGGGTTCGTTTGGCCTTTTTCTACATTAATTGAGTTTTTGGGCATTTAATGTGCCTAATTCAAATTTGAACTACAAGCACATGCTCCAGTGCACCAAAGTTGGTTGAAAAATCACATGTGTGTCCTTGGGTGAATTTATAGGTCCCATGCAAGAAATGAGAATGAAATTCAAACATCTGGGCGTCGTGGCTCGGCCGAAAATATTGAGAAACTTAGTTTTTAAATTCCTGTAAATTCAAAACACGCCTAAAAATCATGAAACTTGGCATGGTGTCATGACATGGCACCAACATGTTGCGGTAAATTTATTGGCTGAATTGGGACACGCTTTCGTGCAAACTTCTTACAAACCAGAGCTTCCCTCAAGAAGGCTCGTGGTTCCGAGAGGGAACTGTCACCTCCGTGTGCGAAACGACATACAAACACTGCCTTCTCCTGCCTTAATTTTTTTACACGGGCAGATTAGACCAAATAGAAGTATCATGCTAAATTTTGGAATTATTTCGGATTCGTTTGGCCTTTTTATACATTAATTGAATTTCTAGGCATTTAATGTGCATAATTCAAATTTGAACTACAAGCACATGCTCCAGTGCACCAAAGCTGGTTGAAAAAACACATGTGTGTCCTTGGGTGAATTTCTAGGTCCCATGCAAGAATGAGAATGAAATTCAAACATCTGGGCGTCGTGGCTCGACCGAAAAGATTGAGAAACTTGGTTTCTCAATTCTTGTAAATCCAAAATACGCCTGAAAATCGTGAAACTTGGTATGGTGTCATGACATCACACCAACATGCTGCGGTAATTTTTTGGCCGAATTGGGACAACCTTTGGTGTAAGCTTCATGCAAACCGGAGCTTCCCTCAAGAAGGCCCGTGGTTCCGAGAGGGAACGTGTCATCTCCATGTGCGAAACGACATACGTACACTGCCTTCTCCCACCTTAATTTTTTTCCACAGGCATATTAGACCAAATAGAAGTATCGTGCTAAGTTTTGGAATTATTCCGGGTTCGTTTGGCCTTTTTTTATACATTAATTGAATTTCTGGGCATTTAATGTGCATAATTCAAATTTGAACTACAAGCACATGGTTCAATGCACCAAAGTTGGTTGAAAAATTACTTGTGTGTCCTTGGGGTCAATTTATAGGTCCCATGAAAGAAATGGGAATGAAATTCAAACATCTAGGTGTTGTGGCTTGGCTGGAAAGATTGAGAAACTTAGTTTTTTTAGTTTATGTAAATCCAAAACACGTGTGAAAATCATGAAACTTGGCATGGTGTCATGACATGGCACCAACATGCTGCGGTAATTTTTTTAGCCGAATTGGGACAAACTTTGGTATAAGCTTCTTGCAAACAGGAGCTTCCCTCAAGAAGGCTTGTGGTTCCGAGAGGAAACGTGTCACCTCTGTGTGGGAAACGACATACGTACACTGCCTTCTCCCGCCTTAATTTTTTACACAGACAGATTAGATCAAATAGAAGTATCATGCTAAATTTTGGAATTATTCCGGGTCTGTTTGGCCCTTTTTATACATTAATTGAGTTTCTGGGCATTTAATGTGCCTAATTCAAATTTGAACTACAAGCACATGCTCCAGTGCACCAAAGTTGGTTGAAAAATCACATGTGTGTCCTTGGGTGAATTTATAGGTCCCATGCAAGAAATGAGAATGAAATTCAAACATCTGGGCGTCGTGGCTCGGCCGAAAATATTGAGAAACTTAGTTTTTAAATTCCTGTAAATTCAAAACACGCCTAAAAATCATGAAACTTGGCATGGTGTCATGACATGGCACCAACATGTTGCGGTAAATTTATTGGCTGAATTGGGACACGCTTTCGTGCAAACTTCTTACAAACCAGAGCTTCCCTCAAGAAGGCTCGTGGTTCCGAGAGGGAACTGTCACCTCCGTGTGCGAAACGACATACAAACACTGCCTTCTCCTGCCTTAATTTTTTTACACGGGCAGATTAGACCAAATAGAAGTATCATGCTAAATTTTGGAATTATTTCGGATTCGTTTGGCCTTTTTATACATTAATTGAATTTCTAGGCATTTAATGTGCATAATTCAAATTTGAACTACAAGCACATGCTCCAGTGCACCAAAGCTGGTTGAAAAAACACATGTGTGTCCTTGGGTGAATTTCTAGGTCCCATGCAAGAAATGAAATTGAAATTCAAACATCTAGGCGTCGTGGCTCGGCCGGAAGGATTGAGAAACTTTTTTTATGTAAACCCAAAATACGCGTGAAAATCATGAAACTTGGCATGGTGTTATGACATGGCACCAACATGTTGTGATAATTTTTTTGGCCGAATTTGGACAAGTCTTGGTGTAAGCTTCTTGCAAATCAGAGCTTCCCTCAAGAAGGCTCGTGGTTCCGAGAGAGAACGTGTCACCTCCGTGTGCGAAACGAAATACGTACATTGCCTTCTTCTGCCTTAATTTTTTACACAGACAGATTAGACCAAATAGAAATATCGTGCTAAATTTTTGAATTGTTCCGGGTTCGTTTGGCCTTTTTTATACATTAATTGAATTTCTAGGCATTTTATGTGCATAATTCAAATTTGAACTACAAGCACATTCTCTAGTGCACCGAAGTTGGTTCAAAAATCACATGTGTCTCCTTGGGTGAATTTGTAGGTCCCATGCAAGAAATGGGAATGAAATTCATACACCTGGGCGTCGTGGCTCGGCCAAAAAGCTTGAGAAACTTGGTTTTTTAATTCATGTAAATCCAAAACACATCTGAAAATCATGAAACTTGGCATGTTGTCATGACATGGCCCCAACATGCTGCGGTAATTTTTTTGGCCGAATTGGGACAAGCTTTGGTGTAAGCTACTTGCAAACCGGAGCTTCTCTCAAGAAGGCTCGCGGTTCCGAGAGGGAACATGTCACCTCCGTTTGTGAAACGACATACATACACTGCCTTCTCCCGCATTAATTTGTTTACACAGGCAGATTAGACCAAATAGAAGTATCGTGCTAAATTTTGGAATTATTCCAGGTTCGTTTGGCCTTTTTTATACATTAATTGAATTTCTGGGCATTTAATGTGCATAATTTAAATTTGAACTACAAGCACATGCTCTAGTGCACCAAAGTTGGTTGAAAAATCACATGTGTGTCCTTGGGTGAATTTCTAGGTCCCATGCAAGAAGTGGGAATGAAATTCAAACATTTGGATTTTTGAATTCCTGTAAATCCAAAACACGTCTGAAAATCATGAAACTTCATGGTGTCATGACATGGCACCAACATGCTGTGGTAATTTTTCTATCCGATTTGCGAAGGCGCACACATTAACAATCAACAAAGTCATTTTGGAACAAGTGTTGGCACGTTACAAATTGGAAACATAAGTATTGTTGAAACCATGGGCGTTCTACTTACCAATTACGTGCCGCCATGCGTCCCCTTTTTTTATTGGCTAGGAGGCGTTGTACGGGTAGCTATTTGAGTACGGGAGGCATGCGATCAGACCCCCGCGCGTGCTCATCGGGAGGAGAGCCCTTTGACGTCTACCCGCTGCATACCTCCCTCCCAACGCCTCC
This sequence comes from Triticum dicoccoides, assembly GCF_002162155.2. Lineage (NCBI taxonomy): Eukaryota > Viridiplantae > Streptophyta > Magnoliopsida > Poales > Poaceae > Triticum > Triticum dicoccoides. The sequence continues at coordinate 530,260,850 of NC_041382.1, read as the reverse complement.
ATTAATGGCGCCCAAGCTCCTGTTCTACGGCGTGGCTATATGTCTCACTGGATTGAGATTTAAGAGAGAAAAATGAAAATCTGAAAAGGAAGTTTTGCACGGATCTTGATGTAAGATCCGACAGACCTATATAACATCGACCGCGACTTATAGCAAGCATGATGAATATAAGGACGATGACAGTGGATAATAATTGTCTTACATATTTAGGAACATAATTTAAAAAGCCACACGGGGCAACGCCCCAAATACACAAGGGAAAAAAGAAGGAAGACAACGATCTAGCTCGTTGATCTCTACATTCTTGATGCGTTCTGTAGGCTGCGGAAACTAGTCTCCGCGGCGAGCGGCGATGAGCTCTTTCTTATTCTCAAGATTCTCCTTGAGATCATCCACGAATTCCTCCACTAGCCTTCTGCGCTCGATGAACAACATGACATTCTCGTCCATAAGTTTCTTGACGATGACGCCAGTCCTCTTCAACAAGGCAGTGGTCTCCTACTGCTACTCCGCACTTCCGACGATCTTCACCCTCAGCAGGTCGCGCTCGGCCAGGAGCTTCACATTGCTCTCATTTAGTTGCCGGATGACGCTGGTAGCCTGTTCAAAAGAGGCTTTCATGTCGTCCTGCAACCTCGCCCAGCCGAAGATCTGATGCATCTGGCTATGGACGATCGCATGCATGCGCCTGTAAGAGTCCTCGCCTCCCCGCGAGACATTTTCCCAGTCCGTCGCAGCGCGGGAGGACATCTGTCCTGCATTCGCGGCGCGGCGGGACATCTCTTCTGCTTCTGCGGCGTGGCCGGACCAGTCTGCTGCATCGACGGTGCGGCAGGACCTCCGTGCTGCTTCAACGGTGCGGCGGGATCTCTATGCTGCTACGGCCATGCGGCGGGACATGCCGGCTGCTTTCGCGGCGAGGCAGGACATCTCTTGTGCTTCCGCTTCCATGCTCGCATCTCCCTGGTGGCAATCTCTCGACCCAAAACTCACGCTAGCGATGGAAGACACAAGGGAATGATGATGAATGACTTGTTTGTTTTTGTGGATGAGGAGTTGAGGAGGAATGTGCAGTCATCTTGGAGTAGTAGTATTTATAAACGAGTACAAATACGCTCCTAAGTGTGAAACCCTTTAGGTTTTGATCGGTGTGAACAGGTTTGCAATTAAATATAACGTGGCAGTAATTTGGAATGTGACCGGACGCAGGCTCAAAATTTATTGAAGGTTATAAGTGCGGCACTATTCCTGGAAGGCGTAACGTGGGCATGCCTTCTCGGCCGTGTACGTGGCGTTTGCACCATAATAGGAAATGTCAACACACGTCTTGTTTCAACAACCGTGCACGCTCATTATTACCATCGCGCACGCTTCTTTTAATTAGAATGTGTGTGCCCATCTAGCGCACACACGTTGATCTATCTAACTATTTCTGTTTGTTGTGGCTAATCGCAAACAGTTCATCTCTGTGACGTGTATGTCATCAATTGCAGACACACTTGATCTGGCTGACCCGTTTCTGTTTTGTTGCCTAATCGCAAACAGTTAATCCGTCTGAAGCATATGCCCTCAATCGCACACACCTTTATCTAGCTGCCCGTTTCTATTGTTCCTCCTCATCACAAATAGTTCATCCGAGTGCACCGTATGCTGTATAATGCATATGCCTTCATCTGGCTGTCCGTTTTTTTGTTCCGCCTCATCACAAATAGTTCATTGAACTGGACCATATGCCATGCATCGCACACGCAATTGAAATTAGAACCGTGTTTGATGCATCCGGCATCGCAAATGTTTTGCACCTTTTTTGACAGTTCTGTTGCACACAGTTTCGTCGAAGGGTCTCTGATCGTAGTGTCACGTTAGCAGCAACCTGCAGTAGTGCTTATTAATGGTTGCCTCTCGTCCCTCCCCCATGTACTTAATGGGCTTTTACCTTCTCTCGGGGTGGTACACATGTGGGGTTTGATAAGCACAGGGGTGTGTTCTATTGGAATGCGGCAGATAACAAACGCAAATATAGGTTGGTTAAATGCAAGTAGATTTGTAGACCCAAGAACCTTGGAGGGCTGGGCATTATTGATACCGTGATTATGAACAAGTGCCTTATCATTAAATGGTGGTGGAAGATCATGGCTATCTCGGAGAACCCGCTCTGGCTCAATATCCTCAAAGCCAAATACTACCCTAACTCTAGCCCCATGGTTGCTTCCTCATCGGGCGGATCTCAATTTTGGAAAGACCTTGTCAAAGTCCGCCCGGTGTTTAAATCTCTTGTTAAATTTGTGGTCCATAACAGTAAGTCCACTCACTTTTGGCTTGACTGGTGGTGCGGTGCATCTCCCCTAGAGGTTTCCTTTCCGATTCTTTTTTCTTACTATCTGGATCCGAAGATCTCCATCTCTGAGCTCTCCGGTAATAACTAGGACCTGGCCCTCTGCCATTCTCTATCTCCTGAAGAGTTGGATGATTGGCAGCGGCTTGTTGCTTGCATTCATGTGCTCTCGGAGGGGGATGACTCGGTAGTTTGGCCCCACTCTGCCTCCGGGTGCTTCTCTTTTAAGTCTTTATATGCTAAGCTTATTTCTGGAACCCCTACTACTAAGTTTAAGCTGATTTGACGGGCACGTATTCCTCCTAAGGTCAAGATCTTTTTGTGGCAAGCCTACATAGACGGTTGACTGCGGCTTATCAAATTCGTAAATGTAATGGACCTGGGTCCGATAGGTGTGCGCTGTGTGGTGAGTTGGAGGGCATGAATCACATCTCTTTAATTGTGTTTTGGCAAAGCTCGTCTGGTGCTGTATCAGGTCCTGGCTCCACGTGCCTTGAAGCCCATCCTCCTTCTCGGATCTCAGGAACCTTGCATCTGGTCGGGTTGGGGCCTCTAAATGTTTGTTCTGGGTGGGATTTGCAGCAATTTGCTGGGCACTGTGGAATACTAGGAACAAGTTCACTATCGAGCATATTTTTCCTGCTAAACCTATTGATTGCTTATTGAAATCTTGCCTACTCCTGCAGTAGTGGAGATTATTAACTAAGGAGGCCGACCGCGATGCTTTTGACTTGATGACTTCCAAGATTCCAGCTACGACTACCTCCCTTTCACAACATCAGATATGCAGCTGGAGGAACTTGGTGGTCCCTTTTGTCGTGCTATGTCTTAGTCTCTCGGCTTGTGTGCCGTCTGTTGGCCTAGGCGCCGTGTACTTCCTGTATTTCAGAACCCTTTATGTTGTCGCTACTCTTTTATCATGTTGTCTGTCCTGTGGTGAACCTTTCCTGGTGGCTTTATTTATAAAGTCGGGTTGATGCCTTTTCTCTAAAAATAAAGCCACTTGCTAAGGATACACTCCTTTTTCTCTTCAAGATTTTCAATTCCTAAGCCACCTTGGTCCTTCGGTCTACAGATGATAATTCATTTAGCCAATCTGTATTTCATTTCATTCTCATCAATTTACCAAAAAAATCGAGATCGATAAAAATCCGATCTTTTGTGTACCCTCATAGGTTTCTCGAAGAAGGATAGGAGGAGCATCGGCATACACGTCAACATTGAATTTGTAAGAATTAACCGGCCCCGTAAGACATAAGCTTGCCCTTCCAGCAACTTAATTTCTTTTCAAACTGATCCTAAATACATTTCCATTCTTTGTTGGTTAATCTATGATGATGAATTGATATTTCCATATATCTAAAAGGCAACAATCCCATCTCACATCTAAACAATTACCTATAAGTTTACTATTCTTCCCTGTAGTGTCCAAAGCAGAACAACTCACTTTTATTAAAATTAATCTTCAGACCGGATAATTGTTCGAAAAGACATAAAACTAGTTTCATGTTTCTCGCCTTTGCCAAATCATGTTCCAAAGAAATGATAGTGTCATCCGCATATTGTAGTATGGACACCCACCATCCATTAGATGCGAGATTAGACCACCTATCTGGTCATCCTCTTTAGCTTTACCAATTAGAATAGCCAGCATATCCATGACTACATTAAACATGATACAAGACATCAGATCCCCATGTCTCAAACCTTTTTGCGTCTGAAAATAATGGCCTTTGTCGTTATTAACCTTGATCCCTACGCTACCTTCCTAAGTTTACTCATATTTTTCTCATAGCTTAATTTTTCGACGTAGCGTGTGTGTGGGCTTGGACCCAAGTGTTTCAATGTTTGGGAGTGGGTTTAGCCCTTATTGTTTCAGTTTTTACCTAGTTTCTCATAATTAACTAGGTAATTATCTTCTTAATCGGTGAAATGGGCAAAGCTTTTGCCTCATGTTTAAATATAATAATTTTCTCATAGCTTGATTTTTTTTCATGTTCATATTCTTTTTTACAATAAAAATAATATATTTTCCTATTGTATGAGTGCATAGATTCCCGGATATATATAAGAAGATCTCCATGCACATGCTTTACATGTATAGTACATGACAATGGGCCCAATTATCATTGACTATAGTGAGATCTCATCGACCATGACCACGAGGAGGGCACCCATGAAGGTTCTTCCAAGGTGAAACAGCCCATCTGTGACATCAGAGAGCGCACCATGGGTTTGTGCTCTTCCAACTAGAAGGATCCCATCCATGAAATGTGAGGCAACGTTCTATCAGCAAATCTTACTTTTTCTAGCTTGCCAACCCGTACCCTTTGTTGTAGTAGCATTTGTCATGCGGTGCTTTAACTGTGTCATGTTTAATTATTTCAGTTATGCAAAAATTTATTATTCAATAGGGCTATGTGATGTTTAAGTATGAATTGTACACTTCAGTTTCACGAATGGCTATATTTGGTTGTTTATAGTGAGTAGATGCCTTGTTTATCTATATTTGGTTGTTAGGTTGGTTGGAGTGAGCATTTTTTAGTTATCGAACAGATCCATTGTTTACATGTATTTGGTTCTTAGTTTGGTTGCAGTGAGCATTTCTCTAGTTATTAAGCAGATGCCTTGTTTATCTGTATTTGGTTGTTAGGTTGCTTTTTTTAGCATTTGTCCAGTTATCAAGTAGATGCCTTTTTTATCTGTATTTGGTTGTTACTTTACTTTTTTTTAGCATTTGTCCAGTTATCAAGCAGATGCCTTGTTTATCTATATCTGCTTGTTAGGTTGGTTGCAGTGAGCATTTGTCCAGTTTTCTAGCATATGCCCTGTTTATCTGTATTTGCTTGTTAGGTTGGTTGTAGTGAGACTCTGTTCAGTTTTCAATGGCTATATTTGGTTGTTATACTGGTCATTTATGCCTTGTTCATTTCAGTCATTCGCAATGTGTTGTTCATTATGTGCAAGTCGGAACTGTGCCGCTCGACTACATCAATAGCAGTTTGAACGGCTATATTTGGTTCCAAATATTCTTGATGTAGTTAACACATGCCCTTTATTTCAGTTTTACACATTTATCCAGCGTGATGTTTAAGCATTACCTACGTTCTATTCATTTTCAACAATACCAGTTTGAATTGCAATATTTGATGGCTGTTAAGCCTGCTGTCGGTAACATTGCCTTCCATTTTATATCTGCTTTAACAACATGCTGAAACCAACACATTCAAGCTATCATTTGGAGATGATGTTGTTTACCTTTGCTATATTTGTTTGATGTTATGGTTGTCATACTTATCATGCCTTTCCACTAATGCAGGACAACAACGGGAGTGGCCACCATTTTTTGTCGAGGTTAGCTTCATCCCTCGGCTTGTACTCCCCCCGTCATTCCATAATGTAGTGCATATAGATCCAGGCCTGGACACTTGTTAGCTTCTAATATTGACTATTGTTGTAGGTACATATGCCCTTGGCAAGGATCCACGCATCGACCCTTTTTGCGTATGGGGCAATGAGATATTCCTGAACAAGCATCAAGTGAGGAAACTGATAAGGATTATTAGCAAAAAGATACGAATGGTGGCAAGCAAATTATTTGTTTATGCTCTATCCAACACAACAGTGAGTTGTAGGATGGTAACTAAAAGTTCTGCAACCTTCTCTTTTTACTGCCCATAATGAGTTGTTAGACAACAATGTCTGAATCTTTTTCGTTCCTAGTGGTTCCCGAGGCAGTTCACTCAAGATTACCTCGCAAAGTACATGATTGGTGGACACACAATGAAGGTTAAAGTATTTCATCCAAACTACAATGAGCATCGAGAAGTCATAATGAAGACAATGAAGGATGGACGGGCAGCCATCACAAGGGGTTGGCCTAGAGTCGTGCGTGCATTACGCATGGAGGAGGGCACAATATGGGCATTCCGCTTCACCTTCTCCAGAAACCAGAATGCGTTTCGCCTCTCTCTTTACAGTCTTTAGTAAAACTATGGTTCATCATTCTTTACTTGGTGCTTCTATAGTTCTTTAGTATATGTACCTGTACATGGAATGATGCATTCGTGGTTGAACCTATATTTGTAATAAACATGGTTGGATATGAAATAAGTGATTTCCTACTTTCAGATTCAAAACATGTGATTTTTAAATTAGGGATTACACTGCACACGGTTTGCGAAAGCGAAACGTCTGCGATAGACGTGGAGATCAGAAACATTTCTAGGATCCACTACATGTGCGATCAATCTCCACTACACACACGACATCCTCTTGAAAATTGTTTGCGTTAGGCCACCTTGCGCAAATGTTTACGACATAAAAACTATGTGTGATGGACAACCTTTGCCACACAGTTTCTTCTACAAACCGTGTGTGATGCATTCAGTAATGGAAACGATAAAAATTGTTAATATCATGTGCAATGGCAACGCTATTACTAACGATTTAACAGGAAATATTGTGTGTGATGTACCTGTGAACGGAAACATTTTCCTTGGAGTGACTGTGTGGGATGTACATACGAACTGAAACATTTAGCGGGGACTGACTGTGTGGGATGTACTTGCGACCGGAAGCAATTTCGTCTGTATAATTGTATTTTTTTAGCTCTACTATACGTATTTCCGTATTTGAGCGCTCGCCGGTCGCACACGAACTCATTTTGCCAAGCGTCTGTGCCAAGAGGCCATATCCCCGACGGTTTCTGGGTCATGTGGGAAGGACCCCCCTATCGCCATCACTCACTAGGCGATGGTTCCAAATGCTGCCGCGGAAAGGGGTTTTAAACCGTTTGTATAGCCCCGACGCGTACTAGTGAACGCAGCAGTGGAGGCAGCATGGCAGGACAAGGCATCTGCACTGAGAGCCTCCGTGAGCTACCACGCCAACTACTATCCAGGCTACTGATCGATTACCAAGTTAGGCCAAAAGCCTAAGCTTGGGGGAGTACGTGTTTCTCACCGACATTATATTCATGTCCACTTGTTCATCTTATCATTGTATCATCCATGCTTAAATTTATTTTTCTTGCTTTCTTCTTGTGTGTTTGAAAAACCTTAGAAAAACCAAAAAAATTAGTTGTAGCTAATTTACTTTCTATGCATGCTTAGTAGTAATATTAAAAAGAAAACCCAAAATATTTCCTTGTTCTTCTTTTGCTTGTTGGGAGCTTTCCTGTGTAAATAGTTTTCCTCGTTTTTACTTTTCCCTTTTATTTGCTTGTTCAAGAAAACCAAAAAATCCAAAAATATTTCAGTGTGTTTCTCTGAATTTCCTTTACTTTTATTCGAGTTGTACCAAGGAGAAGACCACGATGAAAATGTTGAGTGGCTCTCATATGAATAATTGTTGAAATAATAAAGAGCCCATTTTACCTTGTCTTCTCCTGTTGAATAAAATGTTTTGCAGATTCCAGCTTAGTCCATGGCACTCTTGCACTATTATTATTTTCACATCGTTCGGTCGTGCAAGTGAAAGGCAATAATGACGATATTCGATGAACTGGCCGTGGTAGAGAGAATCTGGTATGAACTCAACTTGTTCTGTCTGTGTAAATATGTTTAACCTAGTATCCATGATTCAGCCCATTATGATTAAACATGTTTGCAATGACAATTAGAGATTATAGTTTCTCATGCCATGCATAAGTAGCTGGGAGTGGATAATGATTTATCTTGGATATCAACATTGCGCTAAAATGATTGTGATGTAGTATGATGATATGGTATCCTCCTCGGAATGTTCGAGTGGCTTGACTTGGCACATGTTCATGCATGTAGTTGAATCAAAACCAACATAGCCTCTATGATATTTATGTTCATGGTGTTCATATCCTACTCATGCTAGTGTCCAATGTTACTTATGCATAATGCATGATCATGATCGTTATTGCTCTCTAGCTGGCCGCTTCTCAATCTAATTGCTAGTCTTCGCCTGTACTAAGTGGGAATTCTGCTTCTACATCAAATACCTTGAACCCAAAGTTATTCCAGATGAGTCCACCATACCTACCTATATGCGGTATTACCCTGCCGTCCTAAGTAAATTTGCATGTGCCACCTCTAAAAACTTCTAAAAAATATATGTTTTGTGTTCCTGGATCGTTCATGGAACGACATGCGGTAGTCAGTATCTTCCATGCTAAGCGGGCTATTCTCAGGTCGAGTGTTTATTCACTCGCCATCTGATATGTCTCCAACGTATCTATAACTTTTGATTGTTCCATGCTGTTATATTATCAATCTTGGATGTTTTATAATCATTATGTATCATTTTTTGGTACTAACCTATTGACATAGTGCCAAGTGCCAGCTGCTAATTTTTTCCATGTTTTTTACATCGCAAAAAATCAATATCAAACGGAGTCCAAATGCCAAGAAACTGTACGGAGAATTTTTATGGGCCAAAAGGAACACAACGGGCCCTGGCTGCGCCTGGGGGGTGCCCCGATGGAGGCACAACCCACCAGGGCGTGCCAGGAGGCCCAGGCGCGCCCTGGTGGGTTGTGCCCACCTCGGGTGCCCCCCGGACCGCCTCTTTTCTCTATAAATACCCCAATATTCAAGAAACCCTAGGGGAGTCGACGAAATATTCATCCAACCACCGCAGAGTCCAGAACCACCAGATCCAATCTAGACACCATCTCAGATGGGGTTCACCACCTCCATTGGTGCCTCTACGATGATGCCTTTGTAGTTCTTTGTAGACCTTCGGGTCCATAGTTAGTAGCTAGATGGATTCCTCTCTCTCTCTCTCTCTTGATTCTCAATACAATGGTTTCTTGGAGATTCATATGATGTAACTCTTTTTGCGGTGGGTTTGTTGGGATCGATGAACTTTGAGTTTATGATCAGATCTATCTTTTTATATCCATGAAAGTATTTGAGTTTCTTTGATCTCTTTTATGCATGATCTCTTATAGCCTCGTATTTCTTCTCTGACATTTGGGTTTTGTTTGGCCAACTTGATCTATTTATCTTGCAATGGGAAGAGGTGCTTTGTAGTGGGTTCGATCTTACGGTGCTTGATCCCAGTGACAGAAAGGGAACCGACACGTATGTATCGTTGCTACTAAGGATAAAACAATGGGGTCTATCTCTACATAGATAGATCTTGTCTCCATCATGTCATCGTTCTTATTGCATTACTCTATTTCTCCATGAACTTAATACACTAGATGCATGCTGGATAGCGGTCGATGTGTGGAGTAATAGTAGTAGATGCAGGCAGGAGTCGGTCTACTAATCTTGGACGTGATGCCTATATAATGATCATTGCCTGGATATCGACATGAGTATTTGAAGTTCTATCAATTGCCCAACAGTAATTTGTTCACCCGCCGCTTTGCTATTTTTCCCGAGAGAAGCCACTAGTGAAACCTACGCCCCCCGGGTCTCTTTCTCATATTATTTACTTTTATTTGCATTTATTTTCAGATCTATTAATCCAAAAACCCAAAAATACTTTGCTGCACTTTATTTTATTTGCGATCTATTTATTCAATCTATTACAACTTTTTCCCGTCATGCACCAACTTCTGGCACCGTTACCCGAAAGGGATTGACAACCCCTTTAACACGTGGGGTTGCGAGGATTTGTTATCTGTGTGCAGGGGCTGTTTACGCTGTGTTGCTTGGTTCTCCTACTGGTTCGATAACCTTGGATTCATATCCGAGGGAAATACCTACCGCCGCTGTGTTGCATCATCCCTTCCTCTTTGGGGAAATACCGATGTAGCTTCAAGCGACATCACCATCGCACGAGAAAAGGGTGGTAATAGGGATGCCCGGTCCCAAACTGCAAAAATACAAAAAGAGTTAATCGCTGGAATAATCAAACAAAAACTCCCAATGGTGTCAAAACCTTTACTTTTTATCGCTTGGGAACTTCCACTAGCTTGTTTAGCATGGGAGATAATGATAACTGATGGTCGTGAAGTAAATGAGAAGGGTGCATGTCTCAAAATATCATTTAGCTCTGTTTTAAAAACTTGAGCTCTCGCACTCTGCAAGTCACTGCTTCCCTCTGCGGCGGGACTATCTATTTAATTTTATGTTGTGTCATCACCTTCTAAAACAAGCGCTAGAACTTGAGAGCACAACTGTCATGACTTATTATTACATACAACCCACCTAGGCGCGCTAGGAGAGGGGCGCGCGCCCTGGCAGTTCTATAAGCCCATAATGCATCATCAAGTTTCTTGGACCAATTCTTCCTAGATCTATTAACAGTCTTTTGCAAAATTAATTTAATCTCTCTATTGCTAAGTTCTACTTGACCACTAGACTGTGGGTGATAAGGAGATGCAATTCTATGATTAACATCATACTTAGCAAGCATTTTACGAAAGGCACCATGAATAAAGTGTGAACCACCATCAGTCATTAAATATCTAGGGACTCCAAACCTCGGAAAAATAACTTCTTTAAGCATCTTAATAGAGGTGTTATGATCAACACTACTAGTTGGAATAGCCTCTACCCACTTAGTAATGTAATCAACAGCAACTAAAATATGTGTATACCCATTAGAGGAAGGAAAAGGTCCCATATAATCAAAGCCCCAAACATCAAATGGTTCAATAACAAGTGAATAATTCATAGGCATTTCTTGACGTCTACTAATATTACCAATTCTTTGCCATTCATCACAAGACAAGACAAACTTACGGGCATCCTTGAAGAGAGTAGGCCAATAAAAACTGGATTGCAATACCTTGTGTGCAGTTCTATCTCCAGCATGGTGCCCTCCATAGGCTTTGGAGTGACACTTGCGTAGGATCTGTTCCTGTTCATGCTCAGGTACACAACGTCTAATAACACCATCTACTCCTTCTTTATAAAGATGTGGGTCATCCCAAAAGTAATGCCTTAAATCATAGAAGAACTTTTTCTTTTGCTGGTATGTGAAACTAGGTGGTATAAATTTAGCAACAATGTAATTAGCATAATCAGCATACCACGGAGCAGTGCGAGAAGCATTTATGACATTTAATTGTTCATCAGGAAAGCTATCATCAATAGGTAGTGGGTCATCAAGAACATTCTCTAACCTAGACAAGTTGTATTCAACGGGGTTCTCAGCTCCCTTCCTATCAATAATATGCAAATCAAATTCTTGTAGCAAGAGAACCCATCTAATAAGTCTAGGTTTAGCATCTTTATTTTCCATAAGATATTTAATAGCAGCATGATCAGAGTGAATAGTTACTTTAGAATCAACAATATAAGGTCTGAACTTATCACAAGCAAATACAACTGCTAAGAATTCCTTTTTGGTAGTAGGATAATTTCTATGGGCATTGTCTAGAGTTTTACTAGCATATTGTATAACATTCAATTTCTTATCAACTCTTTGTCCTAGAACAACCCCTACAGCATAATAACTAGCATCACACATAATTTCAAAGGGTAAATTCCAATCAGGTGGTTGAACAATAGGTGCAGAAATCAAAGCTTTCTTAAGTATTTCAAATGCTTCTACACAATCATCATCAAAGATAAAAGGAATATCTTTTTGTAATAGGTTAGTCAGAGGCCGAGAAATTTTTGAGAAGTCCTTAATGAACCTCCTATAAAAACCGGCATGACCTAGAAAACTTCTTATACCTTTGATGTCCTTGGGACACGACATCTTTTCAATAGCATCAACTTTAGCTTTGTCAACTTCAATACCTCTTTCATAAATTTTATGACCCAAGACAATACCTTCATTAACCATAAAGTGGCACTTCTCCCAATTTAAGACAAGATTAGTTTCTTCACATCTCTGCAAAACTCGATCAAGGTTGCTCAAGCAATCATCAAAATAGGATCCATAAACGGAGAAATCGTCCATGAAAACCTCACAAATCTTTTCACAAAAGTCAGAGAATATAGCCATCATGCATCTTTGAAAGGTAGCAGGTGCATTACATAAACCAAAAGGCATACGTCTATAAGCAAAGGTACCGAAAGGGCAAGTAAAAGTGGTCTTAGCTTGATCATCAGCTGACACTGGTATTTGAGGGAAACCAGAGTAACCATCTAGAAAGCAAAAATGTGTATGTTTGGATAATCTTTCTAGCATTTGATCAATAAAAGGTAAGGGGTAATGATCTTTTTAGTAGCTTTATTTAATTTGCAGAAATCAATTACGATCCTATAACCTGTAAAAATTCTTTGTGGGATCAATTCATATTTATCATTAGGAACAACGGTAATACCTCCCTTCTTAGGGACACAATGGACATGACTTACCCACTGACTATCAGCAACGGGGTAGATTATACCTGCCTCAAGGAGTTTTAATATTTCCTTTCTTACCACTTCTTTCATCTTAGGATTTAGCCGTCGTTGGTGATCAATAACTGGTTTGGCATCCTTCTCCAAATTTATTTTGTGTTGACATAGAGTGGGACTAATGCCCTTAAGATCATCAAGAGTATATCCAATAGCAGCACGGTGCTTCTTTAGAGTTTTCAATAATTTTTCTTCCTCCTTCTCTAAAAGGTTAGCACTAATAATAACATGATATATCTTCTTTTCATCAAGGTAAGCATATTTAAGAGTATCAGGTAAAGGTTTAAGATCAAACACGGGATCACCCTTGGGTGGAGGAGGATCCCCTAGGATTTCAACAAGCAAGTTGTGTTTCAGAATAGGTCCTTGTTTAAAGAATACTTCATCTATTTCCCCTCTTTCATTCATGAACATATCATTTTCATGGTCGAGCAAATATTGTTCTAAAGGATCACTAGGAGGCACAACAATAGATGCAAGACCAATAATTTCATCCTTACTAGGTAATTCCTCATCACAGGGTTGTCTATGAAATTTAGAGAAGTTAAACTCATGAGACATATCACCCAAACCAATAGTAACAACATCCTTTTCACAGTCTATCCTAGCATTAATAGTATTTAAGAAGGGTCTACCAAATATAATGGGACAAAAGCTATCTTGTAGGGAACCAAGAACAAGAAAATCAGCAGGATATTTAATATTCCCACACAATACTTCAACATCTCTAACAATCCCAATCGGTGAAATCGTATCTCTATTGGCAAGCTTAATTGTAACATGGATATCTTCTATCTCAGTAGGTGCAATATCATGCATAATTTCTTTGTATAAGGTATGAGGTGTTGCACTAGCACTAGCACCCATATCACATAAGCCATAATAACAATGATCTCCTATTTTAACAGAAATAACAGGCATACCTATAACAGGTCTATATTTATCCTTAGCACCAGGCTTAGCAATTCTAGCAGTTTCTTCATAGAAATAAATAACATGCCCATCAATATTATCGGCCAAGAGATCTTTAACCTGTAGCAACCCATCCTCAGACGGTCAAGCCTCTATGTATCTGTGCCATCCCTGGATCGATATGCTGGCACACACAGTACATCAATGTATATATCAAAGTGCAATCACATGTATAAATAACGTAAAACGGATATATACCTCATAAGTCTCAGCGGAAACAAACAATCAGGTGTGGAGTCCCATCAACGCCATCGGCAGGTTGAGTGTAGACCGTAACCCTATACCGTACTCTTACTCGTCGGAAGGAACATATCTGCAACATGAGACATTGCAGCCGTGTAGGTCAGTACATTGAATGTACCAGCAAGACCACAATATGAGGAAAGCAGATGATAAAACTATTCTATATGCAATATGGCTTTGTGGCTCTGTGTCTGATGTTTTTGCGTAAAAGCTGGTTTTATTTTCCCTGCAACAAAGGAATATCAGGAGTCTGTACTATGGAGTTTTCTGTCATGACATGGTTCCACGAACCGATGTCTCATAGCCCAAATCATCATAAGTTGCCCACAATTAAGTTATCAGTCCGGTGTTGAGAGTTCCGAGATAGATCCATGTCCAGAGGCTCAAATTGTCCGTAACCGGGGACACGGCTAATCGATTAGGTTTAAACCCTCTGCAGAGGTTTGTACACTTTACCCGCAAGATTCGATCCCTCTTTTTACGTTCCCGCACTTCAGGGTGTTTGAGAACAAGACGACCGAAACATGGTCTTCCGAAGAGTTCCCCTGACCACTGTCCAGTGCTCATCCAATCCTATCGTAGTTCTACATCTGCTAGCACCGTCCCAGCTAGAGTCACAACTAAGGTCAACCAAGCCAGAGCCCATAGTGACTTGCGGTTGCACAGGTAAGCTTCCGGGCATGAAGTATTCTACCGTCTCTTTGAATCTGGGTGAAGCTTTCCGCAAGATGTCATGGCGCTTCTCCATGCATCCCGACCATCCACTGGTTTCTCCAGGGTGCCCGTCAACCGTCCTTCACCCAGTAGTGTGTATTGAATTCTTGTCTCGATTCTCGAAATCTTGAGGAGTCCTGAAGATGCAGTCCTTGCCTATGCCATCATGAAGTTGTCGCCATTGACGTAGAGTCCTCCTTCTTCACACCACTCTCATGCACTCATACCAAACCCCGTCTACTATAGCATAGCATTAAAACTATATAACGTCCTGGGCTTGATAACAGGGAGATGGGTTCCTACCTCATGCATTCTACTCAACTACAAGAAATCAATATCACTACTGGAGGGATTATTGAAATGGTGCTACTACATGCAAATAAAACATAGGTATGAAAAACATGGTCAAAGTGAACTTGCCTGGTAAGTTGATGAAGAATAATAACGCTCTCAGAAACTTGATAAGACTATACGCAACTCTCCGATGAAATCTATAATAATAAACATGGCATTCACATAAGCAATCATTCTACCACTCAAAATAACAATCAAAACAACAAGGAAACTCAATAATAAAACTCAAACAAATTCCAAAGAACCCTCGAATAAAACTACATAGAAAACTACTAGGGAAAGTCTAAGACTTTACTACAAACAACTAATATAGTTTTTCCCTAAGTAAAACTTAATAGCAATTAAAACACTGAAGTAAATTAACGGAAAGGAAATATAGTGTTTATTAAAATAACAGAAGATATTTTTCATAAACTTTTACTAGCAAAAAGAAACACCTAAAAACTATTTTTTAAACTCTAGTTATGATTAAAACAAAATAGGAAAAAGAAATAAACATTATAATTTTCTGTAAATAAAAGTTCACCCTCTATAACTACAGAAAATAATCAGAAATAAAGTAAAACAGAGGCAGAAACAATATTTAAAGTAATAAAAACAACAGAAAACATCAACAAAATGAAATAAACTAAAGCAGGCTTGTTTTCGTGATAAACTAATTTTATTAAAATCTATAAATTCCCAATTTAATCCTGTTGCTAGGCAAGGTCAAAACAAAGTAGTAAAAAAAAGCACTAATTTTTTTAATCCTAGCTCACTTTATAGCAGAAATACTAATCTGACTAAAACTTAAATAACACAATTTTTAAAACAACAAACATGGCCTAAATTATATTATACAGAAACTATAGGAAATTTGCAGACTAGAGCAAAAAGAGTCAATCAAAAATTCTAAATAACCTAAGAGATATAGAATTTACGAAACTGAAACTTTTCTGTTTAAAAACAGAAACGAAAATACAGAAAAAAAACAAACGGGCGCTAATGGGCCTATAGGGGTGCGATCTGTAGCTACCAAATGCTCGGGCGAAACTTAACAATACGTACGCGTGCGTTTATTTTTCTATAGAATAAAACCGATCCGCTGATTTGATCAGAACCGTACTAAACCGCTACAAGAAAAACCGTAACTAAAACTGATGTAATGAAAATAAAACGATCTACTCAACCGATCTAATCTAACACAAGGTTTTGATCTAAAGAGAAAAAAAACACTAGAGAACAGAGGAGAGGGTTCGTGCTTACAGAGAGGAAATGGGCAAGGCAGAGAAGAAGAGGCCAGTGGGCGGCGGGGCTCTGGTCAGTGGCCGTGTCGGCGAGGATGTCCAGGTGATGCGGGGGTTCGGGGGCGTCCGATTTTCTGTGGACGGTGAGGCGAGGGAACGTCGGGGTTGAGCGTAGCGTCGAGGTGAACTTTGTGAATTCCGGCGGCGTTGTGAGCTCGAGGTGATGGCTCCGGTGCTTTCTGGACGTCGGAAACATGTCAAAGAGGATCGCAACGACGAGGGATAGTAGTCAATGGAAGGAAAAGTTTCAATGATGCTTACACGCGTCGGAATCGACCGGTGAACCGCGTAAACTCTGGCGAGATCGAAACGACGAGGGCGTGCGATACGGTGAGTTTTGGCGAGGGGTTTCAAGGGGAATTGGAAGAGGAGGGTCGTGACTATTTATAGGACATGAGGGTTGGACGAGGGGTTGACTCGGGATAGGGTTCCCACAAAGATCGGACGCGGAGGCGGCATCGTGTACGTGTAGGTATAGTACTCTGTTTTGTACGTGAGGAAGAGGAAAGGAAGGTGAGGTCCGGCGGTCAGAAGAAAAAAAACAAGAGGGAGAGAGAGTTACGTGAGGTTTCAGGGAACGACAACGAAGGGAGCGGCCTCCCTGGCGACTGCGGGCTGCTGCGCTGGGCTAGCTGGCGGCTGGGTTGTGGCCTCGCCTGGCCTGCTGGGTGGGCCGGTTGGCCTTCCTGGCGGGCATGATTTTTTTTAAACAACAACAAAGAAAAATAAATAAACAAAACAAAAACATTTTATATAGGCATACTATATACCAAACTTCTCAGAATAAAAATTCCTAAATCATGAACATATTTTCATGTCGAAAAAAATAAGTTTAAAAAAATTCTTTTGCAACCACTCCAAAATGAAGGGGAATTTGAGTTTCAAATAAATTGTCAAATATTGTCTCTGATTTTCTGGAGTGTCATATTACTCCTCTCATATTATTATTTTATCAGAGAATTGTTTTTTTTCTGACAAGCTTCAAACTAAAAAATTAAATAGGGATTCAAAATGAATAATAATAATAATTGGCAAGTCCTTTTATTCCCTCTCATTTGATTTTTTTAAAATTCCACTCAAATCCACACAGTCATTCACACAACAATCAAACAAACAACCATAATATTTAATATAACATTCCAAAATTTAGAATTTTGGGATGTTACAAACCTACCACACTTAAAATGAATCTCGTCCTCAAGATTCGAAGAGGCTAGCAAGAAAAGGGTTAGGGTTTGGAGGTCTTCCAGCAAATCCATCGACCAGAGAGGTCTGGGGTGCTACCACACTTGAAAGAAATGCTATGGTTCTGACAAAATTCATGTACTCCATCCTTTCGGTTGACGGTGTCGATCTTCTCATATTCTCCGGAATAACTCTTTCACTGGTGCTCTCCCGGTCGGGGCATGAGCTTTTTCTCAAAATCTTGTGTCCTCTCAATCCCGGTGAGGTTCTTCCGAAGAGTGGGTCTTCATATTTGACATGTCTGTCGTCAATACTAAGAAACTATCGGAATTCTCATGGTGGTCAACCATGTATGGTTTCTCCTGCAGAAAAATGGCCGGGGTTGAATCTCACCGTATATCCTATGATTGGCAGCGGTTGCCTGTAAAGGGTTCCATCGTCCTACCATTCTATGGTGTTATGGCTTGACGTGTCGACACTCTTCTAAGGTTTTCAAGGCTCTTTGATTTTCCATCTACATATGATAGTTCATGATAGAAGTCTCCAGTATGGGGGCCAATCCATCTCGTACTTGAACCATTACTACACATGCAGACATCGAATCATGTATTCTAACACTTGGGCATACTCACAAGCATTGCAGAATTTCTCTTGTCGACGAACCGAGTTCGAATAAATCCATTGTTTCTTCAAGCTGAACAAGACATATAACGTTTCTTCACAACCCTCGGGTTTTCGTATTCTCCTATAAATTTTGGCTGATTAACTCAGAGTTTTCTTCCAAAATATCTTCCTTCAGCAAGAGTGTGCTTGCTTCTTATTAACTCCTGGGCCTGTGGGTTATGGCCCACTTCAACTCTTGTACAATTTTAACTCATCTATTCGAGGATTATCATTCCATATTCCAACATTACATCTCCTTTAAATCCAATATCACTTCTTCCCTCATACCCTTGTGGTGACGATCCTACAAAACTCCAACTTATTTGGTCCAGCTCCCTTCTATGGACCGTCATGAATAACACATTTCTTTCTTCATTGATCATGTGTCTTTACGGAGTACTACCGCACAAAAATGCACTAGTTTATCCATAAATCATATTATTTTCATATCAAATCTTTTATTACATCCTTAACCATTTTTCATAAATCCAAATTCCAAAAAGTACTTTATTACAAATGCTGCCACCCACATGGTTTGGTATGGTCAGGCATTACGTCCAACTTTATTAATCTTTTCTCCTTGGGGATTCTTCAGTCCCACTGGAATTGTGCGACATGTGCCTTGAAATCTTCAATCGTTTGTTTCATCATGGTGGCCTTGAGCTTCATCTCCATCATCTCTGCATGCACTTCTCTTAGGTAATCCTGAGTATAACGGAGTCTTGCTTCAAGTATATTTCCGATCTGGCGTATGGCTTCCATGGCTGCTTCACGAACAACGTCGAAGAAAGTTGCTTGTGGTACACGTGAGATGAAAAAGTACTGCCCCATCGTCTTTGGGCAAACTCCTTTCATACGGTGGAGGTGTACCTCCACATACCAAAGTTCCACTCCCTTTTGCATGAAGGGGTAGCCTTTGTAGACCGCATCTCCTTCAAGGTGAATATGCTTCATCATGTCCTTCAGGATCTTCGGGTAATCATAATCACTTGTCAGGGTCATGATCGTTTCCGGGCCCTTAAGGAAAGACTCATAAAGGGTCGTCATCTGCAGTTGTAAAACAAAAATGGTGCTCAGAATAAGGTACATATCTCCTTGGGTACACATTCATATCATCCAAACAAAACTTCAAACTCAATTTCCAACATCCAGTTTATGCATCACAACTCATTTTCTTCCATGTTCACCCAGAATATTAATTTCCAAGATAAAATATAACAACTCCTTAAAGCCTTTCAGCATATGACATATCAACTTTATTGAGTCATGAATTATTACAATCTCTGAGTAATCTATTACATAACTCAACCCCACATTCTCATGAAAAAGTGTTTTCCTTACTACCCTTATTACTGATATCAACATCTCCACTACTCAGCTCCAGCTCTCTCATGATTTGAACAATCCCTAGCAAAATGTCCTGCTTCCTTGCAACGAAAACAAATAACTTCCGGCATGTCTCGAGGCTTCTTGGTGATGGTGCCTGCTCCTTGAGTTCCTTGCTTCCTTTCGAGACAATCATTGGCATAATGCCCGACATCCTTACATTCAAGACATGCAATATGACTCTTGTCCCTCTTTGCAGAAATTGGGTTGTTCTGAGGGTGTCTTTGTTTTCTCTTCCTGGTTTTCTTTGTTCTGATCAAACATTCTATTCCCTGTGGATCAAACTCCACTGCTTCTGTCGGGAAGTATCCCAGATGCTCTTTTCTTTCCTTGGTGCAATACTGTGAAAAATGTCTTTCTTCTCCACATGAATAACAGGCATTGGAGTAAAATCTGTTGAGGCTTTCTCCATCAGGGTCTTCAACACTTTCCTTAATCACAGGTTCTTTCATAACTTCTCGGAGGGCTTCTTTCATTCCTTCTTCCTACTTTTGAATAGTTTGTTGCACCGTGGGGTAAATGTGACACTGAGCTGGGTAGTGGGTGGTTCCTTCACACAAGAAACAAGTCACCTGACTAGTTGGGCATTCGTCAGCTGGGTGTTTCTCCTCACAATGAGGGCATCCATCCTTGTGTTCCTCCTGGGTGTGTCCTATTTCTCCGCAAATCTTGCAGGCACAAGGTTTATTTCCTGGGGTATCATGGTGCTTCCGGATAAGACAGGATCTTGTCAGAGTCCTCTTGAGTTCTTCCCAAGTCCTTGCTCCATTCCATCCCTATATAGCTTGATGCATCTGCCACCATGTCGCAGCACTTCCTTTAAAGTACTGAAGAGCGTACGATACTTCATTCTTCCTTGAAATCAAATTGCTCCCGAAGTGATTCTCCATGTTCTGAATCCATAGCTCTGCTTCCGGCTGGGTTTTTGGTCCAGAGAATACCAGTCCAACTTCATTCATCATCTACTGGGTCCAAGGGTTTTAGGGTGAATAAGAGAGGTGTGGGGAGGGATACACACAATACAAGCAATAGTTTTGAAAATGGGTTTTATTTGTGGCTGCCGGAAAAACATCAAACAAATGACAGCTCACAAATCGCGCATCTAACGTAAGTATATAACATGGGTTTGGTCTTCTAAAGGTCAAATAATTCTTCAGATTCTTCAAGTCTTCGGAGTCTTCAACCGTTGTAGATTCAACTCTTCTAATGCATGGTGAAATCCTCTTTACTCTGAAATGGTCATCGGTTGTCCGATATCTTGTCCTTCTTGGAGCGGCTTTAGTTGATCCTCCATGTGGTCAAAAGGGAAAGGGGTATATTCTAACAATTTGAGGTAAGAGAGGATATTTCATAAAATCAGAAAAGATGAGAAGTAATAGATTCTTTTGGAAATAAAGTTTTAGAGACTTCCTGTCCTAGGGCTTTCCGATTTCTAGGGTCACATCCTACAGTCAACATGTGCTCTGATACCATATCTGTAGCGACCCGACCTCAGACGGTCAAGCCTCTGTGTATCTGTGCCATCCCTGGATCGGTATGCTGGCACACACAGTACATCAATGTATATATGAAAGTGCAATCACATGTATAAATAATGTAAAACAGATATATACCTCATAAGTCTCAGCGGAAACAAACAATCAGGTGTGGAGTCCCATCAACGCCATCAGCAGGTTGAGTGTAGACCGTAACCCTGTACTGTACTCTTACTCGTCGGAAGGAACATATCTGCAACATGAGACGTTGCAGCCGTGTAGGTCAGTACATTGAATGTACCGGCAAGATCACAATATGAGGAAAGCAGATGATAAAACTATTCTATATGCAATATGGCTTTGTGGCTCTGTGTCTGATGTTTTTGCGTAAAAACTGGTTTTATTTTCCCTACAACAAAGGAATATCAGGAGTCTGTACTATGGAGTTTTCTATCAGGACATGGTTCCGCCAACCGATGTCTCATAGCCCAAATCATCATAAGTTGCCCACAATTAAGTTATCAGTCCGGTGTTGAGAGTTCTGAGATAGATCCAAGTCCAGAGGCTCAAATTGTCCGTAACCGGGGACACGACTAATCGATTAGGTTTAAACCCTCTGCAGAGGTTTGTACACTTTACCCGCAAGATTCGATCCCTCTTTTTACGTTCCCGCACTTTAGAGTGTTTGAGAACAAGACGACCGAAACATGGTCTTCCGAAGAGTTTCCCTGACCACTGTCCGGTGCTCATCCAATCCTACCGTAGTTCTACATCTGCTAGCACCGTCCCAGCCAGAGTCACAACTAAGGTCAACCAAGCCAGAGCCCATAGTGACTTGCGGTTGCACATGTAAGCATCCAGGCATGAAGTATTCTTCCGTCTCTTTGAGTCTGGGTGAAGCTTTCCACAAGATGTCATGGCGCTTCTCCATGCATCCCGGCCATCCACTGGTTTCTCCAGGGTGCCCGTCAACCGTCCTTCACCTAGTAGTGTGTATTGAATTCTTGTCTCCAGTCTGGAAATCTTGAGGAGTCCTGAAGATGCAGTCCTTGCCGATGCCATCATGAAGTTGTTGCCATTGATGTAGAGTCCTCCTTCTTCACACCACTCTCATGCACCCATACCTACTATAGCGTAACATTAGAACTATATAACGTCCCAGGCTTGATAACAGGGAGATAGGTTCCTACCTCATGCATTCTACTCAACTACAAGAAATCAATATCACTACTGGAGGGATTATTGAAATGGTGCTACTACATGCAAATAAAACATAGGTATGAAAAACATGGTCAAAGTGAACTTGCCTGGTAAGTTGATGAAGAATAATAACGCTCTCAGAAACTTGATAAGACTATATGCAACTCTCCGATGAAACCTATAATAATAAACATGGCATTCACATAAGCAATCATTCTACCACTCGAAATAACAATCAAAACAACAAGGAAACTCAATAATAAAACTCAAACAAATTCCAAAGAACCCTCGAATAAAACTACATAGAAAACTACTAGGGAAAGTCTAAGACTTTACTACAAACAACTAATATAGTTTTGCCCTAAGTAAAACTTAATAGCAATTAAAACACTAAAGGAAATTAATGGAAAGGAAATATAGTGTTTATTAAAATAACAGAAGATATTTTTCATAAACTTTTACTAGCAAAAAGAAACACCTAAAAACTATTTTTTTAAACTCCAGTTATGATTAAAACAAAATAAGAAAAAGAAATAAACAATATATTTTTCTGTAAATAAAAGTCCAACCTGTATAACTACAGAAAATAATCAGAAATAAAATAAAATAGAGGCAGAAACAATATTTAAAGTAATAAAAACAACAGAAAACAGCAACAAAATGAAATAAACTAAAACAGGTTTGTTTTCGTGATAAACTAATTTCATTAAAATCTATAAATGCCCAATTTAATCCTACTGCTAGGCAAGGTCAAAACAAAGTAGTAAAAAAATAAGCACTAAAAAAATTAATCCTAGCTCACTTTATAGCAGAAATACTAATCTGACTAAAACTTAAATAACACAATTTTTAAAACAACAAACATGGCCTAAATTATATTATATAGAAACTAGAGGAAATTTGCAGACTAGACCAAAAAGAATCAATCAAAAACTCTAAATAACCTAAGAGATATAGAATTTACGAAACTAAAACTTTTCTGTTTTAAAAACAAAAATGAAAATACAGAAAAAAAACAAACGAGTGCTAATAGGCCTACGGGGGTGCGATCTGTAGCTACCAAATGCTCGGGCGAAACTTAACAATACATACACGTGCGTTTATTTTTCTATAGAATAAAACCGATCCGCTGATTTGATCAGAACCGTACTAAACCGCTACAAGAAAAAACGTAACTAAAACCGATGTAATGAAAATAAAACGATCTACTAAACCGATCTAATCTAACACAACGTTTTGATCTAAAGAGAAAAAAACACTAGCGAACAGAGGAGAGGGTTCGTGCTTACAGAGAGGAAACGGGCGAGGCAGAGAAGAAGAGGCCAGTGGGCGGCGGGGCTCTGGTCGGTGGCAGCGTCGGCGAGGATGTCCAGGTGATGCGGGGGTTCGGGGGCGTCCGATTTTCTGTGGACGGTGAGGCGAGGGAACGTCGGGGTTGAGCATAGCGTCGAGGTGAACTTTAATTTGATTTTTTTATTCCCTCTCATTTGATTTTTTTTAAATTCCACTCAAATCCACACAGTCATTCACACAACAATCAAACAAACAACCATAATTATTTATTTAATATAACATTCCAAAATTTAGAATTTTGGGATGTTACATAACCATAGCAATATTAGGTTCAACTTTAATTTGCTCAGGGGGTTTGTGTGTCCTAATATTACTCTTGTTGACTACAGTTGAAGCTTTAGCATGATCCTTAATTCTAACAGGGAAAGGTGGTTTCTCAACATAAGCAGTGGGAACAACAGGATCATCATAAGTGATAGTTTTTTCTTCCACTTTAATAGGTGAAACTACTTTTGTTTCAATGGGAGGATTATATTTAAACCACTTCTCCTTAGGGAGATCAACGTGAGTAGCAAAAGATTCACAGAAAGAAGCTACTATCTCAGAGTCAAGTCCATATTTAGTGCTAAACTTATGCAAAACATCAGTATCCATAAAAGATTTAACACAATCAAACTTAGTTGTGATACCTGACTCCTTACCTTCGTCGAGATCCCAATCTTCAGAGTTGTGTTTAATCCTCTCCAATAAATCCCATCTGAATTCAATAGTCTTCATCATAAAGAACTAGTACAAGAAGTATCGAGCATGGAGAGATTGTTGTCAGAAAGCCAAGCATAAAATTTTTGAATAATCATTTCTCTTGAGAGCTCATGATTGGGGAATGAATATAACATTGACTTAAGCCTCCCCCAATCTTGAGCGATGCTTTATCCTTCGCGAGGCCAAAAATTATATATATAATACGATCACGATGAACAAGATGCATAGGATAAGACTTCTGGTGAAATTCCAATTTCCATTGCTTATAGTCCCATGATCCCATATCATCACATAGCCTATACCATGTCAATGAATCTCCCTTCAAATATAAAGGGAAGACCTTCTTCTTGATAACATCATCAGGCATACCTGCAAGCTTAAATAATCCACAAACTTCATCCACATAGATTTAGTGCAAATCGGGACGCAATGTTCCATCTCCTGCAAAAGGATTAGCTAGCAGTTTCTCTATCATACCCGAAGGAATTTCAAAGTAAACATTTTCAGTAGGTTCAGTAGGTTGAGGGGTAACTAATTGTGGTTCCGGACGAGGTGAAGATACCCCGAACAAACCCCTCAAAGGATTATGTTCCATAGTAACAAGTGACAGTAAATTTCAGCACACTATATAAATTTTTCGTTACCAAATTCTACCTACCAAAGGCGCTTCACTCCCCGGCAATGGTGCCAGAAAAGAGTCTTGATGACCCACAAGTGTAGGGGATCTATCGTAGCCTTTTAGATAAGTAAGAGTGTCGAACCCAACGAGGAGCAGAAGGAAATGATAAGCAGTTTTCAGTAAGGTATTCTCTGCAAGCACTGAAATTATCGGTAACAGATAGTTTTGTGATAAGGTAATTTGTAACGAGTAGCAAGTAATGAAAGTAAATAAGGTGCAGCAAGATGGCCCAATCCTTTTTGTAGCAAAGGATAAGCCTGGACAAACTCTTATATGAAGGAAAGCGCTCTCGAGGACACATGGGAATTATCGTCAAGCTAGGTTTCATCATGTTCATATGATTCGCGTTCGTTACTTTGATAATTTGATATGTGGGTGGACCGGTGCTTGGGTACTGTCCTTACTTGTACAAGCATCCCACTTATGATTAACCCCCATTACAAGCATCCGCAACTACAACAGAAGTATTAAGGTAAACCTAACCATAGCATGAAACATATGGATCCAAATCAGCCCCTTACGAAGCAACGCATAAACTAGGGTTTAAGCTTCTATCACTCTAGCAACCCATCATCTACTTATTACTTCCCAATGCCTCCCTCTAGGCCCAAACAATGGTGAAGTGTGATGTAGTCGACATTCACATGACACCACTAGAGGGATGACACCATACATCTCAACAAAATATCAAACGAATACCAAATTCACATGACTACTAATAACAAGACTTTTCCCATGTCCTCAGGAACAAACGTAACTACTTACAAAACATATTCATGTTCATAATCAGATGGGTATTAATATGCATAATGGATCTGAATATATGATCTTCCACCAAGTAAACCAACTAGCATAAACTACAAGGAGTAATCAAAACTACTAGCAACCCACAGGTACCAATCTGAGGTTTGGATACAAAGATTGGATACAAGAGATGAACTAGGGTTTGAGATGAGATGGTGTTGGTGAAAATGTTGATGGAGATTGACCCCCTCCCTATGAGAGGATCATTGGTGATGACGATGGTGATGATTTCCCCCTCCCGGAGGGAAGTTTCCCCGGCAAAACAGCTCTGCCGGAGCCCTAGATTGGTTCCGCCAAGGTTCCGCCTCGTGGCGGCGGATTTTCGTCCCGTAAGCTTGCTTATGATTTTTTCTCAGACGAAATACCTCATATAGCAGAAGATGGGCATCGGAGGGCCACCAGGGGGGCCCCGAGGCAGGGGGCGCGCCCAGGGGGTAGGGTGTGCCCCCACCCTCGTGGCTGGTGGGTGGCCCCCTCTGGTACTTCTTGCGCTCAGTATTTTTTATATATTCTGGAAATAACTTCCGTGAAGTTTCAGGACTTTTGGAGCTGTGCAGAATAGGTCTCTAATATTTGCTCCTTTTCTAGCCCAGAATCCCAGTTGTCGGCATTCTCCCTCTTCATGTAAACCTTGTAAAATAAGAGAGAATATGCATAAGTATTGTGACATGATGTGTAATAACAGCCCATAATGCAATAAATATGGATATAAAAGCATGATGCAAAATGGACGTATCAAACATCACAAGAAGAAAGCAAGAAAATAAATCTAAGCATGGATGATACAATGAAAAAGTGTGAACACCGACAAATGAAATAAGTAGACATGAATGTAAAGTCTGTGGAAACACGTACTCCCCCAAGCTTAGGGTTTTGGCCTAACTTGGTAATGGTCAGTAGCCTGGAGGGTAGTAGTCGGCATGGTAGCTCACAGAGGCTCTCGGTGCGGATGCCTCAGCACGCCATGCCGCCATCACTATTGCGTTATGAGCTCGGGCCTCGCTCTCAAGAACAAAATATCTTCCCTTGCTGTTATAATCAAAAAGAGCAGGCGCAGGCAAATATGTTTCCACAGTAGATCTTTGGTTAAACATTAGATTGTAAGTGAAATTATCAACCCTTCCCTTAAGGATCTTGTGTTCTTTCAAAGTGTCAAAATCTTAATACCGCGTAGGTAGGATAGGATCAAAGGGCAAAGGAGAAACACCCAGCCCTCGTGCTAAACGCCTGGCATAAATTCCACCATAGAACCAACCACTGTTAGCATTGTGCTGAAGTCTACGTGCAACAATCGCTCCAAGGTTATAATTTCTTTCACCCGTGAGAGCGGTGTGAAGGAGGCTCAAGTCTGGTGCACAAAGTATGCTACAGTCTTGCTTGCCTACTATGCATTTCCCATTAAATAATGCAAAATACTGAATTGCAGGAAAATGAATGCGCTTTATTCTTCCTTGTCTCACTCCCCTATTTTCACCATAGCAAAGGCTAGTCAAGAAAGACTCGTACTCAACCGTTGGTGGCTCATCAAGTGAACCCCAAAATGGAAGTTTGCAATGGTAAGCAAAATTCTCCAGTGGGATAGTATACGGATTATCATAAAGCATAAACAGCACCCTAGACTCACGTGGGAAATATTTAAATCCTATGACAAATGATTCAGTGAGAAGTTGGTGTTGTACACACTTATCTGATAGGTAGGGACCGGTGCCGGCATTGTGAACATATTGCTCAAATTCTTCCTTAATGCCCACCCGCATCATATATTCATCGCTAGGCCATAAGCATGTTTTGGTGGCAGCATCTTGCGTGGAATTTTCACTTGGTTCAACATTAGACCGACGAGCAAAACCGTCACTAGAAGATGCCCCCGAGGATCGTCTCCTTGAAGAACTCCTTACAAATAGGTTCATCATGTCCGCGTACAATTTTCTGAAAATAAAAAAAATTGAGTGACAAAAATTTGTCAACAGAACTTTATAAGATTGATTGCAACTACTCATAGGGATACATAGAAGCCATAGAAAGCATTCAAACTACTTAGAACACTAAGAATTCAACATGCAAGCACATCTATAGCAGCATCAAGAGTAGCTAATTATTCAAAGTATAAGCCACTAAAACAAAAACTAATTGGACAAATGCTGGAGTCACATACCAAGCAACGATCCCCAAAAACAGTTTCGGAAATGGAGCTTCGAGCAAAGAGATCAAAATCCGCGGGTTTGATCTCAAGAACACGGGAGAGAGAGCAATGGCGATTTTTTTAGAGGTAAGTGATGATGTGGTATGAAGAGGTAAGTGAGGGGGCCCATGTGGGGACCACAGCCCACTAGGGCGCGCCTGGGGGTGCTGGCGTGCCCAAATGGGTTGTGCCCACCTGGTGCACCTCCCTCTGATGTTATTTGCACCAAAAATTCTCAAATATTCAGAAAAAAATCATATTAAATTTTCAGGACATTCTGAGAACTTTTATTTTTGGGTCATTTTTTATTGCATGGGAAATTTAGAAAACAGACAAAACATGGCATTTTATTTTATTTAACTAATAAAAACAGAAAACAAAAGGTAGGGACAGAAAGTAGTGCTTACTAAATTCATCAACTTCATACCGTTCAAAAATGATCCATTAATAAGGTTGATCAAGTCTTATTAACAACCACTTTTGATTAGCATGAAACCGAAGAACTATCGTAAATCACTAAGTTACCTCAATGGGGATGTGCATTTACCCAACAATAAGCATTTCATATTTCTTTTGACAATAGTTAGAGGTATTTGAAAACTTCCAATAGTGATTGTCGGAGGTTTTTCAATAACATCAATACCATTCACTTGGAATTGTTTCTTTGGAAAGTGCACCGTATGTTCATTATAATTAATATGAAAAGTGACCATGCTTTTATTGCAATCAATAACAGCCCCTGCAGTATTCAAGAAGGGTCTACCAAGGATAATCGACATGTTGTCGTCCTCGGGCATCTCAAGTATAACAAAGTCAGTCAGAATAGTAACATTAGCAACAACAACGGGCACATCCTCACAGATATCGATAGGTATGGCGGTTTATTTGTTAGCCATTTGCAAAGATATTTCAGTAGGTGTGAGTTTATTCAAGTCAAGTCTTTTATATAAAGAAAAAGGCATAACACTAACACGAAGTCCTAAATCACACAAAGCAGTTTTCACATAATTCTTTTTGATAGAGCAAGGTATAGTTGGTATTCCCGGATCTCCAAGTTTTTTAGGTACTCCATCTTTAAAAGTGTAATTAGCAAGTATAGTGGAGATTTCATCTCCCGGTATTTTTCTCTTATTTGTGATGGTGTCTTTCATATAGTTTGCATAAGGAGGAATTTTCAAGATATCGGTCAAGCGAGTACGCAAAAAGACTGGCCTCAGCATTTCAGCAAGCGTTCAAATTTTTAAGCATCATTCTTTTTAGTTGACTTGGGTGGAAGAGGCATAGGTTTTTCAACCCATGGTTCTCTTTCTTTACCGTGTTTTCTAGCAACGAAGTCTCTTTATCATACCTTTTATTCTTAGCTTGTGGGTTATCAAGATCAACGAGTGGTTCTATCTCCACAACATTATTTGGTTCTTTATCATTGGTTGGTTGAGAGTCTTCATGAACCTCATCATTATCTTTTTATTATCATTTGGTGAGTGCTCATTACCAGATTGAGTTTAAGCATCAGAGATAGAAATTTCATTATCATTATCAGGAGGTTTCTCTATTTCAGGTTCACTAGAGGCATGCAAAGTCCTATCATTTTTATTTTTCTTCCTAGAAGGACTAGGTGCACTAGTGTTAGCTCTTTGTGAATCTTGTTCAATTCTTTTAGGGTGTCCCTCAGGATAAAGTGGTTCCTGAGTCATTTTACCTCCTCTAGTTGCAACTCTAACAGCAAAGTCATGCATATTATGATTCATTTCATCAAGCAATTCTCTTTGTGATTTAGCAACTTGTTCTAACTGAGTTTGAACCATAGAAGCATGTTTTCCAACACCTCTAACATCATTTGATATTCTAAAATAACTAGTGGCTCAAGCGAGCAATCATATCAGAATTATATTTCAATTGTTTCATAACATCTGCATTGAAGTGATCTTGTTTCCTAATGTAGTTTTCAAACTCATAAAGGCATTGACTAGGATGCATATTGTGAGGATTATCATTATCATTGAACTTCATAAGAGAATTTACCTCTACCACCGTAGGCATTGGTGGTGTATTAAGCCCATGTATTTCTTCAATAGGAGGTAAATTTTTAACATCCTCAGCTTTAATACCTTTTTCCTTCATAGATTTCTTTGCCTCTTTCATATCTTTAGGACTACGATATAATATACCCCTCTTCTTCGGAGTGGGTTTAGGCGGTGGTTCAAGAATAGTCCAATCATCGTATTTTTCAATATGTTATTTAATAATTCTTCAGCTTGTCCAACAGTTTGTTCCCTGAAAACACAACCAGCACAACCATCTAGGAAGTTCCTAGAAGCATCGGTTACTCCATTATAGAAGATATGAAGTATTTCATTTTTCTTAAGAGGATGATCAGGCAAAGCCTCCCCCAAGCTTGTGGGAGACTCTCTTCTTTAGTTTGCACAAAGTTAAATATTTCCTGTAAGGCAGCTTGTTTCATATGAGCAGGAAAATATTTTTTAGAGAAGTAATAAGTCATATCCTGGGGACTACTCACACAACCAGAAGCAAGAGTATTGTACCAAGCTTTAACATCACCCTTTAATTAGAAAGGAAATAATTTGAGAATAAAGTAATAGCGAGTTTTCTCATCATGAGTAAAAAGAGTGGCTATGTCATTCAACTTAGTAAGATGTGCCACAACAGTTTCAGTTTCATAACCATGGAAAGGATCGGATTCAACCAGAGCAATTAGCTTTGGGTCGACAGAGAATTCACAATCCTTATCATCAATAAAGATAGGTGAAGTAGCAAACTTAGGATCACATTTCATTCTAGCATTCAGAGATTTTTCTTTATACTTGTGTAATAATTTCTCTAGATCATCTCTATCATTGCAAGCAAGAATATCTCTAGTTGTTTATTCACTC
Organism: Triticum dicoccoides; assembly: GCF_002162155.2. NCBI lineage: Eukaryota > Viridiplantae > Streptophyta > Magnoliopsida > Poales > Poaceae > Triticum > Triticum dicoccoides. The sequence continues at coordinate 530,230,143 of NC_041382.1, read as the reverse complement.
ATAACATTACCTTCTGGTACCTTAGGCAATTCATATCTGGGAGGGCTAGTTCTAGCAGGAGTTTCAGGAGATTCAGTTTCAAGCTCATCATCAGATTCAACAACATCATGTTGTATAACTCTAGCAATTTGTTTATCAATAAATTCACCAAGTAGCACATCATCATTATCAAGCAAGGTACTAGCATCATTCATAGTAGAAGCAACATCATCTATAACTTGCGACATATCAAAATTAATAGCATGTGGTGGTGTTGCAAGTTTACTTATAACAGAAGGTGAATCTAAAGTAGAACCGGAAGGCAGTTCCTTACCTCCCCTCGTCTTTGAGGGAAATATCTTGGTCTTAGCATCCTTCAGATCCTTCATAGCCATAGTATGATAATAATCCCAAGTAACTCAACAGATATAGCTATGCTCCCCGACAATGGTGCCAGAAAAAGGTCTTGATAACCCACAAGAATAGGGGATCGCAACAGTTTTCGAGGGTAGTGTATTCAACCAAAATTTATAGATTCAACACAAGGGGAGCCAAAGAATATTTGAAGGTATTAGCAACTAAGTTGTCAATTCAACCACACCTAGAGATTAATTATCTGCAGAAAAGTGATCTGTAGCAAAGTAGTTTGATAGTTTTGATAGTAGTGACAACAGTGATAGTAACAGTAACAGTGATAGCAGTAATTTTGTAGCAAGTGTAACAGTGATGATATCAGTAGTAACTTAGCAGAAATAATATGGAAAAGTTCGTAGGCATTGGATCGGTGAGTTGTTGGATGATATTCATCATGAGACAGTTATAACCTAGGGCGATACGGCACTAGCTCCAGTTCATCGATATAATGTAGGCATGTATTTCGTAAATAGTCATACGTGCTTTATTAAAAGAACTTGCATGACATCTTTTGTCCTACCCTCCCATGGCAGTGGGGTCCATATGGGAAACTAAGGGATATTAAGGCCTCCTTTTAATAGAGAACCGGAACAAAGCATTAACACATAGTGAATACATGAACTCCTCAAACTACGGTCATCACCGGGAGTGGGCCCGGTTGTTGTCACTCTGGGGTTGCCGGATCATAACACGTAGTAGGTGACTATAACTTGCAAGATCAGATCTAGAACATGGATATAATCATAAATTCATAAACGGTTCAAATCTGAAATCATGGCACCTGGGCCCAAAGTGACAAGCATTAAGCATGGCAAAGTCATAGCAACATCAATCTAAGAACATAGTGGATACTAGGGATCAGGCCCTAACAAAACTAACTCGATTACATGATGAATCTCATCCAACTCCTCATCGACCAGTGAGCCTATGAAGGAATTACTCACTCCCAGTGGGGAGCATCATGGAATCGGCGATGGAGGAGGGTTGGTGATGATGGAGAACAAAGATCCCCCTCTCCGGAGCCCCAAACAGACTCCAGATTTGCCCTCCCGAGGAAGAACAGGGCTTGGCGGCAGCTCCGTCTCGTGGATCGCGGTAATTCTTTCTCCCTGATTATTTTCTGGAAATATGTGATTTTATAGTATCAGGGGGGTCGTTGGCGGGGCCACCAGGTGGGTACAACCCACCTGGGCACGCTAGGAGAGGGGGGCACGCCCTGGTGGGTTGTGCCCACCCAAGGGCCCTTCTCTGGTGCGTCTTGGCTCTAGTAATTCTTATTATTGATATAAAAATCCTCAAAAAGTTTTGTTCCATTCCAAGAACTTTTATTTCTGCACAACAACATGGTAGTTCTTCTGAAAACAGCTTCAGTCTAGGGTTAGTTTCATTCAAATCATGCAAATTAGCGTCCAGAACAAGAGGAAAAGCGTGAGAAAAAGTAGATACGTTGGAGACGTATCAGCCTCCATGGCGAGAACCTCTTCCAAGCACTGGTGGCCCTGTGACTGCCCGCCGACGCAACGAAGAATGTCCACCTAGAGGTCGCACTCGCCGCGAGGTGCCTCACCCTGCAAGAATTCATCGACCTACACATCCACGTGTGCGAGCAAGTCGTGTACATAGGTATCTACAAGGCCGGTGAGGACGCTGTGACATTAGCTTTCGTCAACTAGCTGGAAGCATTGGACGCCTTTGTTGAGAAGCACCTTGACCTCGCCCAAAAGCCGTCGGTCGGTGGCCCGGCGCACTGAGTCGAGGAGGAGGAGATCATACGTTGATGGATGCATCTTTCTTCTTACCTCCTGTAACCACCGCTTCGATCGCATCATCGTGGGCTTAATTCTTATTGCGCTATTGCATTCTCGTTCCAGTCAATAAAGACATGTGCGATCCCTTTGCTCACATTTGGAGGCAATTATATGCGTCATTGTAACTAGTATTCCATCCGTCAATTTAAAAGTTGTCCTTACCTTTTCCATCAACTTCGTGCAACGCACAGGCATCTTGCTAGAAATGCTACAACATGTTGAACCGCATGTGACCAAACCGATGATGCGCCAACCTAGCTACTACCTTGCTTATCTGGCGAAAAAATCCCCGCCCTAGCGTTTCCAATTTATACATGTTTCTTTATCTCTACTTCTCTACTCTTATAAAAACAGAGTAGGTGATGACGGTGTGCCTGCCATCCTGCAATATAGGCCGTCCGATTTATATCTGACGGGACAGGAAGGAAACTATGGCAATTTTGCAAAAAATACCCACACCCCTCTCCACATTTGCAAATAAGGCCTTCCCTCGTTCATCCTTGTCTCTCACATGATAAACTACTCATACAAATGCATCTAGATGTTCTGTGCAACGCATGGGCATCTTGCTAGTCTCCTATAAACGACTTAGTTGGTGATGGTGGTGTGTCTGCCATCCATCATTTCTGACCATTAGATCTGTATCTAATGGTTGTGAGGTAAGTTGTGGAATTTTTGCAACAATAGCCCGCTTCTCTGCTCCAATTTGCAGAAAACCCCTTATTATCTTGAAAGCAACCACATCCCTCCCTCACCTCATCAAAACAGCCTGAGAAATATATTTTGAGTGAAAAGTAAGATATTTTTAGTGGTATATATGTATATCAAAACAAGAGTGTTTTCTTTCAAGGTTGTGAACAAGTATTATTCTACTTTGGATCTGTCGCAATGCACGGGCACACTGCTAGTAAAAGAAAAAGGCATGTCGCGTTCGTGTCGCACCCCCACACGCCCGGGAATCGGGAGTACTCCACGACCCGTCCGACATGCCACATAGCTAGGGAAGGCGTGTTGCTAGCATTTTCACTTTCAAGTGGGACCGCAGTTGAGCAAACCAACTATCGGCAAACCGCACCCCGCCCGCCGTGTTGGAAAACAGAAACGAGGAGGGGGAGATCTTAGTTGTAGCACAGAAGCCAAGAAATTTGGTGTCAGATGGGGATCGTTGATAGAGTAGGAGCACTCCGTACTACTACTCCTACTAGTACGAAGTTTTTACTACAACTAGTACTACCACTATACAACTAGGTACGTGCACGGCACAACATCGTAGGAACAAAAAATGAAAAGATCTTGTTTTGGGTGATTTATCTTTTTTCAGTCAACGTAGTATGAATAATATGATCTGGGGGCACCCATGAAGCTTATGTGTCTTGGTTGCATGGCTAGGAAAGGCTAGAGAAAAATAAATAGATAATGTGTTTAGAGTGCACTCCACTAAATAGATACTTTGGATCCATTGCAGCGCACAAGCCGACACATTGGTAGTAGTAAGAAACAAATTCCGGGTTTGGCACCAGTTCGTATTGCAGGAGCACCACAAGGCCTGGCGTGGGAGTTACATTTCCCTCTCGGGCCCACGGGACCGAGCTTCGGCAGCTTAGTGCACCGACCTTTGATTGAATGACATGTGGACCCTAAATGCAGTTGGCCCACATGTCATTCTCATGAAAGAAGAGCGGGGTGGGACCGAGAGGGGTGAGGCGCAGGTCAGCGAACATGTCATGTCATGGGTTTGAGCGGCGTCGGACGAGGCTTGCCTGCGCCCCTCCCATGCACTGATCCGTATTCCCGCACCTCTAATTTTCATCCAACGGTTATAATAGATTTCCCTCGTGTGGGTCATCTATAGCCTCAAAAAAAGGTAAACAAATGTCGTATTTCTAGGAAATGATTTCCTACATGAATCTGTACACGCATGCAAGACCCTTTCCTTTCCTTCTCGTCCTCCTCCGGATCATCAGCTACGTTGACAATGCCGGTGCCAACACCAGAGTGTCGCAACAGGTGCCTGCCTAAGCCATGTAGCATGCTGCGGCGCCAGCGAGTACCACCTCCTCCATGCCAACATCGGCGTCTAGGCCATGCACATGCAGCTGCTCCCGTAGTATTTTACTCACATGTCTGACTGCAATACCACACTGATCTTGGACGAGACCACAGAGCTTGTGGCCAAGAAAAGCCTCTGCTCGGCCGATGCGTGTCGAGGTGCTTGACTGTTGTGACATGCCACATGACGTTTACTAGCTCGCGCTCCGGATAAGAGGCAAGGTGCTGCTCCCGATCGTCGGTGGTGCAACGGCAACGACGACCGGGTGGGAGCTCGGGCAGGAGCCAGTGATCTACCCGAGGCACATAGCTCGACTTGGGCTTGAGATTCTGACCGCTTGCACCGTCCCGAGGATGTACCACTCAGCGACGAGGATGGAATGTTGGATACGTATAGGCGTGTGCTCGTGGGCGGGAGCAACCTGCTCAACAGATACCGGTTTGCGAATGTGATGTGCTCGACGTAGTTGAGCCAGTGAGCCTGGAGGCGTTCCTGCGGTCGTATGTTGACCGCGGCTCAACGCCGTACATCCATGTGCTAGCATAGGTCGGCTACGGGAAAGCGGCATCGGTGTGGTTCGAGATGCCCAGTTGGGCATTGTTGCGGCGGCGTTCGCAACTCACTCGTTCGAGTTGAACCGACCGGTGGTGGCCTGGCCATGGCGAGGGTACCACAGTTGGACGTCGGGGCGTTATGAGGCGTAGGGTGTTGTTTGGTTTCTAGCTAGCCACATCTTGCCACACTTTTCCACACCTAACCTTAGAGAAGTTTGATCAAGTTAGGTGGGTATTTGGCTCTAGCCACACCTAAGGCAAGAATTTTTTTATGAGAAGTGAACCCCACATGTCATAGACACAAAAAGTGTGGCAAGATTCCCTTAGGCAAGCCAAAGTGTGGCTAACAATTTGAGCAACACAAGCTAGGCAAATGTGGCAAAAATAATGTGGCAATATATGGCAAACATAGTCACAAACCAAACAGCCCCTAGATGTCCATGGAAGGAAACTATGGCAATTTCGAAAAAAGATACCCACACTCCTCTCCACATTTGCAAATAAGGCCTTCCCTCGTTCATCCTTTTCTCCCACAAGATAAACTACTCATACAAATGCAACACACGGGCATCTTGCTAGTAAGAAACAAATCTTGAGTTTGGCACGAGTTCGTGCAGTGGTAGCACCACAAGGCCTGGCGCAGGAGTTACATTTCCCTCTCGAGGCCCACAGGAGTGAGCTTCAGTGGACCCAATAGGTGGCTGGTCCACATATCATGCTCCCAAAGGCAGAGGGGCGATGGGGCCGAGAGGGGTGAGACGCAGGTAGGGGGATGTGTGGTGTCCTGGTTTCGAGCGGTGTCGTGGGAATCGCGTGTGGTTGTGGTAGAAACTTGATGCTCGGCGCATTTCAGCTGGCCCACATGTCATGCACACAAAGGCATAGGGGCGGCGCAGCTGAGAGGGGTGAGGCGACGTCGGGGGACGTGGTGCCGTGGGTTGGAGCGGCGTCGTGGGAATCACGAGTGGCAGTGTATGAAACGTGACGGTCGCCGTAGTTCAACTTCCATGGACAAGATGTCATGTCTACTGACACATGCATTGCATACCGATCATTGGAAGGAGTAGTACAGAAATCTAGGTGGATAAATAGTTCCTTATAGTCAAGCGGACCTACACTGCTACTTGTTCCAAAGACATGCACACCATCGAAATAGTTCACCTATATCAATATACACAGAGAGGAAATATTTTTTTACAAGAGAGGAAATATTTCATCCATCCATAATGCCCTGGTGCTGGTGCAGCTTCTTCTTCTTCTTCTTCTTCTTCTTCTTCTTCTTCTTCTTCTTCTTCTTCTTCTTCTTCTTCTTCTTCTTCTTCTTCTTCTTCTTCTTCTTCTTCTTCTTCTTCTTCTTCTTCTTCTTCTTCTTCTTCTTCTTCTTCTTCTTCTTCTTCTTCTTCTTCTTCTTCTTCTTCTCATTTTCCGTGGGAGACGGCTTCGCAACAAGCTCTTTGGACCTTGCAGCTATTTCGAAACTCACAAGGGCATCGAGGGCAACATATTTTATCTGCTCATACATCAAGGGGTAATTCTCCCATCCAGACGACCTTAATGCCAGTGTGTCGTCACCCTTCTGAAGATTTGTACCGAGCACAAAATTTGCTACGTCGAATAGGGATGGTGTCTGTTTATCACAATCTTCTACAGGGATTTTGATTTTGATTTGTAGGTCAGCGATGCTTTTCAAATCAAGGGTGTACGGCGCCAGCTTCTATTTGTCCCCTTCGATGGCTGCCCCACAGAAGTATATATCCTCCCTAGACAAGAAATCATGGAGCTCACCTAGTATGTAGGGCGCGTGTATGATGTGGTACACCAAAACATCATCTTCAAGGCACAGCTGAAGGACGGCGGCGCGTTGGATCTTCCCAGTGGCACGCTCCGTGTACTCTATGTCGAGAACGTTGACCTTCTTCTCTACCTTTTGGAGGGAGTTGGATACATTGTTGATCCACTTCTGAACAACCCTTGGGTGGTCGGTGACGGTGGCAACTATGCTCAAAGAGCCTTCGACGAGGACATGTTGGACGCTAAAAACCTGCATCTGGATCTCTTTTGCCTTTTGGAACCCCTGGACCGATGGGCTATGGTTTGGAGAATTAGGATTAGATGGCTAGTCTAACTGAAGAAGATGATTATTTAAAGGGGCTTCAGAATTACTCTAGGAGTATGTGAAGAGGTTAAAACAATGTGAATGCAGTGGGGTTTGGATGCAAATTAAGATGAAGGAGAGGTGAAGAAGCCGAGGAAAATTGGTTCCCGATGGAGAAGTAAATGGGAGAAGTGGCCTGCGAGCAGTTGATTAGACGGCTAGGTAGACTAAAAGAAAAGGCTATGTGGGTAGACTGAGGAGTGGTACCTGTCTGTGTACGGGCCCATCCTTCTAGCGCTACATGTGCCACTGGCTAGTTGAGGTCACTCTTTTGAATCACCGTGGTGAGACATTTTATGATTCTGTTTTATTTCTGCACCCCTCCTAACAGATGGGACCTATGAAAACAAATATAAAAAATGTGTCATAGCTGGTTTGGACGGATATTGGCGCGTCCGTGGGAGACACAACATTCTCTGGTTAAGGAGTATGCGGTTATCCTCAAAAAATAAAAAATAAACCTTCTTCGCGCTTCTGCATGCACACGAATTTGGTTCTGCTCGCAATATGGATGATACCTGGAGGATGAAGTGAACCCAGAGGCATGCTAGCATGGGAGACCTATTTCCACCATACAGTACTACTCCGTATGTTCCTACTCATAGTAGTACAACTGTGGTACACTTGATGGTCAAAATATTATTCATCCGGTCCTCACAGTGAAGTGATAAGACCCTGCGCCCGAGGTGACACTAGTCCATGCGGCGTGTTCGGGTTACCAAAGCCAGCCTCACCTTGTGCACTGCACAGTCACTGTCACCGCTGATGTATAGCATGCCTCGCCTCATCTCCCTCTCCCCTAGCACCACTCCATCTCCATCTCCGTCTCGCCGGAGATCCTGAGGTCACTCCTCATCATCTCACTGTGCCCCCGCGTACCCTCGCCTTGCTCGCCTCCTCTAGTACCACTATTCCCTCGCTAGCCGCTCCCCGAGAGCCTTCTCCCTCGTAAATCAAGCCCCCAAAAACCCCACCTTCCAAACTCCACCATGGCCGAACGCGAATCGCACAGCATCAATATGAGCCGCGATTGGAGCAATCTCCCCAGTGACATCCTCGACCTATGTTGTTCGTGTATGGATATGTTGAGCGCCCTGCGGCAGGCTGCATGCTCGAGGGACATGCACACGGCCATCGTCAAAGCAAGGCCTAAGCTTTTCAAGACACCTTGCTTGCTGCTATCCGGTCTTGCGAGATTTGCTCACCATGATACGGAGGCGTACATGATGCCCCTCGACTTCAATCTGACCTCCATTAGCCGAAACTTCTTTGCAGGTATGTAGTGGGTCACCATACATCATTTCCCTCATCTTCAATCCGATCACCATCGCCCAAAACTTCTTGGCAGGTATGTACTGGGTCGGCATGAACTCCCACTGGATGGCTGCCCTCAGAGAAGACCAGAAAAAGTTGGTGCTCATGAACTTCCACACCTCCCATGAGATTATCCTTCCTAGGTTGGATTATATAGGGTTTTACCGTCGTGGTCTAGGTCATCTAGATTATGAAGTCAGTTGGTCGCACCTTGTTTTGCAGAAGATTGTAATTTGCCAAGTGCCCACACAAGATGCGAATTACGTGGACTTCAAGCTAATTGCCTTGTTTGACCGCAAACTCGCCTATCTTTCCGCTGGTACCTTCTTTAGCTGGAGACAGCTCACCTCATAGTGGATCTTCAAAGCTGATAGACACTTCGGTGATGCTATTGAACACAATGGCATCATCTACGCAATCGACAAAGCAGATGGCACCACGTATTGTTGGGATGGCGCGTGTAAGTTATTTGCGTCTGATGTTAATGATAACGCTATGACACTGTTTGAACTTTTTGTGATGATTGGCATATCCATGTTTGAGCAAAATTTGAGTAGAACTATGGTAATGTATTAGAGACGCTGTAAATCATCTATATTTGGAATGAGTTAATTCATGCGATTGTGACCATGTCATTACAGCCAATTTGTACCCCTGAATAATCAAACGGTTAGGAAGATATGGATATTCTCCTTATTTTATAGTAAGCTATATACTACTAAATATGAGTGTGTATCAATGTCCCTGTTAGTTTCCTCATTTTCATGATGTAGAAATATGCATCACACTATTGGTTTCATCTAAGCATACATTAGGGAAGTAAATGTGCATATGGAGAACTCTATATTTGGAAGTAGTGAAATCATGTAATGCTTACCATGTGTACATACCTATATTCGCCCTTCAGCAATCAATGGCTAGAATAATATCCTCACAAAAAATTTGCCCACAGAACATGAGTATATAACAATGCATGGTCTGTTAGTTTTCTTGAAGAATTTGTTTGTGAGGACAGAACATGATTACATAACATGCATGACATGGTAGTTTCCTGTGAAGAATCGATTGCGAGATAACATGAGTATGACCATGCATGGCACTTCTATATTTTCGAACCCAGTATACATTTCCCTGTGTTTTCCTCTTAGTTCCAACAGGGACATATCAATGATGTTTCTTGCATTATCCTACTCATACTCTGAACAATGTTGGTCTTACATTAGCAATGCATGTCCTTTTTTATATGATGCAGTGTCCCTACAGTTACTGCCCTTTGTAATCACACCACCTTTGCCAAAAACAGGGAAGCACAACTGGTTCCTCGCTCGATCAGACGTCGACAAAAGACTGATGATCATTCGCACACATGAGCCGAAAAAGTTATATTACAAAACCCCCACGGTGTACAAGCACCGCGAAATACGTGAGTATCCGTACAGTGGTTGTTATGTCTATGAGCAGGATACCAGCTTGTTGTGGCCTTCAGGATTTTGAGTTGGAGGCGGGTAAACAGCCTTGGTTCATACTCTCTGTTACTCGGACTCAATTATTTGATTAACCAGGAGATCACTGTTGGCAAGGAACTTGATGGCAGATAGTCTCTGTTTGCTATGGAAAACTGTGTCTGCAGGGCGAGCCCTAGGACTTCGGGAGCAAACTCCCCTGATTGTCAATGATACATCCTATAGCCAAAAGAAGGTGAGAATGACAAAGGCATCTGGATTAACTTTGATCCTTGGATGTCTCAAGTACGACAGACAGTGATGTGGTTCAAGCCTTCAGGTTGATAGGTAATTGGGTTGTTGCGTCGAAAGGGTGGAGTACCGGTGTCTCCGGATCAATGGTCGCTGAAGCGGGGCTGCAAATTATGATGGTGTTGGATCATCCCTCTTCAAATAACTTGTTGTCTTTGCTGATTGTTCTGGATGGGTAGTTCTCTCTTTTGTTATGCATATTCCTTGTCATTTGGTCATCCTCGTCTATGTCACTCTTACTATGTAACAGTTGCCTCTATTTAGAATGCCATTCTCGTCTGGATCATGAGAGTCTGAGCGCTACAGATGGGTGCGTTCTGGTGGTGTAGCAAGACTTCTTATGAATTATCGTGTCTTGCTATTTATGTCAGTTGTAGTCACTAGTTAGTGTTTGAATGTTGTATATATCATTGTTTCGAACTGTTTATTGTCTCGAACTGCTGGTGGGCTAAATGAGGGCATCACCATTCTCCAGTGTTCAGAGTATATCTCCTTTATTTAAGTTATAATTTGAGCTTAGTGTCTTTTCGATTCTTTTCGATGATGTACACTTGTTTGGGTCAGTGAGGTGTCGCTGAATATGGGCCGAGTAGTAATACAATGCCAAAAAGGTCAATTATGACTCTTAGTCTGGGCTCTCAAAAGATCCTCAAAAAAGGTCGGGCTCTCAAAAAAGAAAGAATAAGGACTCTTAGGCTGACGTGTGGGCGCCACCGGTGTTTTCATGCGCTTGCGCGCCAAGAGTATATTGGCGCGTGTTCGAAACTCATGCTACCTTTTCATCCCCAATCTCCCACCCCTTCACCACCTCTGGAATCTCGATTCCTACTCCAGTTCCCCCAAATCCCCCTCCTGTACTCCATGTACTCAAGTGCACTATCATGTCGTCGGCCAACGCAGATCTCCGAGCCGGAGATCCTGAGGTCTATCCTGCCTTCGGGCGCCGCGTGCTGTCGCTCAATAGTGCCATGGTGGCGCTTGACGACCAGTTTGCCGGCAAAGTGCTGATGGTAACCATCAACGGCGACCTGCCTCCCATCTCGCCGGACGACCTTGTCAAAGCTCTTGGCATTGTGCACGACATCCAAATAAGTGACTTGCTTGTCGAAGTCTATCTGCCACCGGCTAATTTCTTCATCAGGTATAACTTTCTACTGCAGTTGTGTGTTCGAATCTTCCCGGCATTTGTTCTGTGATGGCGCGCTTGTGAGCTTTGATCGATGGTTCCCAGGATGGGGCTCGGTGCCCTCTGAGCTTGAGGTTTTAACAAAGCTTACCTTTCACGGCATGCCTCGACGTTCTTGGAACAACGAGTCCATGAATGAGCTTATAAACGACCTTGGAGGTGAGCTCGTAAGTATGTTTGTTCCTCCAGACAGCTAGGCTTTGATGGTTATGGCATGGATGAAGAAGTCGTCCACCATACAGAAGGTGATTGATGTTGAGATACCGGTGTAGGAACCCGGGTTGTACTATTCGTCGCCACCAAGGCCGCCGCGGACCACGTTAGGGATGTACCTGTATCGAGTGTTCGTGCATGTCAAAGAAGTGGTCAATCCATCACTCAAAATCCTGTCGCCGCCGCTAGTGCCAGGGTCCGTCGACGACGTCCATTACAAGACTCAACGTCAGACTTTCCCCGTGTTGCTCGGAACGATGGATGGCACAGGGCCTACTCCATCGCGCGGCAGAGGCCACTGCTTCTTTGGGAGAAGAGGCAGGGCTGGCTGCCTGGATGTGCTCTAATTTGAGGTAAAAACTGAATCTTGTCAGATACTAGTTAAATCCGAGCTATCGGTGTGAAGCACTGATGTGCCAGTACATTTGATTGTGACCTGTTCTATTTTTGTACCTCAACTTTTTTAGAAAGGGTTGTATGTCAACTTAATGTGCTAGCAGAACTTATTGTGTTATCTAACTGTTTTCTTTGCACAACATTCAAGATATTTCCCCGTCTTTGATAAAGACGATGAACCGTTATGTACGAGTTCGTTGGTTTCAACATAGCCCTACCCATAGCGGTCCACTGCTTCCACCCCGATTGTGCTGCCTGCGTGAAATTTCTGTATGCAAGTACAGTGTGCTATGATGCTCTATATGATTGTGTCAACTATATAAGTTTTTACTGAGCATCAGCAATGCATATGGCTGAAAGATGTATTTATGAGCATCGACCGATGGGTCTCTCTCTCTCACACACACGCGCGCGCAAGTGGGACCCGTTAAACTATTTCTTCGCTCGTGACGGCTTTTAATTAGGTTCCACTGTACTCTAAATTTTTTCTTAAGTTATTAGCTGAGCTCAGTGACTTTGAAAAGTTGTACAGAAGCCTGGGCCTTTCCGGCGTCGCTGAATGTGGGCTGAGTAGCCATGTAAAGTTGTATTGTACTACACATGCCTTTTTTTGAACATCAGCAATGCAACTAGGCCGACAATTGTACACAATATCTTGGTCAACTTGTTATTCTCTGCCCCGCTGGGCTGCAAATCTTGCCTAGGAGGGATGCATTAGGCTTAACAAGAAAATGGTTTTAAGAAATAATAAATGGGATGTAATTATAAAAACAGAGCAGTAACTATAAAAAATGCACCAAACACGTAATTAGTTTTAAAATATTATTTTTGAATTTTAATTTTTTAATTTCATTACTTGTTGCGCGTGCAATATTTCGTTGGATTTTTACGTAATACAAATTTATTTTGAAATTATATTTAATTTGAGTAGAAATTTTGGGATAAAAATATTTCGGATCCCATCAAAATGTGGGAAATTTATTGAATTCGGTTTTGAGTGGTTGGTTGAAATTATTAATCGCTGCCCTAGTTAGAAAGTGGGCTATAGTAAATTTCATTAGAATTCAAAAATGGGTTGTACATTTTTACAAATCGCAAATGGGCTATATGTTCTCTGCCTCACACTTGTGGGCCTACTAAGTTGACGCGTACGCAAGGCTTTGTCAACTTATAGTCAACACATGGTTCTAGCAGAAGTGATCGTAGGATGTCCATCCAACGGATGTCGTGCTTCGTCTTCAATCTCGGATATTCTTGCTTCAGCCTCCCAAAAAATGATTCCTCCCCCTGACATTTGGGGTGCACCGTTTCGGAGGCTGACCTGTGGGCCTACTAAGTTGACGCGTACCAAGGGCTTTGTCAACTTAGTCAATATAAACGATTCTAGCTGCAGTGACCATACGATGTCCATCCAACGGCCGTCATGCTTCTTCAACCTCTGGTCTTCTTGCTCCAGCCGCCCAAACCAGCACCGGCCGTGCCGCCTGCTCCTGCCTCCCATGTCCGGGTATGCTGCCACCGCTGGCCATGCCATCCCTCTATACTCACGCACACCTCCTGTTATTCACCAGCGACGACAGCCTCACACCGCAGCCGAAGCAGTCAACCCACGTACTCCCCTCCGCGTGGGCATCCACTACCACGTCTTCCCCGGCTCCGCGTCATTCCCTTCCTAGGCCTCGCCATCGCACACCACCTTGGTCATCTTGGCACGGCGTGGTCAACATGGTCAATGAAGGACAACCATCACAAGGGGACTTTAGGCGGTGAGACTGATAGCTGGACCCACCAGCTACATCTTCGAATACAAGGAAGTGCCTCCTTATTACTCACAAAATAAAGAAGATTCCTCCTCCTGACAGTTGGGACCGGCCAGCTATATCTTCGCACGCAAGGAAGTGTGTCCTTATCCTCCCTGGCCACTAGGACCCACCTGGTCAAAGCGTATGTAGCGTTGTTTGTCTAATCATGAACGTGTATGTACATACTGTTCGATCGGTGTCTCTGCAAATATGAACTGTGGCCGAGTAAGTAGCGGCACTTGTCATTGTAGAGCACCCGACATAGCAGTTCACACAGCCCCGTCTAAGTCCTGTACACATACGTACAGCCATAGGGCAAAAAATGCGGCCACGTACGTGCATACGGGCGGGGTCTCGAGCGCGTACTCGCGCATATTTACGGACGGCCAGGGATTGTGTACATGGAGAGGCAATGGACGGCAGCAACAGCCTCCTGTTCATCGGGCAGTGAACCGGTAGGTCGAAATGGAGAAACAGTTTCCTGTTCATCGGAGGCAACCGACTTGGTTGGAATGCGTCCTGTTCAACGGGAGCCAACCGGCTTGGACGGAATAGCTGAACCAGGGTCTGGCGTAGCGTAGAACGGGGGAAACAAACTTCTGTTCGACTGGCCATGGTCGAAACGGGATCATGTTCATCAGGAGGGATCTGACATACCGCAAAACGGAGGAAACGGACTTGTGTTCGAGTGCCTACGGTCGAAAAGGGGTCCTATTGATCAGGAGGGGTGTGGCGTGCCGCAAAACGGAGGAAATGGACTTGTGTTGGAGCGCCTACGGTCGAAATGGGGTCCTGTTCATCCACCATCTACTGCCTCGCTCTAGCCTCCACGGGCTACTATTCATCCACCGTCGACCTCCTCTGGCCTCCACGGACTACTGTTCATCCACGACTACTGTTCATGCAGCCTCCACCGGCTGATGTTCATAGAGCCTCCACGGGGTCCTCTTCATCCACCCCCAACTGGCTGGGGTGCGGCGGACTCCTCGGGGTCCTGTTCATCCCGCGACAACGGCCAACTACCACGGGGTCCTATTCATCCAACCCCCACGGAGAACTGTTCATCCATAGCCAACCAACCGGCTCGACTCACCACTTCTCGACTCGTTCTACGTATCGTTTGCACGGCAGCAACGGCCACTGTTCATTGAGAGGCAACCCAACACCGGCTGGCTATGTCTCGCACAAGGGCTCGATCGGCTTCAGTAAGCAGCAGCAGTGATAGACCACTCGAGTTCAGTTAGCAGTAGCAGCGATGGAATTTCTCGGGTTCAGTCAGCAGTGAATGAATCACTCGGGTTCAGTTAACAACCAAGGGATCGATCGCTCGGGTTCAGTAACGTGCGATCTCTATGGGTTCAGTTAGCCAACGCCTCGCTGATATGTCTCCAATGTATCTATAATTTTTGATTGCTCCATGCTATATTATCTACTGTTTTGGACATTATTGGGCTTTATTATCCACTTTTATATTATTTTTGGGACTAACCTATTAACCGGAGGCCCAGCCCAGAATTGCTGTTTTTGCCTGTTTTAGGGTTTCGAAGAAAAGGAATATCAAACAGAGTCCAAACGGAATGAAACCTCCGGGAACGTGATTTTCTCACCGAATACAACTCAGGAGACTTGGACCCTACGTCAAGCCAACTAACAGGAGGCCACGAGGTAGGGGGCGCGCCTGCTCCCCTCCCCCAGGCGCGCCCTCCACCCTCGTGGGCCCCCTGTTGCTCCACCGACGTACTTCTTCCTCCTATATACGTACCCCCAAACAATCAGATATGGAGCCAAAACCCTAATTCCACTGCCGTAACTTTATATATCCACGAGATCCCATCTTGGGGCCTGTTCTGGAGCTCCGTCGGAGGGGGCATCAATCATGGAGGGCTTCTACATCAGCACCATAGACCTTCCGATGAAGTGTGAGTAGTTTACTTTAGACCTATGGGTCCATAGTTAGTAGCTAGATGTCTTCTTCTCTCTTTTTAGATCTCAATACAATGTTCTCCCCCTCTCTTGTGGAGATCTATTCGATGTAATCTTCTTTTTGCAGTGTGTTTGTTGAGAACAATGAATTGTGGGTTTATGATCAAGTCTATCTATGAATAATATTTGAATCTTCTCTGAATTCTTTTATGTATGATTGGTTATCTTTGCAAGTCTCTTCGAATTATCAGTTTGGTTTGGCCTACTAGATTGATCTTTCTTGCAATGGGAGAAGTGCTTAGGTTTGGGTTCAATCTCGCGGTGTCCTTTCCCTGTGACAGTAAGGGCAGCAAGGCACGTATTGTATTATTGCCATCGAGGATAACAAGATGGGGTTTTCTTCATATTGCATGAGTCTATCCCTCTACATCATGTCATCTTGCTTAAGGCGTTACTCTGTTTTTAACTTAATACTCTAGATGCATGCTGGATAGCGGTCGATGAGTGGAGTAATAGTAGTAGATGCAGGCAGGAGTCGGTCTACTTGTCTCGGACGTGATGCCTATATACATGATCATACCTAGATATTCTCATAACTATGCTCAATTCTGTCAATTTCTCAACAGTAATTTGTTCACCCACCGTAGAATACTTATGCTCTGGAGAGAAGTCACTAGTGAAACCTATGGCCCCCGGGTCTATCTTTATCATATCAATCTCCTACTACTTAGTTATTTGCTTTGCTATTTACTTTGATTTTATTTTACTTTGCATCTTTATCATAAAAATACCAAAAATATTATCTTATCATATCTATCAGATCTCACTCTCGTATGTGGCCCTATAGGGATTGACAACCCCTATTTGTGTTGGTTGCGAGGATTTATTTGTTTTGTGCAGGTGCGGGGGAGTCGCGCGTAGCCTCCTACTAGATTGATACCTTGGTTGTCAAAAACTGAGGGAAATACTTACGCTACTTTGCTGCATCATCCCTTCCTCTTCGGGGAAAACCAACGCAGTGCTAAAAGAGGTAGCAAGAAGGATTTCTGGTGCCGTTGCCGGGGAGGTCTACGCAAAAGTCAACATACCAAGTACCCATCACATACCCTTATCTCCCGCATTACATTATTTGCCATTTGCCTCTCGTTTTCCTCTCCCCCACTTCACCCTTGCCGTTTTATTTGCCCTCTCTCTCTATCCTCCCTCTCCTTCTCTATTTGCCCCTTTTTGTCCGCTTGCTTTTTGTTTGCTTGTGTGTTAGTTTGCTTGTTTGTCGCGATGGCTCAAGATAATACTAAATTGTGTGACTTCACCAATACCAACAACAATGATTTTATTAGCACTCCGATTGCTCCTCTTACCGATGCTGAATCTTGTGAAATTAATACTACTTTGCTGAATCTTGTCATGAAAGATCCGTTCTCCTTCCTTCCTAGTGAAGATGCTGCTACCCATCTAAATAGCTTCATTGATTTGTGTGACATGCAAAAGAAGAAAGATGTGGATAATGATATTGTTAAATTGAAGCTATTTCCTTTTTCGCTTAGAGATCGTGCTAAAGCTTAGTTTTCGTCTTTGCCTAAAAATAGTATTGATTCATGGAACAAGTGCAAAGATGCTTTTATCTCTAAGTATTTTCCTCCCGCTAAGATCATCTCTCTTAGAAACGATATTATGAATTTTAAGCAACTTGATCATGAACATGTTGCACAAGCTTGGGAGAGAATGAAATTAATGATACGTAATTGCCCTACTCATGGTATAAATTTGTGGATGATTATATAAATGTTTTATGCCGGATTTGCTTCTAGAAATCTTTTGGATTCGGCCGTGGGAGGCACTTTTATGGGAATCACCTTAGGAGAAGCTTCTAAATTCCTAGATAATATTATGGTTAATTATTCTCAATGGCATACTGGAAGATCTACTAATGAAAAGGTGCATGCGATAGAAGAAATTAATGTTTTGAGTGGAAAGATGGATGAACTTATGAAATTATTTGCTAATAAGAGTGTTTCTTCTGATCCTAATGATATGCCCTTTTCTACTTTGATTGAGAATAATAATGAATCAATGGATGTGAATTTTGTTGGTAGGAACAATTTTGGTAACAACGCTTATAGAGGAAATTTCAATCCTAGGCCTTATCCTAGTAATCCCTCTAACAATTATGGTAATTCCTACAACAATTCCTATGGAAATTATAATAAGATGCCCTGTGATTTTGATTCTAGTATTAAAGAATGTATTACTTTGCAAAAGAATTTTAAAGCTATGATTGAAGAAAAATTGCTTAAGATTGATGATTTGGCTAGGAACGTTGATAGAATTGCTCTTGATGTTGATTCTTTGAAACTTATATCTATTCCACCTAAGCATGATATCAATGAGTCTCTCAAATCCATGAGAATTTCCATTGATGAGTGCAAAGAAAGAACCGCTAGGATGCGTGCTAAGAAAGATGCCTTTATAAGAGCGTGTTCTTCTAGTTGCTATGAAAATAATGATGAAGATCTAAAAGTTATTGATGTGTCCCCTATTAAATCTTGTTTTGCAATATGAATCTTGATAATTATGGGACTGAATATGATCCACCTTTACCTAGAAGGCGTTCCAAGAATTCTGAATCTTTTGATCTTGATGCTAAATTTGATAAAAGTGGGATTGAAGAAATTAAAACCCTAGATGTTGCTAAACCCACTATTATGGATTTCAAGCAATTTAACTATTAAAATTGCTCTTTGATTGATTGTATTTCCTTGTTGCAATCCGTGCTAAATTCTCCTCGCGCTTATAGTCAAAATAAAGCGTTTACTAAATGCATCGTTGATGCCTTGATGCAATCTTATGAAGAAAAACTTGAATTGGAAGTTTCTATACCTAGAAAACTTTATGATGAGTGGGAACCAACTATTAAAATTAAAATTAAAGATCATGAATGCTATGCTTTATGTGATTTGGGTGCTAGTGTTTCCACGGTTCCAAAGACTTTGTGTGATTTGTTAGGTTTCCATGATTTTGATGATTGCTCTCTATACTTGCACCTTGCGGATTCCACTATTAAGAAACCTATGGGAAGAATTAATGATGTTCTTATTGTTGAAAATAGGAATTATGTGCCCGTAGATTTTATTGTTCTTGACATAGATTGCAATCCTTCATGTCCTAGTATTCTTGGTAGACCTTTCCTTAGAACGATTGGTGCTATTATTGATATGAAGGAAGGAAATATTAGATTCCAATTTCTGTTAAGGAAAGGCATGGAACACTTTCCTAGAAAGAAAATTAAATTACCTTATGAATCTATTATGAGAGCCACTTATGGATTGCCTACCAAAGATGGCAATACCTAGATCTATTCTTGCTTGTTATGCCTAGCTAGGGGCGTTAAACGATAGCGCTTGTTGGGAGGCAACCCAATTTTATTTTTATTCCTTGCTTTTTGCTCCTGCTTAGTAATAAATAAATTATTTAGCCTCTGTTTTGTTTGTGTTTTTTTGTGTTTAATTAGTGTTTGTGCCAAGTAGAACCATTGGGAAGACTTGGGGAAAGTCTTGTTGAACTTGCTGTAAAAAACAGAAACTTTAGCGCTCACGAGAACTGCTGTCATTTTTATTTGGAAAGTGCTATTTAGTTAATTCTTTCTGCATATGATTAATAGATAAATTCCTCACGTCCAGTAACTTATTTTAGAATTTTGGGGTTCCAGATCTTGCGCTAGCTACAGATTACTACAGACTGTTCTGTTTTTGACAGATTCTGTGTTTGCGTGTGTTGTTTGCTTATTTTGATGAATCTATGGCTAGTAAATTAGTTTATAAACCATAGAGAAGTTGGAATACAGTAGTTATAACACCCATATAAATAAATAATGAGTTCATTACAGTACCTTGAAGTGATCTTTTATTCTCTTTCGCTAACGGAGCTCACAAGATTTTCTACTTTAAGTTTTGTGTTGTGAAGTTTTCAAGTTTTGGGTAAAGATTTGATGGATTATGGAACAAGGAGTGGCAAGAGCCTAAGCTTGGGGATTCCCATGGCACCCCCAAGATGATCTAAGGACACCTAAAATCCAAAGCTTGGGGATGCCCCGGAAGGCATCCCCTGTTTCGTCTACTTCTATCGGTAACTTTACTTGGAGCTATATTTTTATTTACCACATGATATGTCTTTTGCTTGGAGTGTCTTGTATGATTTGAGTCTTTGCTTATTAGTTTACCACAATCATCCTTGCTGTACACACATTTTGAGAGAGCCATACATGATTTGGAATTTGTTAGAATACTCTATGTGCTTCGCTTATATCTTTTGAGTCGTATAATTTTGCTCTAGTGCTTCACTTATATATTTTAGAGCACGGTGGTGGAATTGTTTTATAGAAACTATTGATCTCTCATGCTTCACTTAGATTATTTTGAGAGTCTTAATAGCATGGTAATTTGCTTAAAATCCTAATATGCTTGGTATGCAAGATTAATAATAAAACTTTCTTATGAGTGTGTTGAATACTATGATAAGTTTGATACTTGATAATTGTTTTGAGATATGGAGATGGTGATATTAAAGTCATGCTAGTTGAGTAGTTGTGAATTTGAGAAATACTTGTGTTGAAGCTTGTGATTCCCGTAGCATGCACGTATGGTGAACCATTATGTGATGAAGTCGGAGCATGATTTATTTATTGATTGTCTTCCTTATGAGTGGAGGTCGGGGACGAGCGATGGTCTTTTCCTACCAATCTATCCCCCTAGGAGAATGCGCGTAATACTTTGCTTTGATAACTTGTAGATTTTTGCAATAAGTATATGAGTTCTTTATGACTAATGTTGAGTCCATGGATTATACGCACTCTCACCCTTCCACCCTTGCTAGCCTCTCTAATACCGTGCACCTTTCACCGGTATCATAGACCCACCATATACCTTCCTCAAAACAGCCACCATACCTACCTATTATGGCATTCCCATAGCCATTCCGAGATATATTGCCATGCAACTTTCCACCGTTCCGTTCATGACACACTCCATCATTATCATGTTGCTTAGCATGATCATGTAGTTGACATAGTATTTGTGGCAAAGCCGCCGTTCATAATTCTTTCATACTTGTCACTCATGCATCATTGCATATCCCGGTACACCGCCGGAGGCATTCACATAGAGTCATATTTTGTTCTAAGTATCGAGTTGTAATTCTTGAGTTGTAAGAAAAATAAAAGTGTGATGATCATCATTATTAGAGCATTGTCCCGGTGAGGAAAGGATGATGGAGACTATGATTCCCCCACAAGCCGGGATGAGACTCCGGACGGAAAATAAATAAAAGAGGCCAAAGAAGCCCAAATAAAAAAAGAGAAAGAAAAGAGAAAAGGCCCAAATAAAAAAAATAAAAAAATAAAAAAATGAGAGAAAAATAGAGAAGGGACAATGTTACTATCCTTTTACCACACTTGTGCTTCAAAGTAGCACCATGATCTTCATAGTAGAGAGTCTCTCATGTGATCACTTTCATATACTAGTGAGAATCTTTCATTATAGAACTTGGCTTGTATATTCCAATGATGGGCTTCCTAAAAATTCCCTAGGTCTTCATGAGCAAGCAAGTTGGATGCACACCCACTTAGTTTCTTTTTGAGCTTTCATATACTTATAGCTCTAGTGCATCCGTTGCATGGCAATCCCTACTCACTCACATTGATATCTATTGATGAGCATCTCCATAGCCCGTTGATATGCCTAGTTGATGTGAGACTATCTTCCAATTTTTGTCTTCTCCACAACCACCACTCTGTTCCACCTATAGTGCTATATCCATGGCTCACGCTCATGTACTGCGTGAAGATTGAAAAAGTTTTGAGAATTTCAAAAGTATGAAACAATTGCTTGGCTTGTCATCGGGGTTGTGCATGATTTAAATATTTTGTGTGGTGAACATAGAGCATAGCCAGACTATATGATTTTGTAGGGATAACTTTCTTTAGCCATGTTATTTTGAGAAGACATAATTGCTTTGTTAGTATGCTTGAAGTATTATTATTTTCTATGTCACTATAAACTTTTGTCTTGAATATTTCGGATCTAAATATTCATACCACAATTAAGAAGAATTACATTAAAATTATGCCAAGTAGCACTCCACATCAAAAATTCTGTTTTTATCATTTACCTACTCGAGCACGAGCAGGAATTAAGCTTGGGGATGCTTGATACGTCTCCAACGTATCTATAATTTTTGATTGCTCCATGCTATATTATCTACTGTTTTGGACATTATTGGGCTTTATTATCCACTTTTATATTATTTTTGGGACTAACCTATTAACCGGAGGCCCAACCCAGAATTGCTGTTTTTTGCCTGTTTTAGGGGTTTGAAGAAAAGGAATATCAAACGGAGTCCAAACGGAATGAAACCTTCGGGAATGTGATTTTATCACCGAATACAACTCAGGAGACTTGGACCCTACGTCAAGCCAACTAACAGGAGGCCACGAGATAGGGGGGCGCACCTGCCCCCCC
>NC_041382.1:530164336-530207716 GCF_002162155.2 Triticum dicoccoides | reverse complement strand
CCAGGCGCACCCTCCACCCTCGTGGGCCCTCAGTTGCTCCATCGACGTACTTCTTCCTCCTCTATATACCCACGTACCCCCAAACGATCAGATACGGAGCCAAAACCCTAATTCCACCGCCATAACTTTCTGAATCCATGAGATCCCATCTTGGGGCCTGTTCCGGAGCTCCGCCGGAGGGGGCATCAATCACGGAGGGCTTCTACATCAACACCATAGCCGTTCCGATGAAGTGTGAGTAGTTTACTTCAAACCTATGGGTCCAAAGTTAGTAGCTAGATGGCTTCTTCTCTCTTTTTGGATCTCAATAGAATGTTCTCCCCCTCTCTTGTGGAGATCTATTCGATGTAATCTTCTTTTTGCGGTGTGTTCTTTGAGATCGATGAATTGTGGGTTTATGATCAAGTCTATCTATGAATAATATTTGAATCTTCTCTGAATTCTTTTATGTATGATTGGTTATCTTTGCAAGTCTCTTCAAATTATCAGTTTGGTTTGGCCTACTAGATTGATCTTTCTTGCAATGGGAGAAGTGCTTAGCTTTGGGTTCAATATTGCGGTGTCCTTTCCCGGTGACAGTAAGGGCAGCAAGGCACGTATTGTATTGTTGCCATCAAGGATAACAAGATGGGGTTTTCTTCATATTGCATGAATCTATCCCTCTACATCATGTCATCTTGCTTAAGGCGTTACTCTATTTTTAACTTAATACTCTAGATGCATGCTGGATAGCGGTCGATGAGTGGAGTAATAGTAGTAGATGTAGGCAGGAGTCGGTCTACTTGTCTCGGACGTGATGCCTATATACATGATCATACCTAGATATTCTCATAACTATGCTCAATTCTGTCAATTGCTCAATAGTAATTTGTTCACCCACCGTAGAATACTTATGCTCTCGAGAGAAGCCACTAGTGAAACCTATGGCCCTAGGTCTATCTTTATCATATCAATCTCCTACTACTTAGTTATTTGCTTTGCTATTTACTTTGCTTTTATTTTACTTTGCATCTTTATCATAAAAATACCAAAAATATTATCTTATCATATCTATCAGATCTCACTCTCGTAAGTGGCCCTATAGGGATTGACAACCCCTATTTGCGTTGGTTGCGAGGATTTATTTGTTTTGTGCAGGTGCGAGGGACTCGCGCGTAGCCTCCTATTGGATTGATACCTTGGTTCTCAACAACCGAGGGAAATACTTACGCTACTTTGCTGCATCATCCCTTCCTCTTTGGGGAAAACCAGCGCAGTACTAAAAGAGGTAGCACTCGCACACACGCAAGTACCCGAGAGAAACACGCAAACCGCAGTGCATCGCTCGGCCCCGACAACCGATATTTTCCTCGCCCTCGCTTATACCATGATTTTTTCCGTCATGGACGGCCCAAAGAATGTCATGCAGCTGCGTCTCCGGCCCGCCCAGGATGAAAAGCCCATTTTCTGTCATGATTTTTTGTCATGGAACTAGGATCCCACCACATCTATAATGATACCGGGTTTTGTCACAATTATCGTCATAAAGTGTCATAAGCATGACAGGAAAAAAATTCGTTCGACCCAAAATGTCACGGATGTGTCTTTTTTTTGTAGTGTTCTTTACCTCTTTTCTTGTGGTGGAAATTTACTTTGGCATTTCCCGATGCCTCTCATTCCTATTATTGTTAGGCGCTCCTTCCTTTTCCTCTTTGTTTGCTAAATAACTTTAGGAAATAAAATAAAACATACATATGCATATATTCATATGATATAAGATGTCCATTGTGAGACATGAAAATGAAGAAACGGGACCTAAGAGTAGTGGACATGGAAACATGATGAAATGCTAAAGCTCTCACTATTCCTAGTGCAACACAGAAAGAGACGTCCATTGAGTTTTCTTCATACCTCCCATGCCTAGTGTTCTTTGCTGCTCCTTGCTCTTTTTTTGGTTGCAGAACATGAAATAGATTCATAGTATAATACGGTTTGGTTGAAGTTCATTCACCCTACATAGTTAGATTTCAAATTTTATTGTTAAACAACACACATGTTTAGTTCCATATTATTTTGGAAATTGGTTCTTGTCATGTAAAAACAATCAATCTACTTTTCAGGTTAATGTATATGAAATATACATCTGTATATCTGAAAGAGAACCTTTGTAGAAATATATACAAGTACATTTTTAGAGTAAACAAGATGATGCACAAAAATTAGAATAATGGTACAATAGTTCATTATGTTGAACTCATGCTGGAGACAAAATCACATCAATGACACACCACTATTGACCAATGTAGTTAAGAGTACGAGCAAAAATCAAAGTGCAAAACATGGTAATGTGCATAAAAAACATGTAACAATATATGCATTGCAGATTATTTTTACCATCAATTCCTAATGAGTTCACACGTGAGAGCGAACTAATGGAAAGCTAGCAAAAAACAACCTTGAATGCAACAAGATATATCTGCATCTTCAAAAATGTAAACTCCAATGGATTTTGTACACTTGATCATAAAATGGTGTTGTTCTTTTCTATGTTGTTTCATTGTGTGGGATAAGGCTTATTTCCTGTCTCTTGAACCTTGCTGGCAATTTGCATATCAACCTGGTGATTTAGTACTTGGATGGATTGCGGCCAAGCTAGAAGGTTGAACTGAGAAGTACTTCATCGGGTGGTAGAAATACCATCCTCTCTTCAAGATGTTGTTCTTCCTTTATCTTCGAACCTTGTTATGAAAATACTATGTGTATAGTGAGTTTAGACAAAATATGTGATTACTCTACCTTCATCTGTTTTCCACCTTAGGATCAAAGGTGATGGTTTCTTTGGGGATATGTTTTCCCTATATTTTCTCGTGATGTGAAGTTGTGTCATCCCTTAGAATAAGGATACTAAATTAATTAAGGCAGAATAGGAATATAGACATTTTAACTTGATAAAAATACTAAATAAATTCTGGTTTTTATGATATGAGTGATGTCTTATCATGTGTTGATCACATTCTGTCATCTCTAATAGTGTGGCTCATGTCTGAAGTACCTTATGTTGCAATTTATTATCACTTCGGTGGTTCTTTTCCACCGTTGTGTATTTTTTCCAAGCTTATGTAAGAGCATCTAATCTTTCCAATTTAATATTATTTATTTGATCATAACTTATTATTCTGACATAATTTGACATTATAAATGCAGGTATATGCAAATATTATTCTAAAATAAGGTTGATATTGATATTATGTACCAGTTTCAGATACGGGTAACTACAGTAAGTAGAAGAGATCTCTACGCAAGTGCCTGAAATTAAGAGCTGAGGACCATAGTATTGGTTTAGTGAATATGTGACCCCATTATCATTGACAATAGAATGGTGCCCACATGCACCGGGTTTCTTCATTGATTTATCCTTCAAGGTCTTGGATATGCTGCACCACAAATTATTTATTTCTCAAAGCTGAAACACGTTGTCCAGCATGTCAAGCTTGTTGTACGAGAGTTTTTGTTTAGTTACATTTGTAGGCAATAAAAGTAAGCCGGGAAAAGGAAGAAAGAGAGAGATCAAGAGCACTGGGAATGGGAACATGGAGGAAAGACCTTCTTTTTTCTTTGCACCTCTAGTGTTGGGGGCAAATATATTAGATGGATAATTTCCTGATGCCTCCCATTCCTACCGTTCTTGTGCACTCCTTCCTATTTCTTTTGGCTTATGGGATAGCTCTGATTGAGAAACCATATACATACATCCACATTTTAAATAACATTTGACCATGAAGGCGAGCCTGAAAGAGGAAGAATAGATGGTCTTAGAGTAGAGGGAATGGGAACATCGAGGAAACCCTAATTTGCTCGGTTTTCACCTCTAGTATCGGAGGTTAGAACTGAGTGTGGTGTTTTCCGATGCGTACCATACCTATTATTCTAAGGCACTCGTTCCTCTTTCTTTTTTGGCTTGTTCATTTGCTTTAGCTCAGAAATCAACTATATGTTTGCAGATATTTGATGAGAAATCTCAAAAGCGATCTAGAAAGAGGAAGAAAGATAGGGCGTAAGAGCAGTGTGAATGAGAACGTAGAGGAACGCTAACTTTACTAGTTCTTTACGTCTTTTTTGTGGTGGAAATTTAGTTTGGCATTTCCTGATGCCTCTTGTTCCTATTATGCTTAGGCAGTCCTTCCTTTTCCTCTTTGTTTGCTAAATAACTTTAGGAAATAAAAGAAAACATACATATGCATATAATTATGTGATATAAGAGGTCCATTGTGAGACATGAGAAATGGGACTTAAGAGTAGTGGACATGGAAAAATGACGGAATGCTAAAGCTCTGTCAGTTCCTAGTGCAACGCAGAAAGAGGCATCCATTGAGTTTTCTTCATGCCTCCCATGCCTATTGTTCTTTGCTGCTCCTTGCTGTTTTTTTTGGTTATAGAACATGAAACAGATTCATAGATTAAGATGATTAGGTTGAAGTTCATTCACCCTACATAGTTAGATTTCAAATTTTGTTGTTAAAGGGAACACATGTTAAGTTCCATATTGTTTTGGAAATTGGTTCTTATCATGTAAAAACAATCAATCTACCTTTCAGGTTAATGTATATGAAATATACATCTCTATCTGAAAGAGAGCCTTTGTAGAAATATATACAAGCACATTTTTAGAGTAAACAAGAAGAGGCATAAAAATTTAACACATAGAATAATGGTACAGTAGTTCATTATGTTGAACTCATGGTGGAGACTAAATCACATCAATGACACACCACTATTGACCAATGTAGTTAAGAGTACGAGCAAAAATCAAAGTGCAAAACATGGTAATGTGCACACAAAACATGTAACAATATATGCATTGCAGATTGTTTTTATCATCAATTCCTAATGAGTTCACACGTGAGAGCGAACTAAAGGAAAGCTAGCAACAAACAACCTTGAATGCAACAAGATATATCCGCATCTTCAAAAGTTGTAAACTCCAATGGATTTTGTACACTTGATCATAAAATGGTGTTGTTCTTTTATATGTTGTTTCATTGTGCGGGATAAGGCTTATTTCTCGTCTCTCGAACCTTCCTGGCAATTCACATATCAACCTGGTGATTTAATACTTGGACGGATTGTGTCCAAGCTAGAAGGTTGAACTGAGAAGTACTTCGTCAGGTGGAAGAAATACCATCCTCTCTTCGAGAATTTTTCTTCCTTTATCCTCGAACCTTGTTATGAAAATACTATGTGTATAGTGAGTTTCGACAAAATATGTGATTACTATACCTGCATGTGTTTTCCACCTTGGGATCAAAGGTGATGGTTTCTTTGGAGATATGTTTCCCCTGTATTTTCTGGTGAAGTGAAGTTGCGTACATCCCATAGAATTTAGATACTAAAATACTTAAAGAAGAATAGGAATATACAGATTTTATCTTGATAAAAATACTAAATAAATTCTCGTTTTTATGATATGAGTGATGTCTTATCACGTGTTAATCACATTCTGTCATCTCTAATAGTGCGGCTCATGTCTGAAATACCTTATGTTCCAATTTATTATCTCTTCGGTAGTTCTTTTCCACTGTTGTGTATTTTTTCCAAGCTTACATAGGAGGGTCTATTTTTTCAATTTCATATTATTTATTTGATCATAACTTATTATTCTAACATATTTTGACATTATAAATGAGGTATATGCAGATATTAATCTAAAATAAGGTTGGTATTGATATTATGTACCAGTTTCGGATCTCGGTATTAACAGTAAGTCGAAGAGATCTCTACGCGAGTGCCCAAAATTAAGAGCTAAGGACCATAGTATAGGGTTGGTGAATATGTGGCCCCATTATCATTGACTATAGAATGGTGCCCACATGCACCAGGTGTCTTCATTGCTTTATCCTTCAATGTCTTGGATATGTTGCACCACCCATTATTTATATTTCAAATCTGAAACACGTTGTCCAGCATATCAAGCTTGTTGTAAGAGAGCTTTTGTTTAGTTACATTTGTAGGCACTAAAAGTAAGCCGGGAAGAGGAAGAAAAAGAGAGCTCAAGAGCACTGGGAATGGGAACATGGAGGAAAGACCCTCTTTTTTATTTGCACCTCTAGTGTTGGGGGTGCAGATATTTCAGATGGATCCTTTCCGGATGCCTCCCATTCCTCCCGTTCTTGTGCACTCCTTCCTCTTCCTTTTGGATTATGGGATAACACTGATGGAGAAACCATATACATGCATCCACATGTTTAGATAACATGAGACCATGAAGGCGAGCCTGAAAGAGGAAGAATATATGGTCTTAGAGTAGTGGGAATGGGAACATGGAGGAAACCCTTACTTACTCGGTTTTCACCTCTAGTATCGGAGGTTAGAACCGAGTGTGGTGTTTTCCGATGCCTCCCATTCCTATTATTCTAAGGCACTCGTTCCTCTTTATTTTTTGGTTTGTTCATTCGCTTTATCTCAGAAATCAACCATATGTTTGCACATATTCCATGAGAAATCTCAAAAGCGAGCTAGGAAGAGAAAGAAAGAGAGGGCGTAAGAGCAGTGGGAAAGTGAACATAGAGGCACTACAAAAAAATACACTTCCGTGATGATACGTGTTTGTCACAGTAGGTCGCGTTTTCTATCATGCATGTACATCCATGACGATGTTATGAAAGAATCAAGATAGTCATACCTGTGTTGTCGTAGAAGTGTTCCATGACATTACCAAAATTATCATCACGGAAGTGTCCACTTCCATGACGATAAATCGTGCGTCACTGAAGTGCTTTCGTTAAGGGTGACCGACAGGTGGCATCCATCGTAACGGAACGCTGTTAAGCTATCGGGTTGGGTTTTAGATCCGATAACCTGTTAACAACCCCGACCAATGAGGATTTTCCACATGTAAAATCATCATTGGCTGGAGGAAACACGTGCCGGCTCATCGCTGGGACAGATGTCATCCACTCATTGGACAGAAGGCGCCTATGATACGTTGACACGTGGCACGGCCTAACAGAGGCCCATTCCTGTGAAAAGGTCGGCCCATTTGACTTGGTTAAAAGGTGGCGGGCCGGCCCATGGAAAGCCTGTTAACGGCCTGTTCACATATAGCCCATTTACAGCCCGCTAACCCAAGGACCGTTACGCCCTATTCGAATTAGGCCCAGTAGCGTCATCTGGGCCATCCAATATGATTCCAGCCTGTTTTCACTTCGGGCCCATGTATGGCCCATGACGTCTTTTGGCCCATATGAGGCCCTATGTAACTCTTGGCCTATTAACGGCCCGTGGTGAAACTGGCCCATAATGAACAGTGTATCACTTTACACCCATTAACGGCCCGTGGTGAAACTGGCCCGTAAAGAACAGTGTATCACTTTATACCCATTAACGGTCCGTTATTCCATTGGGCCGTTTCCAGCCCATGTTATCTTTCGGCCTTCTCAGAGCCCATTTATTCTTGGGCTATTTTCCAGCATTATTTTACTTACGGCCCGTTACTGTCATTTTCTGCTTGTGGGCCAAATTCAGCCCGTGGTTACAGTCGGCCCGTTTGTGGTCTATTAATACGTTGGGCCATTTTCACAGC
The DNA here is from genome assembly GCF_002162155.2 of Triticum dicoccoides. Taxonomy (NCBI): domain Eukaryota; kingdom Viridiplantae; phylum Streptophyta; class Magnoliopsida; order Poales; family Poaceae; genus Triticum; species Triticum dicoccoides. Next base: position 530,200,158 of record NC_041382.1, on the reverse strand, counting down.
GTCATCAAATACGGCCTATTAACGATGGCCCGTTATGGTCGGCCCATGAACGGACGATTCCAACTCTAGCCCGTTTACGGCCAGAATGCGGTCTGTTTGGCCCATGTTTGGCCAATCGATCATACGGCCCGTATAAGGCCCATTGATGATACGGCCCGTATATGGCCCATTGTTTCTACGGCCCTTTGAATGCCCATTGTTTCTATGGCTTGTAGAAGGCCCACTGTTTCTACGGCCCATAGAAGGCCCACTGTTTATACGGCCCGTAGAAGGCCCACTATTTCTACGGCCCGTAGGAGGCCCAGTGTCACTACAGTAAATATTAGCCCATGGTTATTGTGGCCTAGTTTTAAAAAATAGGTTATTGCAGCCACTAGCAAACCACAGAAAAAGAATTGCACTGACTACAAGCAAACAAATAAACAAGACAACACGGAAATAAATAAGCAAACAACTTACACTAGGCTATCACGGCTATTACACATATTACATCCACTGGGCATCAAAGTTCGCCACCAGTGCAAATATAGGGAACACAACAGCATATAAACGCCACAGCAAAACAAGTCCAGAACTGAAACCACTTCAGAAGAGCTGAAGAAACAATATCCTGGGTACCCATAATGCTGGCAAGATGCTTAGCAAGCTTATTAACTTTCTCTTGTTTGGCGCTTAAGTCCTCCAGCGCTTGCTGTTGCACCAGAAAGTATGCATCTGAATTCTGTAGGGACTTCCTCAGTCCTTCGGCTCCCTATCGCATAACATCTGATCGATGTCTTTCAACTTGAAGTTGAGACTCAAGAAGCCGAACTGATTCAGGCAATGAGTTCGAAGAGCTGGTGCCAGCAGTGGTAGGCAGTAACTCAAACACTACATCAAGACAGGACTTTGGGGTTGTCTCAGTGTCTTCAATATAGTTTTTATCAGCTTTCTTGGAGACCAACAGGGATGTCTCACTATCTTGAACCTTATCTGCATTACTTCCTTTACCATTGCATAACAAGGTACTCTTCTCCAATATTTTATCCGCGTTCTGAAAGAGAAACAAACAAACACATCTCAGGTTTACAATGTAGTATATGAAACTCATTTTGGTAAACTAGTTCAGTAGTAAGGTGGACAGGATAATAGCATGAAACAAACATATATCTATGTAGTATGGTCACTGTATGGTCTATATCATTCTAGTTTATGTTTCCAAATCAAGATAGATACAGTTCGAATCATATCTATTTAAGACAAAGCAGCATAGACAGAATATAAGTGTGGGAAACTACACAGCAATAACAACACTTGTAATGTGCATGGCATGAGAACATAATTGTTTATTCAATTGAAACTGAAATCAACATAGAGCAAGTTACAACAGAAAACAGCCAAACACGTTGAAGAAACAGTTTAAAACACACCTGTTGCGCCATTGGAGTTTCAATTGCATCCTTCAAATTTGAAATTAGTTGGTATCAGTAAATATAGTGATGCAAGAGCAAAGTAGTATGAACCATAGCTACGGAACCTGACCTGAGAACAATTCTTCTTCTGCTTTAAGCGTTGACTTCGGGTTCAGAGTGGTGGTCCTCGTGATTTGGGCACTGTAGTTGCCTTACTAACTGCTCGTGTTTGGGTGCTCTGTGGTGGAGACGGTGCTGTGTCAACGGGAACTGGGTGTCTATCTGCTGGGGTTGGGGTTAGAAGGGGTGTAGCTGGTTCTCTGTCCAACTGGATAGGGGTACAATCTGCATGAGTGTGGGTTATGTGTGGTGGGGCTGGTTCTTGGGCAAGTACAACCGTGGTTCTATCTGCATCGACAGGTAGCACAATCTTTTCTGAAGACCGTGTTTTTACTCCCACAGATACTGCCATCACTCCCTCCAATTGAAATGGCTGATAAACAAGAAAAGTAATTGAATGTACATACATTGTAAGATAGACAGGTGCAATGGATAGTAGGGAAGAAAACAGGGCATGAAATAATTCACATTTATGTTGTCTAAGCAAACAGAATAGCAGGACATAATTTCACATATATGATGGCTAATTAAACAGGATAGCATGACACAATATCACATGTATGATGGCTAACTAAACATGATAGAATGACATACTTCAAAATATGATGACTATGTAAACATGGTGAGATGATATAACTATACGATGTGTCTATTAAAGTGGTTGGCATGCCATAAATCACAAACATGTCATCGATGGAAACATGATGGCATGATATAATTCATGGATAAAATGACATAATTTAAAATATGATGACTATGTAAACAGGATGAGATGATATAACTATAATATGTCTTTAGAAAATGGGTTGGCATGCCATAATTCAGATAAATGCTGTCTATGTAAACATCATGGCATGACATAATTCAAATATATGATTTATATACTAAGGAAGTGAGCAGAGGGCAATCACATATATGATGTGTCAACTAAGGAGATGGCATTCAATATTGTGTATATGATGTAAAAACTAAGCATTGCAATACAACATATGAATTATATGAGTAATACAACCCTGCCAAGTTTGAGCATACACCTCAGGGGGGTAATAGGACTGGTCATCTGCCTCTGAATCCTCCTCTGAAGAGCTATCTGTAAGCAGCAAGATATCTGCTTCAGTAGGTAGCATTGTCTGCTCTGAAGACCTTGTTTTCACTCCAAATTTCTCCATCACCAATTCAAATGGCTAATGCACAGGAAGAGCAGTTGAATATACAAACATTGTCGACAAAAGCAATGAGGAATACAAAAAAAGGACGGCATGATATAATTCACATATATGACGCTTGCCTAAACAGCATGGCATTGCATAATTCACATACATAATGCCTTGCAACAAGATAACATTGCATAATTCACATATATAATGTCTTGCAACAAGATGGCATTGCATAATTCACATATATGGTAATTAGACACTAAATCGGTGGCATTCACACAAAGCATGTCTAAACTAAGCAAATGACATAGCAATGCAAGATACCATACGCACGATATGAGCAACATAACCCTGCCAAGTTAGGGCATGCACCTCGGGGGGGGGGGGATATGCCTAGTCATCTGTCTCTGAATTCTCCTCTGAGGAGCTATCGGTAACCAGCAAGACATGCGCTTCGTCAGATAGCATTGTTTGCTCTCAAGACCTTGTTTCCACTCCAGATTTTTCCATGACCGTGCCGAATGGCTGATGCACAGGAAGAGTAATTGAATGTACTAAAATTGTTGACAAATTTAACACGTAATAAAAATTGATGGCATGATATAATTCACATATAAGATGACTGGCTAACCAGGGTGGCATTCCAAAATTCACATATATGATGCCTGGCTAGACAAGATGGCATTGCATGACTCACATATACGATAAAGAAACTAAATAGATGGCATTCACACAGAGCATGTCTAAACTAAGCAGATGACATCTTTAATGTATACAGTAAGCAATGCAAGGCACCATATGCATGATATTACCAACATCAGCATGCCAAGTTAGAGCGAAGACCTCATGGGGTAAATAGGAGTGGTCTTCTCCTTCTGAATCCCCCTTAGAATAGTTATCTTCCTCTTGATTACGATCCGAAATGGGTGGAGGGGGTCTGCCTTTGCGCCCACCATGGAACGACGTCTACATGAAATTTTATTGCCACGCAAGGCTCGTCTCTTTTGCTCTACATGATCAGTTCCATTGTGTACAATAACTGGCATGCATAGGAATAAAACATAGTGAGATTATGTAAGGAGTGCATGCACAAATCCAGAGTGATTGTAGCAAACTATGGATAGACCCAAAACCAATGATAGCAGGCAGATAATAGCTTTAGTTAAAAAATACAGATAATGGCTCCTTTAATGTTTGTTTGCACCCAACATGAAACTCATAGTAGACACCGGAGATTAACCAGATAGTAGACAGATAGTACTGATTGCTGCCCCAATATGTACCCCACAACCATTTAAAAACTCAAGTTTCAGCATTAGTTTGGACCTGACTCGGAGTCTAATAGGTGAACACGACGATAATGTAGCATGTCATCATATTAAGCGACGCATAACGTAAGCAGACACGGAGGAGTGCGACCTCTCTTGCGGACCAGTGTAGTCCTCAAGGTCATCTGCTTAGTTGATGATGGTAATGCAGTTGCCGAGGCTGCCGGCGGCGGGGAAGAAGATCTGAGGCGGCGAAAGACAGTCTGGAGAGCGGATCCCTGTTGTGGTGAATCCTTCCGTCGTTGGAGCAGCTGAGCTGGGGTGGAACACAGCGCCGCGGGAGTAGGACAAACCACACAAGGTTTTCTTTGACACATATCTGTAACAGAAGTAATTGAGTAAGGGCTTGTTTGAATTTGAGGATTCTAACAATGCAAGGATAGGAAATAGACAGGAATAGGATAGGAATGCACGTGCAAAACAGAGAATTTAAAAACACAGGATTTCTGCCAATCTGGGTGTTTGATTCACAACAATTAGAAGATCACAGGATGCAAAAAAGCATGGTGAGATTAAGTCAAACCACAAGAAAATGTACGGTTATATTGCTATTATGCTACTATCTCTTAGTCTTGTGCTTGATGAATAGGAATATGAAAAGGAGGAGAAATGGAAATTAGAATTCCTACGGTTTTTCTTTCAAGGAGACACTAAAGGAACAAATCCTACAGTTTTCCTTTGCTCCATTCCTTTGCACCAAATTCATGAAAAGTAGTACCATAGGAAACTTTCCAATCCTGATGTTTTTCATTCACTTTTCCTTTCAAGCACTGGTGATTCTAGTAGGCAGGCTTGAGCAAGGAAAATCCTACACTGAAAAAATGTTTTTGTGCTACTTCTATTACTTTGGACCCAGGCCACTGCCATACTAGCTCAACTCCCAGGCCCATCGACAAAATGCACAGCTCAAACGCGTAGAGATAAATAATGATGGCGTTCAAGAGAGTCCATCACGGATAGCTAAGTTGCCTGGTACCTCACTGCTTGTCATATAGTAGGATAAAATAATCGTATTTTCTGTTACTACGAGTGCTTTGTGGACAATATATATAACATGTAGAGTAAAAAAGAGATGCAACAAGTGTACAACCTCTTTGGAGAAGCCATGTCGATCTCAGCGTGATTGGGTTGGCCGGTGAGGATGCTCCGGCTGACTTGGCTGTCGGAGGAGGGGAAGAAGATCTTAGGCGTCTGGAGATGGAGCCCGAGGTACTGCTCCGCTGTGATGGGGGGTTTCGTCGTTGGAGCAGCTCGGGTGAGTTGTACGACGTCGAGGCTGAAGTAGGACAAGAGAGACAACGGACAACGTTAATCTGAGTAGAATTCTAATAGCATCTCCAATACATGACGTAAAATACATAACCACAAAGTTCTAGATGTAAAATACATCAGCCGCTCATCTCTGAACTTAACTGTCGAAACTGAATTTAACTGTCGAAACTGAACTTAACTGTCGAAACTGAACTTAACTGTCGAAACTGAATTTTGCTGTCGAACCTGAATTTTGCTGTCGAAGCTGAACACACTAGCAAGGTGAGGCTACACGTCGGTCGACTGACTTTTTCATCTCTGGTCAGTCGATTTTGCAGCTGTTGGATAAGAAATCAAGGGCCTGCGGTTCATCTTCAACCTCCACCCCTGAGCCGCCAGCCACCACTGGCCAAACAGCAGCCCTCGCCGCCCGCGGCCGGCGGTGCGCCGCCCAGCCCGCCTCGAAAACACTCCCCACCGCCGGTCAGCCTCCACCCCGGCCATCCCTCTAGGCCCCCCATGCCAAGCTTTTTCTTCAGTGATCCCCACGCCACCGCCCCGCCAACGTCCCGCCACCGCCGGCGACCACCGCCCCCATCCTGAACCCTAAGATAGATAGTGGGGTACCTCTCCGGCGAGCCCCCTCCCCGCTGCGGCTGGTTCTTCTTTCACCTCGGCGAACCCCCCACCCCCTGAAAATCGACTGACCCAAAAGTCGATTCAGTCGACTGAAGTGTAGCTAAATCGGAGTAGCATCGCAAGCCAGAGCAAGAGCGAGAGCATCAGTGCGAGCAAGAGCAATAGCAAGAGCAGACCAAGCAGGGGACCGAGAGCAAGAGTAGAGCAGCGTTGCGAGCGAGCGAGAGCCAAAGCAGCAGAAGGTCCTACTGATGTGGACGTCGCCGCCGAGGGAGCGACGCTGTGGAGGAAGTGGCCGGCGACACCGCCGTAGATGGAGCCGCGCCGTGTCGGCTCGGGACCAAGAGCCGGCAACACCGTGAGATCGAATCAAGAAGAAAATGTGGCTCTTAGTGTACAACCTCTTTGGTGGCGCCGATTAGGCCGCAGCTTCATCGGAGGAAACGGTGATGATGATGCTCTTCCGGTGGTGCAGGTGAAGACGGCGGTGTGGGAATGGAGGTGGCGCAAAAGACGAGGGGAACATCAGGGCAGCTCCTTGGAGGTGGAGGACGGGGTGGCTGAACCGGCGGGACGATGAGATCGACGACGGATCCTCATCCGGTATGGTGGATGAGGGGCGTCGAAGTGTTGCTGTGGACGACGTCGTCGGGGAAGAGGCTCCGGCTGGGTGGCGGACGGAGCAGGGTGTGGGGTTTCGTCGCGGGTTTTCGCGGCCTCGGTATACGAATGGGTGGGCGGATGGGATGGCAGTGGGGAACCATGGCTTAGAGACGTGCTTGTCCGAAATGTGGGGTAAGTTACCAAAGTACCCCCACCGATTTGAGGCGGTTCTTTTGGTTCAAGGGTACCACAGGCATTTCGCGTGTCGGGATTTCACAAGAGGTGGGAGTTTTCGCGCGTGTTGTAATTTCGGAATAGCAAGGTGCGGGTTGAGATGGAGGGAGTTGTCGGAGCACAACGAGACAATGATATATCTTAAATATTTCGGGCTAACAAGGTGCAAGTTGAGGAGGCGGGAGTTTCGTAGCACGATAGACAGAGACGCTAGCTTGAATTTTCGGCATAACAAGGCGCGGCTTGAAATTTTGGAAGAACAAGCTTAACGTGTACCCAAAAAAAGACAATTTGCACCTCAACACGCACAACACACACACAAACACCATTTAGACTAGAGTCAGGTACACGTGCATTGCACGCATAAGATTTGGCAACCAAATTATGAATAAATACCACATTATAGCATGCAAGCTTTGAGTCATATATGCATGATGTAGATGTTCGTTTAATTCTTATAGTTCATTTCATTCAAAATCATCTAGTTTTTATAAGAAAGCTAATCTATTTTAAGATTCATGGAATTGTGCGTCGTAAGACATAAAGTAAAAACAAATAATGGCAAATCATGTAGAAAAACATTTGGGCAATTCTGATACGGAAGATTCTAGAACAAATAAGAAGTGCTTGTGTTTTGATGTTTGTGCATTATGCTTAAGTTCAACCATGGAGTCTTCCATATTATACATGTGGCAAAATTTGGTGGAATCTAGATGATATCCAACGGCCAGTAGTGCTCAAATTTGCCATCTTTGGACCATCGGATTCGCCTCATTCAACGACCATCTTTCAAAGTTAAAGTTACCCGCACACAATATAAAAAATATAAAATATAATATATATAGGTGTATAGATATAGATATGTGATGCGAAAGCTGCCCATCATCTCCAATTAGAATAGTGTGTCCATGCACTGATGCGACGTGGCCAAATGATGTCTGCCATCGGTATCTCAAACTCAAATCAGTCTGACCTTGTTCAATGTGTATACATTACAACATGCTCGTTTCCAAACCACACCGCGCAGATCTCCGTTATATTCATGCATGCATGGGTTTCAAACATCATGATCTCTTATTCAAATATTTGAATTCAAATTTACATTGATCATGACCTCACCTATTCTTTTACACCCACACAGTAGTCTTCTCTTTATAATTGTACCACTAACTTTCTCTCATGCATGCATGCACACACACTACCAGTCGGCATTATCCATCGCACGCATGCATTCTTTTTCTTCAGGTCGGTCTCCCATGAAGGCACACACCCACACACATCCCCCTCTCCATCATATCGGGCATTCTTTATCTCTCACGCGTGGATGCGCAACGATCGATGTTCCTCTATGTATGTGTGTATATAGCTAGGTCTTTCATAGTTTTCCACACAAACCGATCAATCGATATATCCAGTGAGGTATCACCCTCTTTCCCACGTCCACATCAATCAATCTATACCTCTCTATATAGGATTAACATATATAGCTAATACACCCACATTAATTATATATCCAATGTCCCCCTCTCATCATCCATGCCTTTCGCTTCATCTCTCAGACGCGTGCACAATGGCGAAGACAGGGGGCAGTAAGGGCCCTGCCCCCCTCCCCCCTAACATCACTATATATCGAGGCTAATATGAATGTGATCATTAGACAATTGCTGCTAAAATGGTTTAAGTTCATGAATTGACCCTCCTCGTAAAGGATTAGCAATGCTTGGCCCCTAGATCATTTATTTTTCATGGCTCCGCCACTACGCGCAACAGCGCACGTGTTCGCCCCCTCTCTCTAAATTCGATCTTGCACTTGTGCATTCCTTCATAGTCTCCCTCCACTCGGCCCCTCGCACCATCTTCTAGCCCCCCACCGGATTTTGCCACATGTACAATCTAGCAGACTCCATGGTTGAACTTAAGCATAATGCACAAACCTCAAAACAACAGTGGTTCTCTTTTGTTCTAGAATCTTCCTATCATAACTGCCCAAACGTTTTCTCTAGTTGAATTGCCATTATTTGTTTTTTACTTTATGATTTACAATGCACAGTTCCATGAATCATAAAATAGATTAGGGGCTTCTTTGATTCAAAGGATTCTCAAAGGAATTTTGGAGGATTCTAATAATTAGGAATTTTTCCTATCTTGGTTGTTTGATTCGTAGGATTGTAAACCATAGGAATTTTTCCATGTGATTCATTTGCACTAGATTTCATAGGAAACATCCCATCCACTCAAACCTCTTTGAAAGAATTCAGCGTTTTTTCTATGCACAACCAAACACTCGTACAATCCTGTAGGATTCAAGACGACATTCCACTATAATCCCATGTTTTTCCTATTCCCGTGTTCTTAGCTTTTTTATAAAAACTAATTGATTTTGAATGAGATAAACTATAAGAATTAAACGAAGGGCTACATCAAGCATATATGACTCAGAGCTTACATGCTATAGTGTGGTATTTATTCATAATTTGGTTGCAAAATCTGATGCGTGCAATGCACGTGTACCTTACTAGTACTTCGAGTATGTGCAAAACACGTAAATTAGAATACCAATGGCACGCTACACAGTGTCTCTCTTACAGTTCATGAAGCCACGTGGCACATGTGGAGGCGTTGTCGCGACCTCGTTGCGTGGATTGATCACAATGACGTGCTGCTGGTTCTAGAAGAATGTACTCGTCCTCCCTGAGCCATACTGGCGGTACATGCACGAAGCGAAGATGTGCACGCACGCCATGCATGCACTCATTCCCTCGCACGCACACGCGGGTACACGGGCGGACGCAATTTTGTACCAAGATCCACCCCATGTGATAATTTGACGCGTGTAAAGTCGTTCACTTCATTGATGGTCAATTAATACAGCGCATGCAAATTGAGTGGACGTGAGGGCGGATGAAAGACATTATTACTCCACTACACACATGCGAGTAGTTAAATCGTGGGTTGCTAGTAGTACTTCCATTGGTCTCCTTCGTATTTTGTGCCAATTTTTGACAGTAACATGATATTTACGCATTTGAGCAGTGCAGTACTTGAAATTTATGTTCCGCTAAACTCATCGGGAGCCGTTTCAGGCCTCGAATCCAAAACCAACAATTAATCTTTACCTTGTTACCATCACATTCGAAAGCCTGCTCACACCTACTAGTACGTACCAAACCTGAACGTGTTCCCACTATGCAGGTATTAGTACTAGTGCTAGTACTTAGGTTATAAAAAGGGGAACTACCTAACCGAAAATTACTCTACCTTTCCTCCTCATAAGTGCTTCTTATTCGTCCGTCGTTGCCTTGGCCGGTGAGCAGAGCTCTAGGTCGAGAACTACTCGTAACAAGGGAGCGGCAACCAAGGCTGCGGAAAAAAAAGAGGGCTCACCGCCATGCAAAGACCTCGAAAGATCTTTCACGGGCAGGCGATGGCTCCCAGGAGCGCCCTAGCCGCCGAGGCGAACATGACGAGCCGGCGGAGCTGGAGTCGTTATCCCTCAACGGCCTGCCCGGTCAGCTCAATAAGCACCTCAATAAGCAGGAGTTCATCCAAGGCTTGATGGAGTTGCTGAAGGAGAGCCTCGACAACATGCCCGCTGAGCTCAATCAGCAGGGGGAGTTGACCGCCGGCTTGGTGATGCTGCTGAAGAAGAGCATTGCCCCGGAGAAGAAGGCGGCCGGCAAAATCCTACGACTTTAGGAGGACAAGACGAAGCTATGCCACGAGATCGACCTGTTGAAGGAGAAGAACGTCGGCTAGAAGAAGCTGCATGAGAATAGTAGTTCCTCGATGAAGATGCTGCAGGCCCTCGTCATGGAACAGAAGGAGGAGTTGGCGAAGCTCCGCATCGAGCACCTGACTGCTGTGAAGGTACGTAATGCGGCCGTGGAACAGATGATGAAGGCTCACGTCGAGAAATCCCGCGTCATGGATAGAATGAAGAAGATGGCGGAGGAGACACGCAAGGAGATGGAGGTCGTGGAGGAGATGAAGAAGCAGTTACGACTACGCGGCGAATTAGATCATTTGGGGTGATAATCTTCCTTCTTCTTTTGCTCCTGTGTTTCATCTTTTGCTTCGGGTGTTTCGCCGCACGTGTCATGTTCTATGCGAGGCATGAATAGAACAATGTTTTTTAGGGAATGAATAGAACAATGCTAACAATGAGATGACTAGCAAATTAGATCATTTTTTATCGCCATATGGCACTAGGCTGCCATGTTTCGTGCTCCTCCATCGCAGTACTACTCCAGTGGAAAACTTGAGTATACCGCACGGTTCTTTGCTCCTCCTCGATCAGGTCTTCGGCGCATTTATACGAGTAGTCAAATCACAAGGCCCCGCCTTCCAGCAGTAATGAGCTATCAAATCACAAATTCCCTTGCCTCTCGTGAAACCGACCAAGCTAGACTACCCCGCCCTCTAGCCTTTTAAAAAATGTATACTTTTGTACAACAGTAGTATCGATGGATTGCGCCATGGAGCAAAAATTGAAATTAAAAAAAAGGTGGTACATATAGAGAGCGCTCGTCGCCAAATTATGCATATAGTACTATTAAAAAGGCTAGTCACAATAATGATGTCCAGCACAACCCACCCCTCAAATAAAACTAAGAGGGTGCTTGGATACGTTTTAGTCCCATGACTAAAAGTAGTGGGACTAAAACATGCTAGCCTCACCCATGCTTGGATCCAAATACTAAAAAGGCTAAAATCAAGTTAATGAGCATTTATTATCCTCCAAACCCTCCAATCCAGAACTTGCCTATGTTAAAGGAGAGGAGTTAAATGAGTAGAGAGAGGACTAATCCACATTTTAGTAGGGGTACCCCTGACTAAAAATTTTTAGTCCCAAGACTAGTTTTAGCCCCTCTTTAGTCAGGGGTGCTTGGAACTTTAGCCTCTTAAAGAGACTATTTTTAGTCAGACTAAAATAAGTCCCTTGGATCCAAGCACCCTCTAAGCATCATGGAATTCTTTGACAAAACTAAGCACCCTGAAATTCTTTGACAACTAAACTGCTGGCTATATGATGTTGGCCATATATATTGTACGTACATAATGTGAAGAAACGAGTGGTAGTACTATACCAACTAAAAGATGAAATGTAAGAAATACTAGTATGTACGTACTGAAGAGTTAAAGTAATGACAAGAAACATAACATAGTTCTGCTGGGAGCTCAACACAACACACCCCTCAAATTAAATTAAGCACACCTGAAATTAAACTTTGCAACTATTCTGGTAGACACTGCATTAGAACCACCATGAGCAACGACACTGCCACCTTACTCGGAGTCCTCGTCCACGTCCTTGACTTCGTCCTTGTCCCTTTTCCTCATGGCCGATACTTCTTTGCTTGAACCGCACACTTGGTTGTTGCTCTTCATCCAACCCTTGTAGATATTGAAGCAAAGGTAGCCATCCATTGCAGCGTAGTGGATGTGGTCTATATCTAGTACATTCCGCTGCCATGCATGACGATGAAACATGTATGGAGGTTTCTCCAGTTTACCGCATGAAGGATGAACCATGGCTCCTGCCAGGGTCAGCATTGAAGGCTGATGAGAGGACACCGGCTGATTCTTCTGGAGGTCGAAGGGGTTGCCTACAACGAGACCTATCCGACGCAGGACATCCCTGTCGTTCTTAAAGTCTACAGTAACGAATTTAACTGTTTTGTCCTTGAGGAAGTTCTTAAAATCCTGGCACTCATCGTCGGCATGGCATATGTGGTAGACCAAGCAAACATTATGTACGCAAACCTGGATCATGGCGGGCTTCTTCCTCTCTTCATCCTTTAGATCCTTCTCTGGTCCAAGGAATGTGATGTACTCAACATCTAGCCCAGTGACCCACTCATCATCTGAGTTTTCGAATATGCCTCTGAAGCGAGAAAGGCATCCTTTCATCGTCGCGGAAGAACGGGTGTAGATGACGTCGAACTCATCGCCGGTGATGGTTCTAACCTTGTACTCACCGCCGATCGTGGAGATTTGGGACGCCATGGATTTGGGAGGAGGGTTAGGATTAGTGGAACTGCCGTAATGTGAATGGACGGGACGACTAGGAGCGAACCGCCGTAGTATTGAAGGACGTGCGGGGACGAGTAGGAGCGAACTGCCAGCGTGCGAACGACAGGGTAGTGGCTTTCCATTCTTCCATGATACGAGCTTCCGAGAGCCCTTGGATCTGAGATCGAACGGTTGCATGGCGTGATTCTAGACCTATGGGTGAATATCCTATCCTGGAGGGTTATTTTGCAAATTTTCAGCAACTTAGCATGCGACCGTTTGATCTCAGATCCAAGGGCTGCCAGCAGCCCGTATCATGGTCGCGCCTACCATGACCGTCGCGTCGCTCCCGCGGTCGCGCCCTTGGAGATTTAACACGATGCGTTAGGCTATCTGATGTTGGCATGTCATACATAGTCATCACTTAGTCACTCATACTACAACAAGGTTGGCTATAAGGTTGGCTATAAGTGTTTTTTTTACTCCTCTCTATCTCTTTCTTCATACTCCCTCTGTCCCATAATATAAGAATGTTCTTGACACTAGTGTAGTGCCAAAAACGTTCTTATATTATGGGACACAGGGAGTACTAGTATTTATTGCATTTGCCAAGGAGTGACCTCTTCAATGAAATGGTGTTGCTAAGTTTGCTTCATTTAATTAGCTATAGACTCAAAATTGTCTTTTCACCTAGGTACACGTGCTTAGCACCGTTTTTTCCTTGGGCCACCAAACTAGACTCTCTCTTCTTGATTAACTTGCCACATCAGACTTTATGCCTATGTGGCAAGCTTAAGCACCTGTAGGAGCAAGTAAAAGTAAGTACAATAGTGTGCTTTACATGGCATTTTTGCATATGTGGAGGAAAGAGAGGCAAGGAAAAAGTGGAGAAGTGGGCTCTCATGCAAGAGCCAGCCTCTACTACATGGTGGAGAATTGGGAGAGGCACCTGTATGGAGGTGGTCAGGAATCGGGAGACTCATGCCGGTCGTAGCGCCGCAGTTAAAATGATAATGGCAAGTCAAATCATAGGGCCCCACCTGTCCAGTAGTAACTCGCTGTCAAATCACACAGCCCTACGTTTGCAGCAGCCTACTCCCTCGTCTTCTCGCATCTCTATCAAACCGACTAGGCGGAACTGCCCTGCTGCCTACCGCGCAGGAAAAGCCCCGCCCTCGACTTTTAAATAGTATACAATATACTAATTTTGTATCCATGGATTGTGCCCGCTCCATGGAGCAAAGCGTCTAGAAAACGGAGGAGAGACGGTGGTCTTGCAATAGAGAAGAGGGAGAGGCGAGACGGTGGTTTTGGAATGGAGATGATGGAGAGGAGAGGAGGTGGTTTTGCAATGGAGAAGATCAGAAGAGGGAGAGGCGAGATGGTGGTTTCGGAATGGAGATGATGGAGAGGAGAGGAGGTGGTTTTGCAATGGAGAAGAGGGAGAGGAGCGTGCGACAGCGATTTAGGATTGGAAGAGAGGGCCGGCGCGTTGTGACTGGATCAAAATCAAAATCAATTTACCCTTCAATTAAGAAAGCGACCCCACATTAACTAGTCTCTCTTTTATTCTGGGTCATAATTGACCATGATTTTCGCACATAAAATATATGTTCTATGTTTCAAAAATAATATAATTTGAACGTGCATTCAGATACGAACCAAACGATACAATTTTTGGTGACATGTATTCACATTTTGCTTGTCAAATACAGTACGTGGTCAAACTTTGACCCAAAATATGCAAAACAACAACAAAATACTTCCAAGACCAGCGCCGCTCTTCCGCTCTTCTCCTCTTAAACCACCGCCGCTCCTCTCCTGTTCCAATCTAAATGCAGTGCCGCTCCTCTCCTCTTCCATTTCAAAACCACCGCCCCTCCTCTCCTGTTCCAGTCCAAAACCAGCATCGCTCCTCTCCCGTTCTAATCCAAAACCAGCGCTGCTCCTCTCCTCTTCCATTCAAAACCACCACCGGTGAGTGAAAGTGCTATGGAGAAGTAGATCGATGGAGGAGTACAACTGATACGTGAGGATGGCAGATGGCGACCCTGTGAAGCTAGCTAGGATGTTGGAGATACAGTCTTGGTTTGACAAGGACCAACTAGCGGCGACGGTGACATCCATGGCCAAATATCTGCAATAGAGCGAAAAGGCGGCGATACTCCCGGAGAGAGTCACGCCAGAGTACATAGAGCTGCTTCTCTGGGCCATGGAGCAAACAGATTCACCGAATCCGATCGTGAGGGAGCGGTGGTGGGAGTATCGATCCCAGATGGAGCATCCACCTGAGGTTGAAGGATTGAGCATCCACAGGGTGCCGTTTGTGAGGGTGTCCTACCAGAGCGAGCTGGTGGAGTCTTCATCGACCGAACCCAACTGGAAGAGGAGAAAAGCAGTTGGCCCGACGACGCTTCCCCGCCATCGTCTCCCTCGCCGTTCACATCGTCTCACGGGGCGGCTGTCTACCGCCGAGGAATAGGAGGGGGCTGCCCGCCCAGCCCAATAGTCGGGCAGGTTGTGAATTGTCAGGAGGAGCTTAGGGTTGTCAGTATTTGCAGGTTGTGAATTGTATTTTGTGTTGTGTATTTTGAGAGTACTTTCAGATATGAATGTCTTTTGAATTTTAGATTTGCAGTATTGAGCATATGAAGTATTTTATGAATTCTAGAGATCTATTTTTAGCACTTAAAAATGTAGTTTCATACAAGTATAAAAGTGCAGACGATGTGATTCTCAGAGAAGAAACTGCAAGTTTCAGTTTCAGATAAGAAACTGCAAGTTTAGTTTCAGATAAGAAACTGCAACTTTCAGAGGCAGATCATTTATATTAACACGGCCTTTTCAAACAGGGTTAACATCATGTTGGAAGTTTTATTCATGGTCGAAAATGGAACTACCAGCCAGTTAACATCATGTTGATCAACATTCATGCATAGCACATCTTCATATGATGCACAGTCAAAATACCCACACAATGTCGAGTGTGCGAAGCACAGAGAAAACGAGGGACAAAGTTTTGGCAAGTGTTGGACGTGGTTTTGGGCTGCCCCGTCTAGGCTTTCATTTTTAACATGCGCAGCCCACGACCTCGGATGGGAGGTCCATAGGCCTGTTTGTATTTTCTTAGGACCGTCATGTATCGACCGGCCTATGGACCTCCCATCCGAGGTTTTATTTTTGGCTGCCCAATTTATGTACTTTTTTGAAGAAAATGCAGAGGTCTGTTCTATTTTTCTATATAAGAATAGGAACGCCAGGTCCAACTTATGTTTCCCTTCTAACTATATTATATATATTTAAATTATTTATATGTTGACTGTTTAGTTCACATAATTGGCAAATAGATGACCGCTCTCGCATGACCGCTCTCGCGATCCCCTTCGCCCCCGCCACCACCTCCACCCTCGCCGCCGCCCCCGCCACTACCTCCACCCTCGCCGCCGCCATAGATCTCGCCGCCACCCCCCGCCTCCTGACTCCGGGCGTGCCTGCCCCCTCAGCAAGTCTGCTCGCGCGCCCCATGGAGTCGCCGACCAGATCCACGGGGGAATGGTTGGAAGACAGGCAGATGTACAAGATGCATCTCCCACATGTCTACAAAGCCTTCCCGCGGATGCTCCAGCCGCTCAACTCCGTCACGCCGGCAGTGCTGTGGGAGACTCGAGGGAGGAGATGGAGGGTGCGGGCGATGCGGATCCGCGACGATGCTCTCTCCTGGACCCAGTGCACGCGCGAATGGAGGGAAGCAGAGGTAGCTGCGAGGGAGGAAGCCGAGGAGGGATCGAATCCGTTCTCTCACTCGTGCAGATATGCTCGGATGTGCAAGGATCATGTGGATTGGGAGCTGCTGAATCTAGCCCTACAGATTTACTTTGAAGGAGATTTCTTGGAGAAGCACAGGATGCCCCACCCCAGGGAGCCGCCGATTGCGTTCGTTCGATGGGCAAAAGGAGAAGTGAATTCTGGAGATCCACATCGTGCTGCGAGATGGGAATGCATGACTGGACTCATGCCCACCAGCAGGCCACCAGAGCCGGAGCAGGTGGATCCCCTACCTTATCTCTCCCCCAAACCTGCAGAAGATTGAAATTAGGCTTGCAATCTGCTTCAATTGGGCTGTCTGGTGGTTATTTCTACTTCCTGGGAGACAACATCTGGCTGGAGGATGAGAATGAACCAGGAACTCCGATGAATTTCCCCTATCACAATGGGAGGGAGCACCGGTTGGGCAGTGGTACGGCCCACCTCCGCCCCAAATGGGGGCACAATCTGGGCAGGCTCCTTTAATTACCCAAGATCAATCTGCTGGTGGTTCTGACTCTCAGATCAGTGGGAAATATCAAGGCAAGAATCAGCAAAAGAAGAGACAGGACATCCAGAAAACTGCTACTGCCCCTGCTTCGGGCCTTATGGCATACTCTGAGGTGATCTACTACAACTGTGGGGAACCAGAGCATCATTTGGATAAATGTGTCAAGCCCAAGAGTTGTTTTATCTGTAAAATGGTTACCCATAAAGTTGTCAATTGCCCTGTTAGAAGGAAAACCCACAGTTCTGCTAGATATGTTGGAAGTGCTGCTCCAGGATTAGGGTTCTACCACATAGACCCAGCTGATGAAAATGCTCAGTATCATGGCTCCCTGAAGAATGTGGGGATTGTTCTGGTAGAAGCTGGTGAAGTGACCAAGCAGGAACTTGCCACTGAGTTTGCAGACATTTACAAAACCAATTGGCCCTGGCCAATCAATGCCCTAGATGAGTGGACATTCTTGGTCAAATTCCCTCCTGAAATAGATGTAGTTCAAGTTGCTGGATACCCTTGTTTTGGTCTCAAAAAAGACAATGTTGTAGTCAATGTTGAAGTCTGGAAAGGCAGGATTGAGGCTGAAGAGGACCTCCAGGAAACTTGGATCAAGATCAGGAAACTGAACCCCCAAGTGGTGTGACTGGACTATGCTAGATCAAATCACTTCCACTCTGGGGGTCTTACTGGATGTGGATTGGCAGCATAATTTTAAGTCATTCTATGAAACTGTTAGGGTCAAAATCTTATGTAAAGATCCCTCCAAAATCCCTGCTAAAAGGCTTTTTGGAGTTGGGAACAAAATCTATAGGCTACTCATTGAGGTGGAGTCCTTAACCCCCACTGAAACTGGCACCTCCACCAACCTCTCTGCTGGTACATATGTCTCTACAGTTGAAACTGGTACAAATCTTACTAAAGATCCCAAATCCAACAGGAGCTCTAGATCTGAATCAGATAAAGGGTCTGCTGCCAATTCTGGGGATCCTAACATCAAAGGACAGTCTTTTGGCCACAGTCAGATGCTTGGAGAAACTACACCCACTTCAGTCCTCAAGTTACACCTCCCTGATTCTCCATAAACTCCTCAACTCAGCATCCAGGAAAAGATCTTGAATTCTGTGCTTGATGAAACTGATGGATTCAACCTCCTTAGGGAAATGGAGCTCCTGGAAAATGATGATCTGATGGAATTAGAAGGTTCTGTAGATCTACAAGAGGATCAAGAGGCACTTGTTGAAACAACTGAACTCCTAGACAATTTGGACTCAAAATACAACTCTGACTTCCCTGCCCTTCCTAAGGAGAAGCACCTTCCCAAATGGGGTCCTGTTCAAGCCACCAGAACCAGTGCCAGGGTAGCTGGTGACAAGAGAACCATTATTGAAAAGGCTCCACAGCTCAAAGAGGTTCAGAACCTGGAAGTGCAAAAACCCCAGGGTATGAAACACACTTCCTTCTCCAATTTTAATGATCCTTCCTTCAATGCCATTGCTGCTAAGATTGGTGTAGATGTTACTTCTCTTAATGATGGCATTGAATGTTCTTCCTTTATTTACCCTCACCAAAATAGATCTGAAGGCTCTATTTGTGAGAATTTTTCTCTAGATGGTAGTTTTAGTTTAGACTGCGTTGACCCCCCCCCTACTGAGCCAAGTGAGGGTCTCTGGTCTCTTAATTGTCGACATAAACGGGGCAAGCACCCTAGGAACAACATTTCTCCATGAATGCTCTGTTCTGGAATATTAGAGGTATTGCTGCTCCTGGTAGGAAATCCCTTATTATTGATACCATTAACAAAACCCATGCTACCATCCTTGGGTTCCAGGGAACTAAGAAAGAGGATTTTTCCTCTTCTTTTCTTAAATCTCTCATTAGCAACAGAGATTTTGACTGGCATGTTCTTCCATCCAATGGATCTGCTGGAGGCATCCTGATGGGAATAGATTTAAGCATTTTTGAGGCTGTTGCTTGGTCACACCTAGACTTTTCTGTTAGTTGTTTAGTTAATTTGAAAACTACTGGTCAAACCTTTAGGATTATCACTGTTTATGGCTCTCCTTATGAGGAAGGCGAAGAAGCTTTTATTTTTGAACTTCATACCTTATTTCTAGATACTCACATTCCCATCCTGATTGGAGGGGATTTTAATTTAGTTAGGAATGCTCCAGATAAAAGCAATGGTTCCATTAATCATAAATGGAGTGGCTGCTTCAATGCCTGGATTGAGATCTAGAGCTTGCTTGAAATTAAACTTTCTTCTAGGAAATTTACCTGGGCCAATAATCAAATAGACTTGATTATGTCCACCATTGACAGAATTTTCTGTGACACAGAATTAGATAGTTTCTTTCCCCTTTCTAGTTGTAGAGCTCTGCCCAGATGTGGTCGTGACCACACTCCTTTGCTCTGGGACTCTGGTCTTAACCAAACTCCAAAGAGCAATAGTTTTAAATTTGAAAAGTGGTGGTTGCTTAGAGAAGAATTTACTGAGCTAGTCAGGAAAATCTGGAATGAGCCTACTGGGAGCAGCTGCCCCCTAGAAAATTGGCAGATCAAAATCAGGAGATTTAGAAGAACTACCAAAGGGTGGAACTCCAATGAGGAAGCTAATCTTAGAAGATACAAAAGGCTTCTCCTCCTTGAGTTTGATTCTCTAGATATTAAGGCAGAAACCACTGACCTCTTTGAGGCTGAGACTAATAGATTAAACTTTGTCCATGGAGAGCTCAAGAAAATCTGGCTTCAAGAAGAAATCAAAGCCAAACAAAGGTCTAGAGATAGGAACATTAAGGAGGGTGATAGAAATACTAATTACTTCCATGCAGTAGCTAACAAGAGGAGGAGGAAAACCCTCATTCACTCCCTTGATGGCCCTAACGGCCCTGTTACTAAGGTAGATGAGATGCTGAAAGTGGCTAGTGACTTCTACAAAGATCTATTTAAGAAAGAAAACCCTTTTGGGTTCTCTCTACAATTTTTTTCTCTGCTTCTGAAAAAATCTCTCCTGTTGAAAATGAGCTGCTAGAAGCCCCTTTTTCAGAGACAGAGGTGAAGGAAGCCATTTTTAGCTCTTATCCTAATGGGGCTCCTGGTCCTAATGGGATTCCCTTCTTGTTTTACCAGCATTTTTGGGACTTGGTGAAAAATGATCTCTTAGATCTTTTCCAAGCCTTTCATAGAGGAGAGTTCGACATATACAGGCTCAACTTTGCTATGCTCTATCTTATTCCTAAAGAGATTGAGGCCACCTCTATGAAGAAATTCAGTCCTATCATCTTGATTAACTGTAGTTTTAAGATTTTCTCTAAAGTCCTCACCACTAGGCTCTCTAAAGTCCTGCAGAGGTTGATTGCTAGCAATCAATATGCATTTTTGAAAGGGAGATACATTTTAGAGAGTGTTGTTGCTGCTCATGAAGTTCTTCATTCAGTCCACTCAGGAGGTGATAGAGGACTTGTCCTTAAATTGGATTATGAGAAAGCCTTCGATAAAGTTGACCTTGATTTCCTTATGAAACTCCTAGAGCTTAGAGGTTTTGGGGGTAAATGGACCAGTTGGATCCAGCAACTTACTCATGGGGGGTCTGTTGGGGTCAAGTTAAATAACTGTGAAAGTGATTTTTTCCTTGCTGGTAAAGGCCTTAGGCAAGGTGACCCCATCTCCCCATTTTTGTTTAATTTAGTAGTGGACGTTCTTACTAAAATGCTGAGCAAAGCTGCTGATCATAGTCTGATTGCAGGGCTCTGTCCTGAGGTCTGCCCTGGTGGCATCATCTGCCTTCAATATGCAAATGATACCATCCTTTTCTTAGACAACGACTCCACACATGCTAGCAATCTGAAAACTATTCTAACATGTTTTGAACAAGTCTCAGGCATGAGAATCAACTACTCTAAAAGTGAACTCATCCCTATCAACATGGATGATCAGGAGTTAGCTGACTTCCTCTCTATTCTAGTATGTAATAAAGTTAACTTCCCCATTAAGTACCTAGGTATCCCTCTCCACTATGATAAACTAAGGAGAGAGGATATCCAACCCCTTCTGGATAAAATCATTAAAAGGATTGCTAGGTGAAGGGGAAAACTTCTCTCTTACAGAGGTAGATTGATCCTCATACAAGCTTGTTTGGCTAGCATTCCAGTGTATCTCCTCTCCTTCTTCAAGTTCCCTAAATGGGCAGTGAACCTCATCAATTCTCAAATGTCTCATTGCTTGTGGAATGATTTTGAGGGAAATAGGAAGCTACACCTTGCTAATTGGGCCCTAGTCTCTATGAAAAAAGATTTTGGAGGCCTAGGCATACCTAACCTCCAAGAAATTAACATCTGTCTTCTAGGGTCTTGGATTAAAAGATTCTATGAGGAAGACCTGAAACCCTGGAAGCTTCTTATTGCCCATAAATACCTAGGAAATAAACCTAATATTTTTGTCCATTCCTCCAACCCTAATACCTCTAGATTCTGGAAAGGATTAAAATCTATTATGCATGCTGTGAAATTTGGCTACATATGGAACATAGGGGATGGGAGCAGAACCAAGTTCTGGGAAGATACATGGTTTGGCACATCCCCCCTAGCAGTCCAATTTTGGCCTATTTACTCTGTCTGCAATGAGCTTAACAAAAGTGTCAATGAAGTTTGGGACGGTCAATGCCTAAAACTCTCTTTTAGAAGGAACTTAGTGATAGTCTCATGGAACAATGGTTCCAGTTGGAGGAAATTGCCAAAAGCATTACCTTTACTGCCGAGCCGGATGCCCTGATTTGGCAGCTGGATAATAAGGGGAAGTATTCCTCTAGCTCCCTCTATCATGTTATCACTTTAGAGGGTTTCAACCCGTGTTTATCCCTATTGTCTGGAAATTGAGAGTTCCCCCTAAAATTCATGTATTTCTCTGGCTTCTCTCCAAAAACAAATTGATGACTAGGGATAACCTTAGGAAGAGACACATCATCAAACCCCTTGATTGTGTTTACTTCTTGGAACAAGAGTCTTGTTCTCACCTATTTTTTGAATGTATAGTTGCTAAACATCTCTGGGCCCACATTGAGGAATATTTCTCTAGTCAGATTGGCTCATCCTTCGAATCTGTCGCCAGATTTTGGATTGCTACCAAAAAGTGCTCTGTTTTAAATATTGTTAGCTCAGCTGTCCTTTGGTGCCTCTAGAAATATAGAAATGCTATGATTTTCAGTAACACCTCCTGGATTTCCATTCCGCAGGTCTTGAGGTTGATCAGGAACATGGTGAGGAACTGGGCGATTCTTTCCTCCGGATTGGACAAGGACAAGTTGATGAGCTTCGTGCAGACCCTAACAAGATCCCACCAGAAACCGTTGGCGATCACTTGTGGCTGAACACGGCTCGACCTGCTCTGGGGCTGTACCCGTGGGCTCGTCTCAAGATCTCTGATGAAGATGATGGGCACCTGGCGCCGAAAAAGAGGGACATCCACCATGCTACGCCTTCCAGCCCGGTGTCTCCGCTTGCTTACTGGTCGCCACAGG
Source organism: Triticum dicoccoides (assembly GCF_002162155.2). Taxonomy (NCBI): domain Eukaryota; kingdom Viridiplantae; phylum Streptophyta; class Magnoliopsida; order Poales; family Poaceae; genus Triticum; species Triticum dicoccoides. Next base: position 530,177,605 of record NC_041382.1, on the reverse strand, counting down.
CTGACACGGCCCCTTGGCTGAAGACCATGAAGGCTTCGCTGGACCCTCCTTGTGTCATTTGAGTGCTCTATCCGCTCTACCTTTGGCATCGCTCGGGTGATTTGTGTTTTTCAGAGAACTTGTTTATCCACCCCCTAGTTTGTAGCTTTTCTACCTTTGCTTTCGAACTTCTCTTTGAGCTGCTGTATCAGAATATGTTGTGGTTTCATTCTCAGCAATGGAACCGGGGAGATGCTCCCTGTTTTTATAAAAAAATTATTTTATATGTTATTATATATTATTTTTATTGTCATCATATATTTAACAGATACTTACATATGTAAGAAAACAATATCCCACATCTTATTAACTTATAAAAATAATTTTTAACAAATAAAATCCTGGATTGTTTTGGCATGAAAATCCTAGTGATTGTGTACAAAATCTTGGTAAGATTTAAGGACGAATGTAATAATATCACTTATTATTTAAATATATTTATAACAAAATGCTCAGTCCCTTTTTATTTTTTGATAACATTGCTGGCCCAACCCAACATTATAATTAGAATCAGCCCAGCAAAATTGTGTATTTCGAGAAAGTGCAAATGGCCTGTAATTTTTTAGGAAATAAAATAAATGGGCTGCATGGACGCTACATTATTTGTTCACCCGGCCCAGCTAATGGCTGTAATTCAAAAAAAAGAAGATCAAATTGACTATAAATTCTACCGCGCAAAAAAAGACTGTAAATTCTGAAAAAATGGGTCGAATACGTGCCACATTTTTGGAGGCTGAAATGTGGGCCAATAGGTCGAAGCCAACACAAGTCGTTGTCAATTTAGTCAACAAATGATTCTGACATGTTAGCCGTTGGATTTACATCCAACGACCGGCATCCATCTTCAATCTCTCGTCTTCTTCCTCCAGCGCCGCCGGGACCACCTCCTGCCTCCTGCTGCTAGCAGCTCTGCTTAGCACGCTTCGCTATGAAGCGCTACTCCACCGTTGGCCAGGACATCCCTCCACCCCTCCACACCTCCTATTCTTCTCCACCGACTGCCGAACCACACCGCACTAGAACTAGTTAACCCTCGTACACCTCTCCGTCTGCGACTCTACTCCGGCGTCTTCCCATCTCTGGCTCGTTGCTGTCCGGGGCCTCACCATCATCCACCATCTTGGATGCGCTCGGCGCGGCGTGGTCAACGTAGTCAACAAATGACACCATCGGAAGTAGACTGTGCATGGAGAGGCTGACAGCTGGGTCCACGGCCGCACACAAGGAAATGCCTCCTTATTACGCGCAAAATAATGATTCCTCCACCTGACATCTGGGACCCACTGGAAGGGCCACTGTATTTCGCGAAAATAACGTGCCCCCCACTGACATGTCGGACCCACCAGCTATCTTCGCATGCAAGGAAGTGCCTCCTTATTACGCACAAAAAATGAATATTCCCCCTGCCAGCTGGAACCCAGCATAGTGGGAGGCTGACTTGTGGGCCTACCAAGTTGACGGGGACGGAGGGTGTCGGTGTCAAAACCGGTGGATCTCGGGTAGGGGGTCCCGAACTGTGCGTCTAAGGCGGATGGTAACAGGAGGCAGGGAACACGATGTTTTACCCAGGTTCGGGCCCTCTTGATGGAGGTAAAACCCTACGTCCTGCTTGATTAATATTGATGATATGGGTAGTACAAGAGTAGACCTACCACGAGATCAGAGAGGCTAAACCCTAGAAGCTAGCCTATGGTATGATTGTATGTTGTCCTATGGACTAAAAACCCTCTGTTTTATATAGACACTGGAGAGGACTAGGGTTACACAAGGTCGGTTACAAAGGAGGAGATATACATATCTGTATTGCCTAGCTTGCCTTCCACGCCAAATAGAGTCCCATCCGGACACGAGACGAAGTCTTCAATCTTGTATCTTCATAGTCCAATAGTCCGGCCAAAGGATATAGTCCGGCTGTCCGGAGACCCCCTAATCCAGGACTCCCTCAGTAGCCCCCGAACCAGGCTTCAATGACGATGAGTCCGGCGCGCAGTGTTGTCTTCGGCTTTGCAAGGCGGGTTCTTCTCCAACTTTCAAGTGTTCGTAAGCAGTGTCCGGCTCCATAAATGTTGAACCTCTTGGCTTCTGTGCCCAATAAGGGCTATCTCCCACGCGTGAATGAATACGAGGCGCCAGGGCGCTTTTACATTCGCCCCCTAGCCAGATAAATAAATTGTCTATTAAAGGGATGGGGATTCTTAGATCCAATCCATATCATCCCCCCCAGCGATAATTCATCAGAGCGTGCTTCGGAAAGATTCATTCCAGCATGGCCGACCTCCGCAGCTCCTCCTCCCGCCCCCGTAGCCCTAAGCCCGATGATTGGGAGAGGTGTTCAGTCCCGCACAGTCGATTAGTCGAGCTGCAGACTAAGGGATTTCTCCCTCCGGCGTACATGGTGCCCGTTCGAGCCGGGCTCGCCACCTACAATGGCGGGGAGCAAGCGGAGAACTCTCCCTATCCCTCCATGGGGGAACGGGGTTGCCTTGTTCCTTACTTACTAAGGGGACTCGGATTTCCAATTCATCCATTCCTTCGTGGGCTCCTGGAGTTCTACGGCCTCCAACTACACAATCTCACCCCTGCCTCCATCCTACACATCGCCGGCTATGTCGCTCTCTGCGAGTTGTTCCTGGGCTGCGAGGCTCATTTCGAGCTGTGGAAAAGGCTATTTTGCCTTGTCCCTCGCACACAGAGGGAATCACTTTATCAAGTGGGCGGAGCCGAAGTATGGCGCATCGCCGATACCGGATATTTGTCCGGTACCCCGAAGAAGTCGTCCGAAGACTGGCCTTCAGAATGGTTTTATATGGAGGACGTCCCCCTTCTGGACCCTGTTCGGCGAGGTCTACCCGAGTTCAACAATGCTCCTCTGAAGAAGCGCCGAAGTTGGCGCCCACGGAGCCCCCAGGCGGAAGACAACAGAGAAGTCCTCTATCTGATGAACTGGATCAAAGCACTAGCTCGATCCGTATTGACAATAATCGAAGTTATGTCGATTTGCATAATGCGGGGAGTGCAGCCACTCCAATATCGTGGGCACCCCTTGTGGTGTTATAACGGGGCGGATGACGCCATCCGCTGCGGGCGTAAGGGTCCGGACAATGCTGCCGCTCTAGCGAAGATTCTGTCCGAACTGTTCAAGGGCGAGGAAGAGAAGTTCACCCGCATCAAGCCACATGATGGATTCTCTATGTACAATCCTCCAAGCTAGGTAAGTTATATTTCCCTGCTCCCATTTTTCCCGCATTCTTAGTCGTAAGTATTCACCTTGCCACCTTGCGGTAGGAACTGCGAAAAGCCATAAAGGAGGTCAGCAGCCCTTCTCCACAACCAGAGGACCCTGACCGGGCCATCGATGCCGGACCCGAAGAAGATCCGGTTATCTCCGTGGAACTGATAGACCGACAGTTCTATCAGTTAAGCTGCGACGATGCCCCGGTGGCCATTATGGCCGACTATCCCGGACTGCTCCCTGCATCGCAGGTAAGAAAAATCAAAAAGTCCCAACTCCAAAACTAGGATTCCCTTTTAGGCACTTCACCCACCATATACACATGGCATCTTTTACAGGGAAGGCATTTGGGACGCCCCGCGGCAACTCGCCAATAAGAGGTGCCGACGCGGGTAGGCTAAAAAGGAAGGCGGTCAGGACGGAGACGCCGGCGCAAAGGTATAGGAAAAACCCCGCTCCGTGGTTGTCGTCTTTCTCAAAATGTAATGACGCCCGCGTTTCTTTAACAGAAAGAACGCTCGCCGGAATATGTCCAGCGATGCTGCCAATCAAGCTTCCACCAGTCGGGCGCCAGGACCGGACATAGAGGCGGAAGGCGATATGGGGCAGGCACCGGATAATCCCCCGACAGAGGATGCGGATAAGTTGTCCGCTACAAACTCAGAAGTGGAAAGCGCCATGAATCATAGGCGCCGCCGGGCCGTACTCCGCGACGCTTGTTTCTCACCAGAGGCGTTCGACGCCTTCAATTCTAGAGAGGCGTACCTCCGTGCTGCTCAAGATGGTCTAGCCAGAGCCACATATCAGTATGTAAAGGATGTACGGGTGAGTAAATCTGACGATTTATATGTATCAGTAGCCCTTGAGACTTGAAACAGTTAGCAGAACTGATTTAAGGATCATCTATAATGTGCAGGTTCTTACAGAGAAGAATACTAGGCTGTCCCAGGAGCTGGAGGAATGCAAGACCCAACTGGGGGCTGCTCTTGCTGCATTGCAGGAACAGAAAAAGCCTCCCACTGGTAACATTTACTTTAAAGAATGGTGGTTACCATATAGTGTGCGGCGTGTCTGCAGATCTAACAATTGATTTTGCAGATGAGTCCGGAGAAAGTCCGGGGGACGAGCATGTTATGCGACAGCTAGAGGCTGGCAAACGCGTGCTGAGTAAGGTTATGCTGGAGAAAAATAGTCTCCAAGATGCTAATGTTAAGCTGAGCGTTGAACTAAAAGACATTCGGCGCCAGCTTGCGGACTCCAAGAAGGAGAATAAGCGGCTTCGGCGCGACATTTTTAGTAAGTGCTTGAACGAATCCTGCTAAAGGAGTTCGGCGAAGAACTTGACTAACAGCGTTATGTCTGTAGGTATGCTGACGGGTCGTCCCGCAGAGGAAATTCCCGGGTCTGCGGGTGATCTTCTGTCCGAGCTGTCACATCTGCACGAACAAGTTCCGCAGGTGATGCGGGGCATTGCCCAGGCCTTGTGGCCGTCCGTCTCCCTGCCAGAAGGTGTTGCAGAGCTTGCGGAGAAGTTGAAGGGAGCACGGCGGCACTTCCGTTTATGGAAGATATCAGCCTGCCGACAGGGTGCCAGAGAAGCCTGGGCCATGGTGAAGACATGGTATACCAAGGCAGACCCGAATCACATGGCCGAGGTCGGACCTGTGGGGCCCGACGGAAAAGAGATCCCTGTTAGCTTAGTTTATGGGCAAGTAGAATTAGCCGCAAAGTATTGTCAACAGGATTGTAAGCTGGACCGCCTGTTGGATGGTATAGAGGAGGAATTTAGTCAGTCTGCGTGACTATGTAATTACAGTGACATGTATAATGCCTTCTAGCCGGATTGTAGATCATTTGTCGTTGCGGACCTTTTCGCTTCAACCTCCGGGCCCGATAGTCCGGAGTGAATCCGAATACCCGCTAAGTTATAAAACCGGGGTATGCGTGGAGACCAGGCGTAGGGGTCATTAGTGCTTCATCAGACAAGTGCCCAACAAGTTATGTTATATTACATGGGTAGTAAGAAACATCTTCCAGGGAGAATAATTCTGTTAAGGGTTCCTTTCCCTGGGTAAGCATGCCCTAAAGTGCATGTCCAGACTGCGATAAGAAACACAGAAAAAGCATCTGGGGGCAGATATGGACAATAAATAAAAATCATCTTTTGTTCACCGACCGAATATTCCCTTAAGAATGCTAGCTTTCGGCTTCACCCAGTCTGAGGTACACATCCGGCTGACCCGACAGTAACAATCGCAGAGGTGCTCCCCTTATGCCCTAGCCGAATTAACAGGAACGTAGGGCATAAATACAAGAGCCAGGCAACCCAGCTTGGCCAAAACTTAAGTCATATCGATGCATATAATGATGAAAAAAGGTACATGTGGAAGTAGAACACATGTGTTGGGCATGAAGCCCGGATAAATAATTTAAGCTTCTGTGAAGGAAGCCCCCAGGTATGAAGAGTGTGGCTAGCGCATCTGTAATGTGCAAACAGGGCACAAGGTGACCCGAGGCCTAGAGAAATAAGAAAAGAAAGAAAGAAAGGAAAACAAGACAGATAATGTATTTGTGAAAAAATGGACAAAGGGAGGGGACTAACATAGAGTCCGGTGCTAGGCGTAGAATCTTCGGAGCCTGGCCGCGTTCCATGGGTTCGGCTCGAGTCAACTAGTCGATGCATCCCGCAGTCGGTACGCTCCACCGGTCAGAACTTGGTCAATAATGAAGGGACCATCCCATTTGGGCTCGAGCTTGTTCTTTTTCTTATCCGACAGGCGTAGAACTAGTTCGCCAACGTTATAAGTTTCGGCCCGTACTTCTCTGCTTTGGTATCTGCGAGCCTGTTGTTGGTAAAATGCGGAACAGGCTTTGGCTACATCACGCTCCTCCTCCAAGGTGTCCAGATTGTCCTGCCGATCGAGCTCGGCTTCTCTTTCTTCGTACATGCGCACTCTAGGTGAGTCATGAATTATGTCACAGGGCAAGACTGCCTCTGCGCCGTACACCATAAAGAAGGGTGTATATCCGGTACTACGATTCGGCGTGGTCCGCAGCCCCCAGAGTACGGAGTCGAGCTCCTCTACCCAGTGCATGTTAGACTCCGTTAAGGAACGCACTAATCTAGGTTTAATGCCGCTCATTATAAGATCGTTTGCTCGCTCGACTTGACCGTTGGTTTGTGGGTGATAGACTGAGGCACAATCAAGCTTGATGCCCATTTTGCTGCACCAGAGTTTTACCTCGCCGGCTGTTTAGTTCATGCCATTATCAGTGATGATGTTGTGGGGGACGCCATAACGGTGTACAACCCTAGATATGAAATCTATCTCCGGTCTGGATTCAGCTGTTTTAACTAGTTTGGCCTCTATCCATTTGGTGAATTTATCCACCATGACCAATAAGTATTTTTTCTTGTGGGTTCCCCCTTTAACGGGTCCAACCATGTCAAGCCCCCAGACCGCAAAAGGCCATGTAATGGGGATTGTTTGGAGGGCGGTGGGTGGCATGTGGCTTTATTTGCAAAGAGCTGGCAACCGGCGCAATGTTGGACCAAGTCCTGTGCGTCTGCCCGGGCAGTTGGCCAATAGAATCATGTACGGAAGGCTTTGCTTACAAGAGCCCGGGCTGCGGCATGATGACCGCCGAGTCCGGCGTGAATTTCTGCCAGAAGATTCCGCCCTTCCTCTTCGGAGATGCACCTTTGAAGGACTCCGGTAGTGCTTTTTTTGTACAATTCTCCCTCATGGACCCTATAGGCCTTGGATCGCCGCACTATGTGGCATGCCTCATTTTGGTCCTCCGGAAGTTCCTGTCTAGTTAGGTAGGCCAGGAATGGTTCTGTCCACGGGGCAATAATGGCCATTATTTCGTGGGATGAAGGTGTTATTTCGGTGGCGGAGCCTCCGATTGTGTCAGAGAGTTCAGTATCGGGTATTTTGGCCGGGTCCGGGCTGTTGTTACCGGTGTCCCCTTCCCATGCTACGGATGGCTTGAAGAGCCTTTCCATAAATATGTTGGGGGGACCGCGTCGCGTTTTGCGCCGATGCGGGCGAGGATATCCGCCGCCTGATTGTTTTCCCGAGCCACATGGTGAAATTCAAGTCCCTCGAACCGAGCTGACATTTTTAGGACGACGTTTCGATAGGCCACCATTTTCGGATCCTTGGCGTCGAAATCTCCGTTTATTTGGGATATTGCGAGGTTTGAATCCCCATGCACCTCCACGCGTTGAATGCCCATGGAGACTGCCATCCGAAGACCATGCAACAGAGCTTCGTATTCGGCTACATTGTTGGAATCTGTATACAATATTTGCAGTATGTATCGAACGGTATCTCCGGTTGGGGATTTCAGGACGACGCCAGCCCCTAGACCGGCCAACATTTTAGAACCGTCGAAGTGCATGATCCAATTGGAGTATGCGTTGTACTCTTTAGGGAGTTCGGCCTTTGTCCATTCGGCGACGAAGTCAGCCAGTACTTGCGATTTAATGGCTCGACGAGGTTTGTATGTTATGTCGAATGGGAGGAGCTCAATGGCCCATTTGGCAATCCGGCCCGTAGCGTCACGGTTGTTGATAATATCATTAAGTGGCACTTCTGAGGCTACTGTAATCGAACACTCTTGAAAGTAGTGTCGCAGTTTCCGCGATGCCATGAATACCGCATTTGCTATTTTTTGTTAATGCGGGTACCGTGATTTGCATGGAGTGAGGACAGTGGATACATAGTAGACCGGCCTTTGAAGAGGGAATTTGTGTCCGTCCGCTTCCCATTCGACAATGAGCACCGCGCTTACAACTTGATGAGTTTCCGCAATGTATAACATCATTGGTTCGCCGATGTTTGGTGTGGCCAGGATCGGGTTGGTTGCCAGAATGGCCTTTATTTCTTCCAATCCGGCTGTGGCCGCATCCGTCCACTCGAAGTGTTCGGTGCACCGAAGGAGGCGATAAAGGGGTAAAGCCTTTTCTCCCAAGCGGGAGATAAAGCCGCTTAGAGCCGCCACGCATCCAGTTAGCTTCTGGATTTGTTTGAGGTCTGTTGGGGTAGCCAACTGTGACAACGCTTGGATTTTGGCCGGATTAGCTTCAATACCTCTACTAGAGACAATGAATCCCAGGAGCTTTCCGACTGGTACGCCGAAAATGCATTTTTCCGGATTGTGCTTGATGTCATATGTTCGGAGGTTGTCGAATGTGCGCCTCAAGTCGTCTATCAAAGATTCACGTGTTTGGTTTTGACGACCACATCGTCTACGTATGCCTCTACTGTTTTGCCGATTTGTTTCTCCAGACATGTCTGAATCATGCGCTGATATGTTGCGCCAGCATTTTTGAGCCCAAAAGGCATTGTGTTAAAACAGAAGGGACTGTATGGTGTGATGAATGCCGTTGCGGCTTGGTCGGACTCCGCCATCTTGATTTGGTGGTAACCGGAGTATGCGTTGAGGAAACACAATGACTCGTGTCCTGCTGTAGCATCAATGATTTGATCGATGCGTGGGAGGGGGAAGGGATCCTTTGGTCAAGCTTTATTGAGGTATTTGAAGTCGACACAAAGGCGCCAGGATTTGTCCTTCTTTGGTACCATCACCAGGTTTGCTAGCCAGTCTGGGTGTTTTATTTCTTTGATGAATCCGGCCTCCAATAACTTGGCTAATTCCTCTCCCATGGCATGTCTCTTAGGTTCGGAGAAACGCCGAAGAGCTTGCTTGACCGGCTTGAATCCGTTTAGGATATTGAGGCTATGCTCGGCCAGCCTGCATGGGATTCCTGGCATGTCTGAGGGATGCCAGGCGAATATGTCCCAGTTCTCGCGCAGGAACTCTCGTAGTGCGGCGTCCACAGCGGGGCTTAGCTGTGCCCCGATGGAGGCTGTTTTTGTAGGGTCCGTTGGGTGGACTTGGAATTTGACTATTTCATCCGCTGTTTTAAAAGAGGTGGACTTGGATCTCTTGTCGAGTATCACATCGTCCATGTCCACTGTGGAGCGTAGCGTAGTTAATTCCTCAGCCGAGAGGGCTTCAAATAATGCCCCGAGGGCCAATGCGGTTGTTTTGTTTTCGGCGCGGAGTGCTGTGTCCGGATCGCTGGCGAGAGTGATGATTCCGTTGGGCCCGGGCATTTTGAGCTTCATGTACCCATAATAGGGTACGGCTTGGAAGATTGTGAATGCCTCCCGTCCTAAAAGAGCGTGATAACCACTGCTGAACGGTGCCACTTGGAATGTAATTTCTTCGGACCTGTAATTATCCGGCGTGCCGAATACCACATCTAGTGTGAGTTTCCCAGCACGGCGTGTTTCCCGACTGGGGATGATTCCTCTAAAGGTTGTGCTACTTTGCTCAATGCGGCTCCAGTCTATTTCCATCTTTTGAAGAGTTTCCTCATAGATGAGGTTTAGTCCGCTGCCGCCGTCCATGAGTACCTTGGTGAGTCGAAAGCCGTCCACGATTGGACTGAGGACCAGTGCGGCTGGTGCTCGGGCTGTTCGGAATTTAGGTTCGTCACTGGCATTGAAGGTAATAGCCGTGTCACTCCATGGATTTATTGCTGCTACGTGGCAGATTTCGGCCATGCTGCGGAGTGTTCGCTTGCATCTATTATTCGACGCAAAGGTCTCAAAGACCGTTAACACCGTATTGTTGTCCACGGGATGGTGCTCTGTGGTATTTGGGAGAAGTAGATCCTCACCACTTTTTGCCACCTGTCGGAGTATCCAACATGCTCTAAGGCTGTGCGTTGGTATTGTATCCGCTGTACTATGAATTTTGCAGGGTCCGTTGAGCCATCCCTCCAGTACGGTTCCTTGCCCTATAGAGGGTTTTTTCTTTTTGGTAGTTAACCCAGGTGTATTGTGATAATGCACCCTTTTATTTCGGACTAGGTTTGTGTTCAGGGCCGGATTATCCCAAAAGTTTGTTTCGGTTTTCCAGGCACTTTCCATCGCACAGTACTTTCGTACTATGGACGCCAAGTCAGCGAAGTGTGTTATCTCACGGTGATTTATGGCGTTAAGGATTCCCTTGTCCGTGCAATTATTGCGGAAAAATAAGATTGCGTCTTCCTCGCGACAGTCTTTAACCTTGTTCATCGCAAGGAGGAATCTGGCCCAGTAGTGATGTGTTGTTTCATGGGGCATTTTCCTGACATGGGAAAGGTCGCTTGTGTTTGGGTGGGTGGGTGGAATTGCATCCAAACCCCTACCCGATCTGGGATCCAGGGGCCGAGGAGTTTCCAATTTTGGAAGTTCCGGTTCCGGGATGTTACCCGCTAATCCTGGTCCGCTGCCTGACTCTAAGTTCGGGGATTGGATGTTGTCCTCCCGCGAACGGGCGTCCGGCTCGGAGAGCTCGGGAATCCGGGCATATTTGGTCCTTAGGATAGAGGAAAGGTCGCCGCATTGTTCCTCCACCACTGAAATATGATGGGTGACCAGTGGAGAGTTAATTTCCCTTTGATCGGGTTTAAGCCCAATCCGATCATAGTCCGTAGCGACTCCCAAGGCGGCGATGCGATCCAAGAGCTCGTTTAAGGAGAAGAGCTCCATTGGATCCATCTGTTCGGCGAGTGCCGATTTGATGTGGAGGCTGTTTTCGATGATCCGAGAATTCATCGTCGGCGCGGCGGCCGAACGGGCGGTCATGATGAACCTGCCTAGCCGGTGAGTTTGGCCGACAGCCAAAGCTCCCCCAACAGTAGTACCGTCTTTAAAGACGAGACGAGACATCCTTCCTTCTGGCGGCGGCACAGAGGAACTCTCAATGAAAGCACCAATGTCGGTGTCAAAACCGGCGGATCTCGGGTAGGGGGTCCCGAACTGTGCGTCTAAGGCGGATGGTAACAGGAGGCAAGGAACATGATGTTTTACCCGGGTTCGGGCCCTCTTGATGGAGGTAAAACCCTACGTCCTGCTTGATTAATATTGATGATATGGGTAGTACAAGAGTAGATCTACCACGAGATCAGAGAGGCTAAACCCTAAAAGCTAGCCTATGGTATGATTGTATGTTGTCCTACGGACTAAAAACCCTCCGGTTTATATAGACACCGGAGAGGGCTAGGGTTACACAAGGTCGGTTACAAAGGAGGAGATATACATATCCGTATTGCCTAGCTTGCCTTCCACGCCAAATAGAGTCCCATCCGGACACGAGACGAAGTCTTCAATCTTGTATCTTCATAGTCCAATAGTCCGGCTGTCCGGAGACCCCCTAATCCAGAACTCCCTCAGAGGGCTTTGTCAACTTAGTCAATATGAACGATTCTAGCTCCTCTTACCGTATGATGTTCATCCAACGGCCATAGTGCTTCTTCAACCTCTGGTCTTCTTGCTCCAGCCGCCCAAACCAGCGCCGGTTGTGCCGCGTGCTCCTGCCTCCCGTGGCCAGCTGTGATGCTGCGGAGGCCTCACCGCCCCTACTACTCCCACCGCTAGCCAGGCCATCCCTCTACTCACCCACACACCCTGTTATTCTGCGGCAACAGCAGCCTCATACCGCAGTCGAACCAGTGAACCCTTGTACTCCTCTTTACGTGGGCATCCACTACTGCGTCTTCCCCGGCTCCGAGTCGTCCCCTTCCTAGTCCTCACCGTCGTCTACCGCCATGGTGCTCTCGGTGCAGCGTGGTCAACGTGGTCAAAGAACGACTTCCATCGGACGTGGACTGTACGTGGAGAGGCTGACAGTTGGGTCCACGACCGCAGCAAGGAAGTGCCTCCTTATTACGCGTAAAATAATGATTCCTCCACCTGACAGCGGGGACCCACCGAACGGGTCACCGTATTTCGTGAAAAAAACATTTCCCCCTGACAGCTGGGACCCACCAGCTACATCTTCGCACACAAGGAAGTGCGTCCGGGCAAAAAAAACGATTCACCCCCCTGACTGCTGGGACCCACCAGCTACATCTTCGCACGCAAGGAAGTGTGTCCGGGCAAAAAAAAGATTCGCCCCTGACTGCTGGGACCCACCAGCTACATCTTCGCACGCAAGGAAGTGCCTGACAGTCGGGACCCACCTGGTCGAAGCGTACGTAGCGTTGTCATTCTGGTCACGACCGTGTACGTACATATATACTGGTGGATGTTGAGGCGTGCACGTGTCGTAGTAGAGGCGCGTACGTGTCGTAGTAGAGGCGCGCACGTAGCATGTACACATACGTACAGCGGCCAGGGTGCAAGAAAGAGAATACGGCCACGTATGTGTATATACGGGCGGGGTCTCGAACGCCTACTCGCGCATACGTACGGCCAGGGCTCGTGTACATGGCTGGGTCGGAACGGACAAACAGCATCGTCGTCATGTTCATGGGGAGGCAACGGAATGCGTCATGTTCATGGGGAGGCAACGGAATGCATAGTGTTCATCGGGAGGCAACGGAATGCATCGTGTTCATCAGGAGGCAACATAACGCATGGGAGCCAACCGGCTGGGTCAGAATGGAATGCGTGGTCGTGTTCAACGGGAGGGCTTGGACGGAACAGGCAATGGAAACGAGGCCTGGCATACCGCACAACGGAGGAAACGGACCTCCTATATTCGAAACGGGGTCCTGTTGATCTGGAGGGGTCTGGCGTACCGCAAAACAGAGGAAACAGACCTCCTACGGTCGAAACGGGTGTCCTGTTGATCGGGAGGGGTGTGGCGTACCACAAAACGGACGAAATAGACCTCCTACGGTCGAAACGGGGGTCCTGTTGATCCGGAGGGGTGTGGTGTACCGCTAAACGGACGAAACGGACCTCCTACGGTCGAAACGGGGGTCCTGTTCATCAGGACGGGTGTGGCGTACCGCAAAACGGGACTCCACGAGATACTGTTCATCTCCACCGTCGACCTCCTCCAGCCTCCATGGGTTCCTGTTCATCCAGCCTCCACCGCGCGCTACTCCACCTGCTACTGTTCAACCACCGCTCCACGGGCACCCCTCCACCGTCTACTATTCATCCAGCCCTCCACACCACGGGGTCCTGTTCAACCACCCCTCCACG